>NW_026623434.1:538073-556205 GCF_030028575.1 Malurus melanocephalus
AAAAAAAAAAAGTTATTTTACTGTTCAGCATCTGTGGCAGAAGGAAAACTTTCCTGTTTATCTCAATCTTCTTTAAGCTCATAAAAGTTTAGATGAAATAGGGAGATATGATGTGCATCTGAACTGTTTGGCTTATTATTCTCTGATCCAAAGTATCTGATACTTCATGTCTGGATGCTGTGTGGCTTACTAGCTACCATGRTCTGATTTCACCACACAAGAAAGATTTCTAAGATAGCATCTAAGTATTCATTACATTTCCTGCTTAGTGACATGGCTAGCTTGTGGCATTTCCTCTCCTAGGATTTAATTTACATTCCTTCAAGAGTTAAGACTGTATTTGTTATTCCTTACTAAATGCAATTTGTCCAGAGTTCAGGAATTYTCACTTTCCAGTAGCTGAATGCTAAATGTCATTGTTGATCACAAGATATATTAAATTTACTAATGTAAAAGCCTACTGGTAAAAGTAGATATGCACATTTTTGTGACAAATTTAGCTTATGATTCTTTTACAGATCTTGTGACTGGTTTCAACCTGYGCCCATCTTGCAATCTGCTGTACACAGCACACTCAGCTCCTTATTACAGCCAAAAGGATTCCTCTGCCTTTCCATGCACACTGGAAACCTTCAAACCTGGATCATGTTAGCACAGGCAGATTTAGTGCTGCCTGAGGAGCTGCTATTTTGACCTCAAGTGAAAGATACCTGCCCACTCTACTGCATGAGGCTAAAAGGTTAAGTCACAGGCATTAGAAAATATAATTTTATGTTCTTTGTGCTTAGACAGAGATGTCAACCTGTTGCTCTGAGACAAGGGCTTATTTCTGCCCCATGATGAAATTTCAGGAAGTTCCCAGCATTTTCTATCAGTAAGGTTTAGGGAGTATCCTACTYAGTTGTTGCATTTCTGACCTCCTCTGTTAATGTTGCTTCCTCCCATGCATCCAGCTTTAGATTTTAGATGTTATTTTTGGAGCAAGAAACCTCTGAGTCCAGGACTGCTTTCAAATAGGGAGCTGCAGTTCTCCTTATTGGATTAAACTGGTTGGTTTTGTCTGAAAATATTGTTAACCCAAGCCTCTGCAAGCCTCTGTCAAATCTGTAATCATCCTGGAATTATTCTGCATTGTGTTGCTGAACACACCTCTTCCAAAGCCTTTATCAACTAAATAAGTCMACTGTTCTCCAAGATGATCAGATATGTGAATTGCATGAATGCCATAATAATTAATCCAGATTTCCAAGAAACCATKAATTTCTAGGCATTGTTTCTACAGTATATATTTCTTCTCTTGTTAACTACTGAAACCATGAAAAAAAAGTAGGAAATAAAACAGATGATTAGAGATGCAATTTTAGATTACACTATCTGATTCAGAGTGTTCTAAAATACAATACAAGACTTTTAATATTACTGTTTTTATCAGTAGATGGACTTCCATTTCAATGTAACTGAAAATCAGTTCTGTTTAACAACTGATAGGGYTTAGTACAAGATCTACTTTCCTGTGTTGTTTTAAATTGYCAGATCTTTTTCTTAAGAGACTATCTAAAAAGATAAAACAGTTTTTGTCAAAGAAAAATGGCAATTTTACTGAAATATATCCTATTAAATTATTCATTTGCATGTGAATATAGAACTACCTTTAACAACAGAAACAATTTACAAGTGGGCATTCAGGCATTTTGAAAATACATCAGTGTATTTTCCCCAAATGACACTGCACATATCAAAAGGAATGATCAGAAGGCATTCAGAAATTCTATTTGTGAATTCTATTCTATTAGCAATACTTCCAGTAGCTGGAACATAAGAGAGTACATGTAGCCTATAYATCTTCAGTGAAAAGCTATGTCTTATCTTGCATTCAGGGCTGTTAGTTCAATAGCCAACTAAACCAAAGAAAATTACATTAAGATGAGTTAATGATAATTAAAACTTTTCTTGTTTCCAGTTGCCTCTCAGTTCAACAGCTTCTATCACAACAAATGTTTTCTGCATATTGCACTGAAATTAGCCTAATATTAGGGGAGTCTAGGCAGCATTCATTTTCATGGMTGAATTCTCTCTTCCATCTATTTCAAAAAGCGACCTTTTCATTTCTGGTCCAATATCATCTGAACTTATTTCTCTGCTGATCCAAATTTCATCACAAGAGGAGCAGAAGAAGATCAAAGCAGTTGCTGAGAATTCTACATGTATAATGAATTCAGTTTGAGGGGTTCATTCAAGCTAGKGATTTTCCTGGACCTGCACCCCACCCCATGTGATTTCATTCTGCTGGAAGAAGCAGGCTTTGCATGGGAATATTATTTCCCCATTAGAGGCTAGACTRCATTTGGTGAGCACCTGAAGCAAAGTTTCTAATGAGATCATCCCTCAAAGGAGTCTCATTTTTGTGACCTTTTCACGAACCAAGCATTGTGAGGGGCAATCAAGGGATTTGTCTGATTATTGCATTGCCACCCAAAACCAAAATGCTAATGTAGACTGAGCCTTAATGTTCTGATTGTTATGACTTTGATTTGGCAGTTCTCTTGTGCATTCTTCTCCCTGAGTTCACTGGGTACTACTCTGTGATGTAGACATTCCTCCTTTATCCATGTCTCTGAGGCAATGAATCTTTTATTGTTTTAGCAAAACAAAAGAAGTACAAAAAAAAAGGCCCACTCAGAACAGCTGCTGGTTAGAGAAACTTCAGTTAAGTGTGAAATACACCTCCTTAAGCAAAAGAAGGCTTGGAACCCAGGCCTCCCACCTTCAGAAATGGGTATACTCATCCCTCTCAAATATCATCTTCACTGGCAGCTTTTTTGGAAATAAAGACATGCCCTTGCCCTCCCTGCCTTACAGAAGAGCTCGAGTGACCAGGCTAAGAACTGCAGAATAATGTAAATCTCTCCATTCAATCCCAGCTGGGTACTGGAGCCAAGTGATGAACAAATTGTGAGTTGTCTCCCTGCAATCCCCAYCAGCCTCCTTGGGCAGCTCCGTGCCCAGCACTCTGCAGGGTTAGCCACCTAACACACGGCCAAGATGGTTTTTGTTAAAGACAAAAATGTATCCAGGACTTTTCAAGACATAAAACATCACAGTTTATAGCCAAGGGAGCTTGCTTTTAAAGGAAAATATATTTCATTAAGACAGGAAACACTCAAAATCTACAGGAGGTGAGCACTAGATGTTTATTTAATACTATTGGCTTCCTTATGTTTCAGGAGCCCAAAGACAGCAAATCACTGGAGTAACATAGCATCTCTGCAGGTCACACCAGTTGATCAAAAAGACTGAATAAAAGCACAGTAAGGTCGGTTCAAGAAATATTTCATACCTCACAGTCCTGCTAAGAAGTAATACTGGGAARCCAAGTCCTGAACTCTTCATCCACTTTTTTCTCAGCTAAGAAAACCAAATGGAGGCAAAAGGGATATATTCTGGAGTGAAGGGAAAGAAAAAGAAAAAAAGGGATAAACCACCCTCCTCCCCCCAAAATGATATAACAGCTATTAGAAAAAGAATAGCAGATAAAAAAGAATGCTATGTTTTAGTTCATTTGAAGCCACAATTTCTAAGATGCAGTATTATTCCCAATTCAGGAGCTGTTTGAGCTTGTGAGTACATTAGAGAGGCAGACAGGGCAATAAATAATCATTATATATTCTGTGTTAATATATAGAACCCAAATGCTATTAGTGTGGCCATACTAGGGGAGATACAAAGACAAAAGAAAATTTACAYATGTATAGAGGCTTACAAAGAGGTTTGGAGACAGCAGAAACAAAAGTGTTTGCTCTTAAGTGATTCTAGAACTCCAAAATAATTGTGCTTTAACAATAGTTGTCACAGATTAGCTTTAGTTGTCACCTTCTGCATAAATCAAGGGAAAATTAGGTCAAGATGTACTAACAAGCAGGTAATTGCCATTGTTATCTATAAGATAAAGCCTCCTCCATTTGTGACATAGCTTCACAAAAACTGACAGGTTGGATCAGATCATTTTCCTGTTTTACTCGGTGCCCTATCTCACTGTGGTTAGCACCAGATGATTAAAAAAGGACCAAGAAGTTCCAGCATAGACAGATACAGGATAAACTGCTGATAGGACCATTTCTTSATACCTCCTGAGGCTTGATGTCTTGCTTGTGTGTTGGAGAATAAGCTTTAAATACCACATTTATTACGTACAATAAAATTTATTTTTGTAACTGTGCATTTGAAATTATTTGCACAAGGAAACACTGATATTCTGAAATGTGAATTTGATTYGAAGCTGAGGCAAAGCACTGAATACTGTTTTGCTTGCAATTTKCAATTTTAAAACTTTACATTCTGAGCCAGTATTGTTGTAATGTGTGATTCCTAAATAACTGTAATATTTTATGGAACATCCTAGAAATTTTCTTCTTCACCTTGGTTTCTTAGATTTTCAAACTGGTTCTTGTCATTTTAAAAGAACAATTTTTGMGTTACTGTGAAGAAATACATTGGAGGTCCAAGCTGGGTATGAATATTCTAGAGCTCCAGCTAAAGGAACAACCACAAAAAAAGCAGATTGTCTCTTGTGTTAGAGGTGCACTTTTGAGTCACAATCATCTTAATTTAAAGGCAAACAGAAATCAGTAATGCATTTAGAAATGCTTGTAAACTTAAGAAAAAGAAAAAAGCTACATTTAACCTACTTAGTTATTCATCAGTTTATGTCCTCTCTGCAGGAAATGCCAGCTTAAATACTCATATTCCTGTCTCCCATTCTGGCCTGGTTTCCRACACTCTGAAACTTCTGTTTTCCTCCTCATCCCTGTGTTCCAGCTCAAATTTGAACACATTGAATTGAACTGGGGAAGTGACATGAACTGAAGAAAAAAATCTTTTTCTTTTCTAAAAAAGCTACCTAAGCTGCTGTTTTTATATAGATAAAATCTAGAGCATTAAGTTTTTCTAAACACTGAATATTATATTTATAGTTCTTCTCAAATTTGCAATTAAACTTTATTCCAGACATTTACATGGAGTTAATAATCCCAGTTCATTGCCAACTATGGTTTTACACCAGCTAATGATAAGAAATAATTTTGATATCGTTAAATCCTGGGCCAATTCCTTAGGTTTATCAAAATATAAAATATTCATGGAGATGCACTGTAAGTACTTTATACCCTCAATTTTGCCTTATGACCACACTTTCAAACCAAATTAATTCATTTACRTCAAACCACCCAAATCCAGAGCATGTTACAATCTCAAAATTTTTTTAAGACTGCTATTTGTTGGAAAAGTTTGAATTTTATGGGTGCCTAGTGACTTCTTGTGACCCTGGCAAGGCACTTCACTTCTCCAAACCAGTTTCCTTCTTGCCTACAGTGAGAGTTCTGACAAATATGGACCTTACTAACTATCTAAGACTTGCAGCCAGCTCTGAGACCTCAGTATTCTCATGAGAGCAGAAAGGGCTCTGACCCAGCCAGAAAACCAGGCTGTTAAAAGTATCTCATCAAAGCATCAATCAGGCAATGTAGCAGCAATTTAAGGTGGAAGCAGAGGAGGTGTTTGGTCGTGACCCCATATCTGAGCTGGGCAGGGCTGTGGGGAGCAGGAGATCCCCACTTCAGCATCAGAGACAGGGACTGACGGCCCTGGGGGCTGACATGGGGGGCTGGGCTGGGGTCCGAGTGGGGGAAACCACAAGAAAGCTGAGCAGGGTCAGGCAGGTCCTTGGTGCCCTCAAGACCCCAAAAAGAAGCACCAGAATTGAGCTTAGAGCAAGCCTCAACACAGTGAATAGTTCACAATCTGTGTCTCGCAGAGGAGAGATTGTCTGCTTTCTCCCATAGCAAGAATAATAAACACTAAAGCTGGGCAGAAAATTCAGAGAAAATATTTTATTTCTGCGATTTTTTTGCTTCCTCGGAATGCAAATTTTTTGCTAAAATAGTCCAGTTGTGCTGAAATCCCATTGGAAATCTGCCACCAGMCAAGCTTTGAAACTTTTCTTGGTGTCCTGCCAGCTCATCTCTGTGGCTTCTCAATAAAGCACCTGCTGGCTGCTGTAACCACGAGCTCTGGGTCTTCCAGGAGCAGCAGGACAGGCAGACAGGTGGATGTTCCTACCGCCAAAACCCAACACTATTTCCAAGAAAATGTGAGCATTCCTGGATYTTGATCTAAGCCAGAGTGTGAGCAATTTTCCAAACATCAAAATGTGCCACAAGAGGGAATTATTTTTTTTTTCCCCCTTTCAACTCTACTTAAATACATTCAACAAATTGAAGAATGAGAGATTTTGGGAGCAGAACCCCTTTTTTCATCAAAGACTTAAAAAGGCATGAACAGTTGTGTGTTCTGGTTTGGAGGAGTTGCATTAATATGCAATTGCATATCAATATGCAATTAAAATGATAATTCCAATTATCATTTGGACATTTGTTTAAACAAATCTTACTTTAAATTATTGCTCACATGAGATGCTATATAGATTTTCAGACAGATGAGATGCAGTTGATCTAATCTCCCTGGATTATTAAAAATCATCTGATGGGATGTCATGTAAGACATTTTATGAGTGCAACTGAAGAGAATAGAGATTAACAAAATCCAGTCAGATGGAGAAGAGACTGACTCATGACAGGGGTGTCACACAAAAGTGAGGATGTTTAAATGAAAAATCTCAGTATGTAGAGTTTTATCAGCAGAGTTCCTGAGTAGAGTTTGAGGTCACTTACAAATTCCACCAAATGGGGAACTCCAGGACAAAGGGTGTAAGTCTACTGATGCCATCTGGCAATAAGGGAAAGCTGAGTAATGGCCTTCATATTGCAGAGAATCAGAAGATTCAAAATAAGGAAAACACTGTCTTTTATGTTGAATATCCTAAAAATGCTATTTAAGAGAATAAAATGCAAWGTCATCCACTTAATACTGACAATTTCTGCTCTGAGGTGGAATTTATCAGTTGGAAGTGAGAAAGGAGAATGGTATTGTGTGGCATTAAGTAATCATGGGATAACTATGATTCAACAGCACAATGCAATGCTAAAAACTAAATCAAGAATGTATCAGTTGATGTAGTACTGGGAAGATGGAGAACTATTAATGTCGTCGTAATCATGTGGGAGGGTGAATAAAATCCCTATCACCTGTCCTCAGAAAACATGAGWTCATGCTAGAGCAAACACAGAGAAAGCAGAGCAAAGCAGGTGAGATACTATCAAAGTGCAAATAACAGCTCCTTATGATATTCCAGGGAAGAGTAGGACAGTGCTGCTCTCTGTGCATACAGCAGGAGGTAATCACTGCTGTAAAAAAAAAGAACTAAAGAATATGAAACAAAAAGTGAAGGAGTCTAACTTTGCTGTATGCCTAGTGAATATTTAAAACCACTGAAAGAAGGAAACATCAGTGGCAAGTAAAATAGCAAAACTAGCAATAGACTGGGAGTTTTGGGAGTTGGTTTTTTTTCGATTTTTAATCTTTTAGTGTCAAGATTTTCTTTATAACTTTAGAAAATGGATGGTACTTTACAGTCTTCTGCARTAGGAGCAGCACCAGAAAGTCACTTCTAGTTAGATTTAGGATGACATGCAAGGTCCCAATCTAGTTGATGGGCAAAGGTAGGAAGGGTGGAAATAACCTTTACCAAAAGCAAGAATGACATGGCACTGATAAATAATCGGTCACCCTGCACTTATTGGAGATAAAGTGTATCAAATTAGCCATTTTATCTTTTGTATAACAATGATATACTTTTTTTGTGAATGCTGATTGCARCAAAACCACTCTTTTTCTTTACTGTGTTGTTGGGTTTTTTTCCAAAATTTATTTTGTTTTTGACAGTTTTGAAAGAACATTAAAGGGAGTATATGTATCACTTCTGGTTGCACCCTAGCAGAAAGGATTGTTCTAGTGCAATAAAAAGTGTATTGTCATTGTTGTACAAACAACACACTAAAGACTGCTACCAATATCACTGTCAGCCTCATCATTCCAAATTCAGCAAAATTCTTTAATAACAGAGATAAAAAGAATAGAAAATAAGGGCCAAATAATTTTAATACTATCAAAGGCCTTAATCAACAATTTGCTTCATTAAACTTAGAATGCATCTCAGCCTGACAGAAACTCAAATCTGATTAAAAGTGCTAATTTAGAAATGCTTGTCAAGGAAGAAATCAACTGAAAGTATAATTCTCAATCCTTTTATATGCATCAGTGGGATACTAATACAATTCTGCAAAAGCCACTTGACTCTGTAAAAGTTAAATGAACTCAAACTGGGTGGATGCTGTGRATGGAGTGACACACTTCACTCATAACAGAAGTAGAGAGAGAGAGAGACCACTATTAAGTGGATTTTTTAATTATTGGATAAAAGATGGAACAGCAGAGCCTCCAAACTTGCTATTCAGTGATGATATTGTACAGAAAGTCTGCTGTAAGGTAACAACACAAACTCAGACTGATTTGCAAATACTTCAGATAAATGTGTGTTGGAGTTTCCTATAGACACATTCTAAAGAATGTCTGAAGGCAAAATCTGTCATCAGACAAGATCTTTCAGACATAAATTTGTTGTTGTGGAAGTTGTACAGATATTTTCCTACAGCCCTATAGGAGCTGTGGCGCATTACAGAAGCCATAGAGGAACAGTTAAAAGAAAAAAAAAAAGGATTTAAGTATTTCTTGGGAAATCCTAGAACTATACATAGTCATGAGAAGCTCTGATTCTATAAACTGGGATAACTGTTTGATCATGTCACTCATGGAAAGTTTTTCTCAGTCACATARCAGAGTAAAGGCCATCTTGTTTTCCATCCATGAAGTGGTTCTTCTCCTAGATTTCAACTCCCTCTAGGATATTGCTAGACTCACTAGCTCTCAACCTTTTTCTTCTAAGCTAATCTGAYGCTTAAAATTTTCTCTGACAGCTGCTCCTGAGCATTCTTTGTAAAAAGAAAAGATCTGGCAGAAACTCTACATTCCATTACCAAATTATTTCCTTAGTTATGTGGCCAGTCCATTGGTACCGAGTGCTGAAATGCTTGTGTATCTTTCATTGTCTCATCTCAGAGCAAGACAAATATAATCCCTTCTGACTAATTAAAAGGGAGGCRTGTTAAATAGAGCTTAACATTAACATATAAAATATTTTCATCTTTTCCACAGTCTCGTATCCTCCACATTTTTTTGGTAATGAAAATTTCAAGAAAAAATTCTCCAGTCAGCCACTTTAGTCACAGAACATATACTTTCTGAAGAGTACAAGTATCCCTCCTTCTTTTCTGGGAATTTCCACAGTATTTCAACTATGGATGCAGTAGAACAAGTAGAAATAAAGAATCATAAAATAAAACCTGAAATGTTTTGGGAAAAGTATAGCAAAACTTCTCTTAGGGGGAGATGTTTTGGACACAGGAGAAAAGATCATGCGTCAGTGGACAGATACCCATTTTTCCATCTTCTCTCTTCCTGCCTGGCAAACTTTTGCCTCCAGTCCATTTAAAAATTTTTGCAATGGAGACCCAGGTAAAGAGAATAAATGCAAGGAAAGGGTTAAAAGGACATATTTTGTTTTCTTCTGAACAGCTGAGGAAGAAAAGTTCTAAAACATTAAGCACTTATTTTTTTCCTAGCAGAAATATGGAAAATCCAGAGACAAATTATATTATTACAGTCAAAAATCAGAAAACGTATCCCACAGCCATATATAAATTAAATTATTCCTACTATTGGGTAATACATAAAATTCAAAACGATTACATGGGAGACCAGGCTCTACCACCCAAAAGTATTTATTTATTTCAGCATTTACATCTTCCATCTAAAAGCATTACCTGCTACTCAATTCTTTTTTGCCTTTCAATGACAGTGGTGTTAGAAAAAGCTCCAGAGACTTCTCTGGRGATGTTCAGGAGAATACTGATTCAATGTGAACTCCCTCAGGAAAGAGCTTACACTAGCAAAGTTACTGAGRCCATTTCTTGAGATGGTGATAATAACTGTTTGGAACATGTAGGGATTGAGGAATTGTAGCCTCATATATTCTGGCACACAAAGTACAAAATCTTACACATCTTCARCAGTTCTATACCCATAAAGTTTTAATGCCAAGTATTTCAGATTTCATTTTTTCCCCCAGAAATCACTAAAAAACCACATTCCCAGTAGAGTTTTCTCTAATCCATTTTCCTACCTAATTTCTTCCAACAGGGCCAAGAAACTATGTCTTTTTCTTTTGTGCTTTCCAGACAGGTAATGTGAATAAAAGCTATTGCATCGGGCATGCAGGCAGAGATAAGACACGGGGAGCATGACTTAATTAGGCCTTGTTTTTATTAACTTGCTTCCTTTGGAAGCTGTCCACTAATAATTCCCACTGCAYTGATCATCACTCCCTCCTTAATCGTTTGTGTGTAGCTATCACCAGCTGCAGATCAGGTCCCCAGGCTGTTCTGGATGCCTTTGTCAGACCTTTGCCTGAAATCTGAAGGGATGAATAAACCAGTTCCAGTATATCCATACTAGACAGTGGCAGCTCCATCAGGATTCTTCCTCTTCCTATTTCTTGATGAAATAAATCTGCAGAAAGATCCTGTTAAACAGAATAAAACGAGTTCTTGAAACACATACGCAGTTCCTGGCAATGACAGAGAGGACCCCAGACATACTTCTGCCTCAATCAACCTGACAATAAAAGAAAAATTCCCTCCCAGTTAAAAAAGATCTTTATTATTAAAACTGACCTTTAGGGATCTTGGCCATGTCCCTGAAGCCCGAAAAAAGTTTTGGACCAAGACTTGCCCTTAATGGAGGAGGAGCAAGATAGAAAACATTTAAACAAGTCTCAAAAAGTCTCAGGACAGATATTTTCAAGGTGTGCAAATACCTGATGTGAGGGAATGGTGAAGGCTCTTCTTGACGTTACCCACTGACAGGACAAGAGAAAACAAAAACAAGAAATTCCRTTTGAACAAAATAAATTTAATTTTTCCTGTGAAGTTACTCAAACATTGGAATAGGCTGTCCAGATAAGTTGTGGCTTCACCAGCCCTGAAAATATTCAGAACTTGTCTGGTCAAACTCCAGGACTGTTGGATCTACCTGATCCTCTTAGACAKGGGAAGCTGGACTACACAATCTCAAGACATACCATACAACTTAAAATTTTTATAGCTATGTGAAAATATGACTATACTTTTTGTGTTACAAATAGAATTCAGTAAACATTTGCAATACACACAAATTTATACAAGATTTAATTCAGCAGTGGCTTCAAATAGACACAATAAGGTGGTTTTAGAATCACAGAATCATTAATATTGGAAAAGAGYTCCAAGATCATTGAGTCCAACCTTTGACTAAACACCACCAGACCAACTAAACCATARCACTGAGTGTCACATCCTGACATCTCTTGAAGAATTCCAGGGATGGTGATTCCACAATTTCCCTGGACAGTTCATTCCAATGTCTGTGCTGCCAAAATGACACAATTTCTTATTCTAGCTCATACAAATCTATCTTTGAYGCTAAACAACAGAGTAGCTCTGACTATAATTTTTTTTTGACCAATTTTATTGTGTTTTAGGTCTTCTGTCTGCCAGTTTTAGAAGAACTCCCTATGGTGTAAGCAAGGACAGACTTTAATTTGTGAATCTGATCTGATCACAGATGGTGAAAAGAATGGAGTTCTACTTTAAGTGGGCACTTACAGCCACACAAAGTGAACATTCTCCTGTAAATTACTGGCAGCACCGATTGCCAGTGCTTCAAGCATCAAGCTAAATTATCCACACTAGATGTAGGGCACAGGAAAACCTAGGCTAAGTGTTTATTTCTGTAAAAAACATAGTGATCAGGTTGATATATGATTTAGAGCAATTGAAAATGCAATGTTTTAAACTGGACTTCCTTCACTTTATCTGATGCTGCCTAGGAAAAAAATTTAAATGAGATAATTTTAAACAAAAGTAAACCATTATATGCATGTAATCTGTACTATTTTAAGTAATGCTGTTTTAAACTAGTGTAAACTCATGTTCTRTACCTAAACCAGTGAGGCATGCAGAAGAAAACAAGCAAAGACCATAAATCCTTTTATATGTAAAGAGGAAGCAGCATGGAACGTGCTCAACAATGTTTAGTTATGCAATCACTGACATTGCTGAATTAGTTTGTTCATGCAAATGAGATACTTGGTAATGGTAGTTTGTTTCTTGCTGTCACAATGGATCAAAAGCTGAACAATACTCAAGTTTGGGGTTTTTTTTTTTTTAAGTGTTATGGAGTATTTGCCTTAGGTCAATTTTATTTGTTCAACAGGAGCTTTAGATATAAGAATACATATACTTAYGCCTTCAAAAACAGATCAAGGCTTGCTAACTAATGGAAAATAGGGGTCCAAAACCTTGTTCAGATGCCCCAGACATGATGGACCAGTGAAGGACTCTTCCATTCCATCTAAGTTAAGCTCTGTCTTTACCTACAGCCCCTTGCAAACCCATATTTATCCTTTGCTATGGCTGCACAGCCTTTGACACCAGCATAGGATGCTCTGGAGTATGTGGTGCAGCACATCCAAGCTAGTTCTACTTTTGGGCTTGGAAAGCAGGAATGCTGATTTCTGTGAAATTGAGCTGAAGTCACTTTTTAATATTCAAAACAAGCTTTATTGCTTCTTAATTTGGTCCAAATTGTCTCTGGACCCCAGTTGGCACATTTGAGCTTTCCAGCAGGTTTTAATTGACCCAGGGGTTTGAACAAAGTCCTGTCATGTAATACAGACACCTCCAGAGGAGCCTCAGGATATGCATGCAAAAACAAGAAATAAAGTAATATATTACTGCCATTGAAAACTTTCAATAGTCAAAACAGCATCACCCTTAAAAGGTTCACTCTGAAAGAGCAAAATGTTTTGAAAGTGTTTTCCCTGCTTTCTGTATTTCCATAGTGCACACTTTGATGATGATCTATTTCCTTCAATTAGCTGGTGCAATTGATTGCAAATGAATCAGCTTGCTATTTTTTAGAGAGGAAAGATACCCTTGTGCTCACAGGTCTTGTACTACTAGATATTTGAGAAAAGCAACAAGGATTCGGATACCCACAATAAAATCTGGAGATTGACAAACCTGGCTGTTTTTCAGGTAATTTTTCAATGCAGTTATCTCCATTTTTGAGYAGTGATTAGGTTAGTACATGCCCATTAAATACTTCTTCATCAACGTGTCTGAGTATCATAGTGTTTAAAAAGGCATGACAATGCTTACCAAAGGTGGTATGATAATACCACACTGCTAGGGGCACCAGCAAGATTGTGAAACTTTTAGTGTTGTCATTTCTTGGCTTCTCTAATGTGAAAAGATGCAGGTGAAAAGCAAAATTTCTGTCTGTGGGAAGCAGGGCCTTTTCTTCCAACCCAAGCCTCAATCTTTCCAACAGCCGTAGTAGGAATCTAACTGAGACTCCTTGTCCACTCTAATAAACTTTTGTAAGCAGCAGGGACTGGAGGCCTCCAGACAGGATTTGCTGCCTGCTAAGTTATTCCTGGACAAGCTTTTTTTTGCCAAGGACTGTAGTGGCATTGTCCTCTACCCTGGAAAAATTGGAAATAAAATGGAATGAGTCGTATTTTTCTCTACAAAGGACAAGTATGTACGAAAGGACACATTTTCAAATTTTATAGCCAACTTTTTTATTTGCCATAGCTGTCAGTTTACCAAAATCATTTAACGAAACAAGCACAAATAATAGTTATATTAATAAGAGAGCTCTATAATGTGGTGATCAAGTTTATACAGCATTTTTGAGGGTGAAGCAGACTTGAGAGCCAAATCTAGACAGATTTTGAATTATTCTGCTATTGTACTAGCACAGTGTTCTTAAAACTATCATTGAACAAACTTGTTTTGTGGTTTCTGTGTGAGTTACTGCTAAGAGCTAGTGTTGGTCCAGCTTTTAGTTGCTACTAAAGAAATTGCCATGAAATTTCCTTCTGATGACAGAAGTAGGAGTTTAAATATAAGGGATTTGAGGCACTAAGCACTGATTCAATGATCCAACTGAATCCTCGCTGCCACATTGATTTGCCAATTTTCTATTGCTCTTAATTACTGTGATGATATACTATGACACAACACTKTAAAAGTGGTTTCGACCTTCTCTTTTTTTGTTTGTTTGTTTTTTATTTAATGAGACTTTTCCAATGCTTTTTCTTGCTTCTTGGGGTACATATAGCTGTGACAGAAGGCCTTAAATGAGACAAGATGGTGCCTAAAACCACTATTTCAAATGTCACTAAAATTCTGATAATTGCGTTACACCAGTGGATGCATTGTGCTCACTGCCTCTGTTCACATGAAATCTTTTGTGAGGCCTCCCTGCACTGTAAGTCTTAAATTACAARTGAATTTCCAAATGACAGACCTGCTCCAGCTACGTAAAGACTTCAGAGCACAGTGCTATCAGCTGAAATTCAGACACAAGATGCAGCAGAAGTCTGCTGAGCTTTTAACAGATCAAAATGGTTTCAGCAGTTTTGAGCCATTTCTTAGCAGCGCACTAAACTGCCTTTTTCTCTTCATTGTCTGCACAGGAGGCCATTAGAGAGTAGGTGCAAGCACAATGCCTCCTTTCCCCTTCCAGCTGGATCCCCAAAGCAGACAGCCTGCCACCCTATTAGCCCAASTTTCTGGAGCTCAGGGAGGACAAAAGTCCCTATTCCAGTGGTTATATTTGCTCCTCAGTTTCAATGCAATAGTGAAACACCCTCAGATATKTATTGAACTAAGGATAGATTTCTTTTGAAACTGGAATTTCCARCCAGTTTTATGCCCCCAATTGGCTTCCAAATCTTTGTCCTCTTAGTRCTGCTGGCTCCCATCCTCCAGCTGTCACCATCTGCTGCAGGCATTTCAAAGATGCAATGTGGAAAAGCGGTGCAGTGCGCTAATTTTTAACTTAAATTTTTAATTTAACTTTTTGAACTTACCTCTTTTGACATCAAGTTGCAAGTGGCATTCTGGTGTAATTTGCAGAAACACAGAGCTTCGAGCAGGTTTAAACTCCCAGTCACACACCATCTTCTGGATTCACAGAAAAAAAAACAATCATTAACAACATGTTAGCTAACCTGCTCACAAGAAAAAGGGGTTTGTGTACAATTCTGGCTAGTCCCAGCTCTCAACTAACACCTTGACTTAGAGGATTCCTTTTGACTTGATAGAATGACAGAACTTCATCAACAATTCTGAAAGGCTGGGCTAGATTTTCCTTCTTTCCAAAAAATTGTGCATTACAAAGAAAATTTAAATACTGGTTTGGAGCACAAAAGCTGTCTTAGATCTGGACAGAAAAAAAAAATATTCCTCTTATTAAATTGATAAGACATACATTAAAAAATTACAGTCTTACAGCAGGGGACAAAAGCATCTGATATAATGTCACCTACATTGTTCTTTTGCCCTGCTGCTTGCTCTTAATAGGATTACAGCAGAATAGGACAAAGTGCATTTGATTTCTGCATTATCTGCATTCTGCAACCTGCTGCTGTTCTGCAGTGTTCACTGCTGGAGACTGACAAAGGGAAGACCCAATGYTTGAGATAATTTCTCAAGCAGGCACTTTACTTTTTAAAATGTTATTTAAAACCAAAGCAAGGCATAACTGCAGCCAACRGGCTCTGCAGAGATGTATAGTTTTAGAGCCTGCAATTATCTTACCAAAAAAATGCAAATTTTCATGCTGAAAAGCAATATGCAGGAAACACCATCAGCAAAATAACGAGGGGAAAAACTCCAAAAACTTCAAGCAAACAAAATAAATTACCACCAACAAAGAAAGTCCCGTTTCTCAAACTATTATTGTCTTGACCATATTTGCATTTGAGTCTCTGGTAAGCTGTTATCTCTCTAGTAAAAAAAAAAAAATATATATTATTTGGAATTTAGGTTCCCATGTCCTTTACTGATCTGAGCTGCTTATTCTGGGAACACCTTCTCCAAAAGCATGAATTTTGAAAGAAATAATTCAGTGCTGAGSAGGACTTAATAGTACCTCATTGTAGATGCCATATCTAGAAAGAAAATGTGGCAAGAATAATTCATATTGTTAGGCACAATTTATATCTGTGTGTATGTACAGATTTCATTCAACATTGGCTTTAATGAGTCAGATAAATAGAATTAAATTATACCTATACTGTTMGCTGTATTGCAAAATCACTTCATATTGTAGAAGACTTCTGGCTTTCATAACTTATTTATTTTCAAAATGGGGTTTAAAAGAGATCTGCAATTAGTCATGTAGCCATTCTGCCAGACTCAAGAGGGAAAGGAGAGGGTGAATGCTCAAATATATTCAACTGCTGCAGTTTTCAGAGGCAAAAGGATACAACCACAGAAAATAAAAGAATAAAAAAACAAAGGCCCCCAACAACCAACCAAAACAAAACAACCCTCCCAAACAACCCCAAGCTCCTATGTTAGTCTGAAAAAGTTTCTTCCATATTTTTTTCCATGAAAAAGAATTTTTCTTGTCATGGAACTTGTGGGAAGCCTGACTGCACCCTTGAGGTTAAATGATAGATAAAAGYCACTAAGGATGTCAGTGTCACTGAAGTGGAAATGGACTTTAGCTATTAACACTAACATGAAACCTTGATGGTTTTAGGTCACTTAGATTGAGACAGAAAAGTTACAGAAAAAGTCTGTACCTGTAGCAAGGTGTCATAAAAAATGGAGTCATCAGACCCTTTTGTGAATGTGCTTATGCTGGTGGAATCAGCTCTGAATGTTTCTTATGCTGATTCTCATTTATCAGAAACACTTAGTGGAGTGGTGAGTACCTCAACAGACCTGATTGGAAATAACAGCACAAGACAAAATAAGGTGGAAGATATCTACTGTATTTTGTTTCCACTTCTTCAAGACCGGGTTTTATTTTTTTTCACTTAATTTGGAGTCATTAGGATCAGTGYTTGATTGGCCCCTGAGAAGAAAGTCACTAATTGACAGTTCAGTTTTTTGCTTGGCTGTCAATCTGATGAAGGCAGCTCTAGGGATTTGTCCCATCAGCAAACCCTTTGGATTTCAGTGTTGCTCTGATGAATGTGCACTGAGGATGAAAAGTTAATTGTAAAGGAAKCTGTGAGAACTGGGGAGAAGATCTATATGTGCCAAATAAATAGAAAAACAGACATCAAAAAAAGAGCAGTTCCTCCAAGTGCAATAGAAAAAAAGAAAAAAATTAAAGACCCTTGAAATACTGCTACTGARCTGCTTATTGAGCTGGTTGAACTGCTGACTGTGTCTTTACTGTGATGTCCCTAAATGTTTTCTGTTCCCCTGAAACCTCTGCCAGTCTTTTCTTTTGAGAGAATTGAAAATGATAGGCTTGTTGTTCAGTTATCAGCTGACATTTCCATTGCCTCTCTGTCTGACAGCTATGAATGTGCTGGACATCTGCAGTGTAATGCTGTGCAAACATTTAGCTCACTGTCCTGATGGGGAAGGAAAATCACAGCATGGTTTTTTAATGCAAAAGGTTATAGACTCATCAAGTATGTGATGTTGATGTTCTTACCCCCTTCTCAGAAAATCACAGCACTAAAATGTACAGGAATCTTCAAGCACAGAAAAGAGACAAAATTCCAYAACATGTATTTTCAGCAGCTTTCAGTCTTCTTCACTAGAGAAAATTAAAGCAGTTAAGATAGTGTTGTTACTGCTTCTGTGATAAATGACAAAATATAAAGCTGTCCTCTATAGAACTTCACAACACAGGGATGWTGTGCCTTGGGATTATTTTAATGCAGCAAAGAATCCCTATTTGTCTATGAGAAAAATAACTGATAGCACTGCAGCTCATAACAAAGTTACCACCTGTCAATCTATAAAGATTTCACATGGACTACAATCAGAASCAATATTTAAACATATTTTGCCTCATTTAAAGTTTTTTTTAATGCTGTATTTTCAATTTCTTTTAATGCCTACCCCTTTTAAAAAAACACATTTTTCTGAAGCTGAAGCTCCTTAATGTTGTGCACAGGTTAATGGCAGTGCCATACTTTCTTTGTTCTCAGCCAAGGTTTTGTAGTCTGTGTTTGTACAGAGATTCTTTCTTCTTGCAGTC
>NW_026623434.1:556305-562929 GCF_030028575.1 Malurus melanocephalus
TTCTTTCAAACACAGTTCCAGCTGGTGCCTAAAGTTTTTTTTTTTTTTTTTTGCTGTTCTTCTTTCAAACACAGTTCCAGCTGGTGCCTAAAGGAGTCCTGCAGCTCTAAGAGSCTTTCCATCAAGAGCAGCAGGGTAACCTAATCTCAATGAGAGCCTGCTTTTGCCTCTAAATCTTCACAGCAAAATGCAACGCATGCATGTATTTTATACATAAAACCATGAAATCAATACAGAATTTTTATCTGCCATTCTGCAWTTTCTTGAGGTGTTCAACACCAAATTATTTCAGCATTTTACCACAATACATTCTCTTATAGCTTCCTCAGCAATCTAGGAGTCATGTACAGGTTGGAGTGTTGAAGTGTCACTGTATCAGGGAAATAGATCAATTCTCACATTCATGTCTATGGTTGAAAATTAGTAGAAATAACTAGAARCAACTGCACATTTTTCAAATTATGTTTTCATATTATGACTTAGGTTAGAAGTTACGATGTATATTAATAATACTAACAGAAATTGACTGGAATAACATTTTTTGGAAGATTGGTACAATTATTGATCTTTCTATAAGCTTATAGACTTCCCCATACCTCCAAGGTTTTTCCAAAACTCTCAGTATTCAATACATTCATGTATTATTTCYTATACATATACTAGATGCTAGTTACTATGCACTAGAATGAGTAGTCCCCAGATATACTGATCTATACATATTTTAACTTCCCAAATATCCCATTGCTTCTTTCATTTAAATAGTTTTTCCCACGTTTTCACATTAACTAAAGCAACATTTCCTTTTTSACTTTTTGAAAAAGGCTCATGTAAGAAAGAATAATAAAGATGCAAAAGGAGTCACCAAAAAAGTGTTTATTCTTGAAATTAAAAAGAAATCCCTGTATGGTTTYTGCATGAAGGATGATTGGTATAATGCTCCTTGAAACTCTGATCTCCCATGAAATCAAGAGATGGCACAAGCCAGGCTGGAGGGGTTGCTCATAGTTGATATCACCTTGCCATGCTTTCCTCTGCAGTGGGATAACTGCCGAGGCAACCCCTGTATTAAGTATGTTAATTTCAGCTTTGTGCAATCACTTTGACCTGCAGGAGGTGAATCATTCAGCCATTTATCTGATAATCAATTCTGACATCTTTCAAGAACAGGCATAATTAATCACACCTCCCCTGATTTTGTGTTTCCATAAACAACATTGTTCTGCTGTCAAGATCTCTTGGTTCGATATATTTGGGAGCATGCCACCTGTGATTCAACACCACTTTCTCTCATGACAAAGTATCATGTTGATAAAATAACCCTTTTATTTTAATTTAATTATACTATAGCTTTGTTTAAGGTGATACCTATTTTGGCTTGTATTGAAGAGTAATAAAATTCTGTAGAAAGAAAAAGCATCACAAATACTGACTCATTCATCTGTATGACCTGGACATAATGTTTGGCACTCTGCTTTAACTTCCATTCATGTTTATTATTCTGTGTTTGGATAATAAAATCTACTAACTTTTACTGTGCTTCAAGGTTGTACATCATTGCTCTGGGAATGTTGATCTGTCTTGTCTTTTTCCAGAAATCATTACTTGAGATATTCCATGTTTTTCCAAAGCCAAGTATGTTTCAGGTGACGTAAATAATTTCTTACACTTTTTCTCCRTATTTTCTGCCACATCACATTAAATACATCCAGCTGTAATGTTTGATGCTGCGTGAGGCACACAGATTTCATCATTCCCTCTCAGAACGTTACATTTCAACACTCCAGGTCCATCTGATCTTACATAAGGCTCTCTTTCAGTGCAGTATAGGATAGCATATCCTGAACAGAAGTGAGGATGATGAGAGACCATCAAGCTGTGTCTGAAATGTCACTAATGGACTGTTTCACCTATCTAGCTGAACAGTCTCAGGGCTCTCAGACACCAGTTTCCTGTATTACACTGAAAGAGACCACTTAGGCAAGTTCTGGGGTGACAAAGTCCACCATCAAAACTAATCTGGGTTAAAGACTTCCTTACAGTATTCTGTAAAAAAAAAAAAAAAGTCTATAGATACTTCACATCACTGGGCAAAACTACACACGTGCAGACAGGACCTGTGCAACAGCTGATGTTGCCCACACCCAGGCTTACTTCACCATAGAATCTTCACATGTTCATTTAATCAGAAAAGCTGCAGGGTGTTTATGTGAATCAAACCAAATACACAATATTTACCTTAACAATTTAATTGTCAGTCACATTGAGATCTTATTTGCCAATATAACGCCTCTCTACCTCTCTTGATACCAATCCAAATTTGAAAATAAAGTCTTCCCAGTTTCAAATTCTTCCTGCTCTAATTAATATGTGTCCAAGCTACTTCAGGGTTTCCCTCTGCTTTTCAAAAGAGAGCACACAGTCTCATTTCAATGCTTGCTGAACAAATCATTCCTGAGAAGCATGAGTAGTTAAGAAAATACAAATTCCACAAATCCATTTTATACATATACTGAATATATGCTGAAAAAAAAAGCACGGATAAAGAGAAAAATCAACAGAGTAATAATTGTCAACCTATTTGGAGGTCTTTGCTGTAGTGTTTAGTTGTTCTGTGCTGAAAGCATAAAGAAAAAGAACACTTGACTTCAGGATACMAAAGAGAATGATATAAACATCAGCTGAAAAGTTAATCCATCTCCTGCAGCATCATGGAGCAATTGTAGCACAATGGTAGAACACCTTGATTCATAAACAAAAAACACCTATGTGTAGAAATGGGTAAGAAACAAGACATGAAATTGTTGTGGTTTAAAACCAGCTGGAAATTAAGAGCCAAGCAGCTCCTTCTCTTTCCCMATCCTCTTCACTGAGAAAGGGACAGAAAGGATCATCAGTTGAAATAACAATTTAATGTAAAAACAGTAATGAGATAAGGAAAACAAACAGTAACAGCMGCAATATTAATAAGAACAGTGTATAAAAAAGGGTGATTACATGCAAAAAATGCTTATGGAGGTACGAGCTCCCTGATGTTACTGTGGTCAGTGCCATTGGGCATCCCGAGACAAAGGAGAAAAGGGCAGACAGAACTGCAGCTGCTGGGTTTATTCCCAGAGCCCGAGGCAACAAAAACCCATGGCAAACCCTCCAAGTTCGACTGTCTTCATTGTGACATCGCACCATGCCATCCACTGCTTCCCTCCCCTGGAAATAAAAGAACAAAAATGWCATTCGTTCTCTTTTATTTACACCTGAAGCCAAACCCCACAGTGATGATTAGGCTGATAGAGAATAACARCCTAGACAYACCCACACAGTTCCATGTTCTGCCCTCCCCCCATGGCAACTGCAAGAAAATTAACCTGTCCTAGCCAAAAGTAGCACAGAAAAGCAGAGCAGAAATCAATCACGCCTGTTTTGATAGTTTTGCTCAATGATTCAATGATTTTAGCTAATATTAGTTTTGAATGGTGAAAGTTAGGCCAAATAGCAGGGTGCCAAAACAAGGTTATAACAAGTTTAACATTCTAGAGTTATCTAAATTGTTATCCATTATTTTTTCTAAGTATCTAATATCTTTATGTCTGAATTTGCCACAGTTTGAATTAGGTATTCAAATCAAACTTCTACTCACAGGAGAGTTCCTTATTTGTTGAACTCAGTGGAATGGCACTTTCCACCCAGTTTGGAGAAGCTGATGCCCCTCTAATCCTGAGCTGAAGGAATCCTGGGATCTGGTCCCCAAGAAGACTCTTATTCCTCTAGCACATTGACAAGTTCTCTCATTAAAAACCTTGATATTTAGGTTCTATTCACTTCTTCTGTTATTCTTTCTTATCCTCTTAAATTTCTTATTCTGTGTTGCCTGATTAAAATACTTTGTTAAGAGCACTGGCAGCAGCCCAGGCCATGTGGAGCATATAGTGCCAGAAGATACAACTTGGAACACTTACAAGGCTGAGGATATATTAAATCTAGGAATCCCATTTGCTCTTCAAAGCTGTAAACATCAATAACTGCATTTTAAAAGAAAGAATCAACTCCRGTTTGTTGTCTGAATTAATAGCTCTGTGTACATCCAGGTTTCAAGCCTGAGGGAAGAGGGAAATCTAKCTGCACCCTTGCCTCTATTATCTCATTTTCAGAGAAGATGGAGTTTCAGAAATACCCCAGGCTTAACATTTCCCCTTTGCCTTGTAGCTAGGAATGTCCTCCCTCAGCAGCTCACAAATGTTTTCTCAGGCATGCAACTCTCTTCAGGGATCATAGGCTCCCAATCCTGGATTTTGGATCTTCTCTGATTCTCAAAGGTGTATAATTTAGAGGCTCCTTTTGTTTTATCACGCATCGTACAACTGATAGGAGCATGCATTTAAAGATGGACTGCATTGCCAACATAATGCAGACACAATTAATGCTGTTCTGTGCAAGCATATCGACCATGACTCCAAAAATAAAGTGTAGTTTGCTAATTTAAATACTGAACAACTGATTTGCTAATTTAAATACTGAACATGCTAAAGTAACATGAGAAGATTAGCTGGTTAAATAGATTATTCCTGTGCCCTTAGCCTGTAAGCAATCTTAAAATTAAAATCAACTGTTTCAGAAATTGTGATACAGAGGAGATACAAATCTTGCAAAAATGCTTGAGAAAGCTATCTTTTGTATTACATTCAGCCCATTAATTTCCAGGTAACAGAGACTGACCAGCTGCATCCATCTCTCAGTGGTAGAGATCTGAATTAYGGTGACTCATGAAATCTGACAGCAGGTCATTACAAAAGAAAGTATTGATTGTGACTTCAGCAAAAACAGATATTTGAGAATCAGATCTATGTATGCAAAAACAAAAATATGTCATTGCTACTAGTAAACTATCCTGAATTTAGCATATGCTAGATGTATAAATAGGAAGAAAACCACAAGGATTCAGGTCCCAATTTAAGCATTCTGCGCAATCTTTAAAATTTCCCATTTTTCTAGGGATTTTTATGTAGTTTTGAGGATCAATATTGCAGCAAATACCTGAGTTCTGCATTATTCTACCCCATATTGATCTAACATCTAACTCAGTGTATCCTTAGATCTGCTTCTGCATTTCTGTCAATAGCAGTTACATCTTGGCAGGAGTGTATAGTAAAGAAAAAAATCAACATTTCTCCCAAGTACATGTCTCTACAACAAATACAATGAGGATTATACTAGGCTGTCTTTGAAATTTAAACAACTTTCAGATCAGTTAGCTGTGGAAATAGGATGTTCATGGTCATTCTGCTTGCAGGCATGCCCATCTGCAAACCACCCTTTGTACACCTTTGCACCTATTGACTGATTTCCACGCTAATTAATACTAAATCAATGCCCTCAAAGATGCTCATAAGATGTTGTGTGTTTCAGGAAATGGAGAAGGTAAAAGAATATATTAATGCTTTTCCTAAATGAAAGGCTAAAATGTGACCCTTCAAGAATACTCCAGTGCAAACTTMATATTTGAATTTAATTTTGAAAACAAAAGTGTAATTAAGCATAGTGGTTCTGCTTCCAAAATAAACCTCCTATCAAGTGTTACTCCTATGGTACTCCTCCAAAAAAAAAATCAAATTGCTGTTTGCTTGCTATCAGACTCCTAACAGAGTCATCCTATCAGCCCAGTTTGTCCTCAGCTTCTGAAGAGACACTTTCAAAAGCTTCAGTGTTACAGCATAATGACAGCAGCAATTAMATCTCTGTTGAAACTCATGAAGTTTTCTTGGGTAATGCAAAAGGCCCACAAATAGATGAAGGTTTTTGATTTTCTGGGGAGGAACATCCAGAAGCAGTAAGGTCTCAATCCCTGGCAACATTGAGGAAAAATTCTACCCTGGGATTTCTCCATTTGTGARTATTGGCATCCAAGATTGCATCTCCAAGAAGCATTATTTTCTGACTATGTGTTACTCAAACTGGGAAAGATTTTTTAGTTTGCCATTCAATTTTTTCCCTCAGGTTAAATATCTGTCAGAGCACAGCAACACAGCAACTCGAGTTTTCATCATGTTAATTCACCTTTTTACTCCRTATATTAGAATTGGTCCTTTAGGTCTAGTAATGTATATGAGAAGTAATGATGGGGTAAAGCAAAAAAATAAAGAAAGATGAGACTATGAATGTGTAGAGGCTGTATATCTTCTGTACTTTTTTACCCCTGTGTAATGGTGACAGAAACAGCTTGTTCCTTGGAAATTTCCATCCATTWGTATGATGACAATATTTCTCACTCAGTGTGCCAAAAATTTTGCYAGGAAATATTATGCAAGGCTAAAGACTGAAAAAAAATCATATTCCCCTTGCAATTCTGCCACAAACTTCATGGAAAATCCTAAGAGGTATTTTAATTTTTCCTATTTCCCCATCTGCGAAATATGAATATTTTTTTTAATAAATGTTCAGCATAGATGAACATTTGTTTGGTCATATATGGGCAGTGCTTGCAATCATCGGATGGGAAGAACARAGTAATAGTCATAATGTAACTACTGAGAAAGAGCAGGAAAATTGCTAACTGATCTGTGAAACTTGACAAGGTTTAAAGGTCTTCTAAGTAGAAAATTCATGCCTGAACTGGCACATCCAAGTCAGAAA
>NW_026623434.1:562956-566184 GCF_030028575.1 Malurus melanocephalus
AATTAGGCTGTTGGAAGGGAGATCCAGGCACTCAGGTGCACTGAGATTTCTACCCCCATCCTGACAGGGGAAAAGTGCCTGCACACAGTAAGTGGATGGAGAAATTGGCTAACAGCAAATCTTTTAACCACAGTAGCCTTCTGATCTCCTTCTGAAAGATAATTTAGCCAAAAGGTCTCTGCAGCCGCCAGGTCTGTATTGCTTTTACTTGAACACAAATATGGATTTTCTGTGATTAAAAATTTGGGTAGACTATTAGCAGAAGCAAGTGTGCAACAGTACATGAAGTTTACAGAAGGACGTGGGCTGTCCTTATCTAATGTTACACATCTGCAACAATAATGTTTTATCTGGTCACATGGTTGATTTGAGTGCATGCAAAACTCTGTTGGTTGTGCTTTCAAACAAGCATGCTAATGAAATAATGGGCTGTGAAACCACGTACAAACAATGTGTTACAATTTGCTTCAAAAGGTTTGTGTGCATGTAAGAACACCATTAAACAAAGCATTATTAAGATATAGGGGTGATAATTCTTGTGTTGGCATATGAATACAAATTCCCTGCTTTAAAAATGTGTAGGATAAACAATCAGACACTATATTTCTGGCTGATTCTGTGATCATGGGTTAATATTACATCATCACAGCTCCCCTGCAATAAAAATAGTTGATGGTATTTACCACTGGGATAAATGTTCTTTAAATTCTTACCATAGGTGGTTTGCTTTACATAGTATTATCTATCCCAATTTCAAAATTTGAACACTGTGAAAGTAACCAAAACATAAAAAGTATGTCTAAGTATTTCATTAAAGGCTTGTCATTTCTTGAACATACAGTGATATGTTTCATGAAGAATACTTTGAAAGAATGGTRGATCAATTCTTGCCACTCACCTTGCAGCAATAGAATGATTCCCAGGGTAGAYACAATAGAATATCTAGATATTCTATTGTGTCTACTCTAATCAAAATAAGCATTAAATCTAGCTCCCTGTCCCAAAGCAACATCCATTATTAATTCTATGCTATTCAAAACAGACTTTTCCCTGGATTATCCTTTAAAAATTGTTCTCGGAAAAAAAAAAATCCATCATTCCTACTAAGCAGTACATCCTTTTGCTTAGAAAATACTTGATACTGTCTAGCTGGACATCTGCTAGTCTACACATAAATAATGCTATCTGTTAATGTTCAGACAGGACGCACATTTTTTGACAATTTTAAGTAATTTTTGTATCTTATCCCTAGAGGATTTGCAGAACAGCTTGTTTCCTTGCAATATCTAATAAGTTTCTAMAAACTTTGCAGGACATTAGAATGTGAGAGATTTTGGCTGTGGTTCACTGGTTTTCCCAGTGAAGCTCTTGCTCCTACATTTGTGGTCCTCAGCAGTATCTACCCTGTATGTAACTTCTTCAATTGCCAAGTATGCAGGATGCCAAGTTCTGGGCTCCTTTATGGTGTCACACTTAAGAAGTGTAATAACTCTTTTGTGGCTTAAACAGCATTTAAAATAATTTTCTCTTATTATGACTCTGATCTTGCCATAATTTTCTCATCTCAAGACTAAAAAGCCCCAATGCATATGTTTCCTTTCTGTTAAAAAACAGATTAATCCAACTTCTCTGTACTGAGCTTTTTTGTTTTTCGTCACCCTTCCTGCGGTGGGAAGCCTAAAACCAGAGCAGACACTTCAGCTAACATCTGGTGCAAAAGAGGAAGAAGTATTGTTTCATGTGTCTTAAAGAAATGAGAGATAGTGTACATCCCAAGTCAAAGTACGCATTTTTGCCTTTGACTGGCATTGAGTAAGAACCTACTAAACACCTCCTTTTGYTGGGCTGCAATCTCTTCTGTTGTTTCCTAAATCATAAGGGCAGCACCATCAGGCACAGCACAGAAGACAACCACCAACCCTGGGAAACACAGGCTTTAATATAAAGTCACTCCCAGCAGCCATTTTTTTCCCATGATGTCTGCTAGTAATGTATTAAGTATAAACTGGAAAATATTTACAAGATTGTTCTTCTCCCCTCCCCCCCCCCCCCGAATCTCTGTAGGTTTTTATTTTCATTTTTGAAAGCAACTCCTCCAAGAGTTTCTGCCCTCTGAAAAACAGAGCACTGACCCAAGTTAAGATGTAAACATAATTTTGCACTGTCCTGAATCTACAAATATAATCAATTTGAAGACACCRTCTTTGGAAGGCAAAATYSAGGATYGCTGATATTTATGCACRTATAATTTTCCATTTATAAGGCACYGTGCAAATCCCAAGCTATAGACAGACCTTCCAGAATTCTTAAKTGTGTTGAAGAAAACCGCAAGGCTCACTGTTGATGAAGGTATCAAAATAGGAAAGAAAATAACAATAAAAAATTGTATTGATAAGCCAGCATCTGATTTTTAAAAAAATGTTTTTATAATTTAAAATAAAGTTTACAGAGACGGTTTTTTTAAATATACCTTTGATTTGACAGCTATATCAAATATATCAGCTATATCAGTATAACTTTTCAGKTTTTGTGTAATTATAACAGGTTTTCAATAATTTTGTACAATAGAAAACAGAAAAGTTCAGAAGACTGAACTTTCAACACATCTGAGAGTTACTTCATAGTAAAGATAAAATTTACCTGGAAGTCAAATGAAATACTTCTGCAATCTAATAGGCAATACATACAGTATAGCTAACACAGGTGTCATAATAAATAAGCAAGAAAACAAAGGATAGCTGAGAGAAGTAAGGTCAGAAATGKGCAGAAAATAAGGAAAAGAAATATGTGCATATTTACTGCAAAACTGAGAGTACCAATAGCTTTGAAACACTAAATAACACTTATAACTCTTTTCACTGCAACAATTTGTTATTTATTAGAAACTAAATTCCTAATGCTAACCTGTATAATAATTTATAGCTCTCCATTTTGAAAATTATTTGACTTATCAGAACCATTATAGTAAGAGAAAAAATAAAATAAACTTTCTAAAAATATAAATTATATATGCTGTATAGATTATGAGTACTAAAAAAAATTAGCTCAAATATTAAGGTATAAAAGGTACCTTATTAAGAGTACAGGAAAAATTTGTTCTCTCATTTGTTAGAACAAATTTCAAGTGACTTCTTGTCATACTGAATGAACTGCATTTGGATTCATCTTGAGTCTTGAAATAAGTTTTAAATCATTCACTTTTCTTTTCTTTTCTTTTCTTTTCTTTTC
>NW_026623434.1:566214-605649 GCF_030028575.1 Malurus melanocephalus
TTTTTTTTTTGCAATAGAGTAAATTATGCCCAGGAATCCTTAGTAAGAAAGATTGCATCATTTAATGCAACTATATTGCCCCTATTTCAGTGGCATCTCTATGGATTGAACAAGGTAGCCATGAGAGCTTTGCAACTTTCAAAATTCTGATCTTCTCCTTATACTAGAAGAAACAAAGAAATGCAGACATTTTCTTTGCATCTTTCTAAATTGAAATCTATTACAAACAACTTCTTAAATGTGTACTGAAACATACCATATATCATCACCATTGTCTTCCGGGGTAATTCTTCATTCTTCCCTCTAAATAACAGACCTCATCTGATCTGTAATCCTGGACAGTTTTAAACTTTTCTTATGTGTGGCACCTTCATCAAACAGCCTCTTCCAAGGCAATCTGCCAAATTCATTGAAAGCAGAACATGGCTACTGTGAAGACAGATCATAGTTCACAACAATAGTTGCTATTTCCTAAGCCACAAGTAAGATGCAGGCAGATGGAGACAGCTACTGCAGCTACAAATTTAAGGGATGTGAACCTCTGTGGAAATTCAAGGTGTATGTCAGAGACTTGTGCCAACAAAGAGATAAGAAAAACTTTGGGAGAGTCTATTGCATGGCAGGAGATACAAAGAAAAGCCATGCACAAATGCTGGAGAGATAGYGAAAGGGAGGTGCAGCTGTAATTTGGTGACCTGTTCTGAAGGGTTCCTGATTTCTGTCTGCATTCCTTCTTTCCCAGTGGGAGACAGGTGGAAGCACATCTATTATCTCTGCCAGTTTCTGCTCCCTGGCCTTCTCAGTGAGCACTGCAAACAGGATTCATCTATTTCTTCCCAGCGTTGTCAACCCTTATGTCAATAAATTATCCTTATCTGTTAGAGTTCCTGTCGTCTCCTTTGCTGACCTTTTGTTCTCTATTTACTTGAAACATTTCTTATAATTTATCTTAACCCCTGGTGCAATCTTCCTGTCATTCTCTGCCTTTGCTTCTCTTTCCTTTATTTCACAGTGGCTTAACTTCATTTTGTAATATTTCCAGTCCTTTATAGTTTTTGGTTTAGATCCTTTGAATGACCCTCTTCTGTTGAGGACTAATTGTAGCTTTTTCTGTATTGACCTTCTTGACCTTTTCATTTTCTTCTGTTTTAAAGCCAAGGAGAAAAAAAAAAAATGAAAAGAAATTATTACCATACAGCTAGCATTTTGTTTACAGGTAGCTCTATATGTAAAAGCAAAACTGTTGTGTGAACTCTTCCTCCCTTTTTTTTGCCATGTTCTCTATGTGTATGCTCAACATTTCTGCATTTTCCTAGAAAACACCATCATGATTTTTCACCATTTGATGATATTTGTCCTTTGCTCCTTCATSGCTGTTGCACAGATTGCTGTAAGGAACTGCACCTGCTGAATTCCCAAACGTTTTGAGCTTTTGTTCACTGACCAAATCCATATTCTGACTTTGCTTTGGAGTATGCAAATGCATCTGAAATGTGAAACCTCTCCTTCATGTATCCCACTTTAAAACATTAAAAGATGTAGTCATTATTTCAGTTATCAAATCCCACTCTGACTGATCCCCTAGTTTCTACCTGTTCACCTGCCACCAACCACACCCTCAAAACCCACTAAAGTTTTAAGCCTCACTAAATCTTCCCAAAGGCATAAGGCAAGGTTATTCTCAGTATCTCTAAGCATACTGAGACAAGGAGGCTTTGCACAGGGCATAAAAGAGAAATGCTGTGAAAGAGAGTTCAAAATAAACTTTCTGATGAGATTTTCTTTCCTTTGGAGTGATTTTTTTTCTTTTTGTTGGAGTTCAATGTACATCTATAATCYTAATAGTTAAAAACCTCTACTTGTTTTTCTCATGTTAAAATATAGTTTTTGAAGTYATTCTCTTGTTCTTCATTTATCACACCCTTTTTTGTTTCATTGCTWATAAGCATTCACTTTTTTTCATTTCTTTCTACTAATTTCAAATAAGGTTTTATGTCTATTCTGTCAATTTAGCCCTTTACTCTATTTTGGGAATTGGTAATCAGCAAAATCCTTTTATTAACTGCTGACTCTAGGCTGGTAGATGTAGGGTTCAATCCTACTCAGCCACCATAAATCTCTCAGAAGCAATTCACTGGTCTGAAAATTTTCATTCCTATGGCTTTGTAATGGTGACCAGAAGTAGTGTGGAGAAATTTCCCTGACAGTAAATAAAAAATGGGGTACAGTTCAAAACTAATGGGTGTGCACTAATTTCCTTTCTGAACTATTGCATGCAGAAACACTAATAGAAGGAAAATCCTTCATATCCTGAAGCATGTATTAATATCTGGAAACAAGAGATGCAGCAGCATCCAATTATACTGTGTTTCAGGGATCACTTGTCCTGTGTTCTGWCACCTGCAGTTTAGTTATACCAAAGGATGACATTTCATTTCCTTGACATCAGAGTGTTARGTATTGGTTCTCTAATTAAACAGTTCCATTCTAATAAAAAATTAAATTAGTAAGTGTKCATGGTTAAAGTTTGCTATACAAATTGCCTCTGTAAAGTCATAGAGAAATTAAAAATTGCATACTACACTATCTCATGTCAGTAGTTTACATAAAAATGTCTGAAAAAATAATTAATTACAGTAAATGACCATATCTTGAGAGGGTCAGCTGAAGATTAAAGAGAAAGTTGTGTCCACAGAACAGTACTTATTTTTACTAACACCTCTAAGAGAGACTAATTCCTGTAATTAATTTTTAAATTATTTTTCATTGAAGCTCTAGTTCTTTCTACTTATTTTTATGAGATGTGTATATTTTAACTACTCTTAAGAACATTGTTTCCTGTTAAATTGTCTCTTTACAGTCAAGGCCAGTTTTGTCTTTTGTCTTTTTTTTTTAATATAGTAATGATATCAACTTTGCTTCAAAGAAAATCAAAGTGACAGAATTAAGAAAGAATCTTTGGTTGTTTTGCTTTAAAAATCACCAAATAGTCATTTTAGCATTATACACAACTTTGGGAGAAATAAATAAAACCACTGATTTTTCTGTTTAGATAAGTTCTAAGTATCTATGTCTAGGATATGCTAGAAGCTTCAATACAGTTGGCAAGGCAACAGGAAATATCTTAAGAAACTAGGAGGAAATAGACCTTTCTGTTCATGTCCCAAGTATTTTCTTTTAATTTAAATATGTTATAGCAAAACACTAATAAAAAATGCAATTAATACTGCACCATTTAATTTTACTTGCCCCAGCCTCTCAGGGAGCTGAGACATCATCCTAAATCCATTGTGCTGTATGGGCAGGRAAATAACTGGATTATTTATGTGTTTTCCAAGCTGTCATAAACCACAGTTTCTGTGATCTGAAACACAAACTGGAAAAGTCTGAGAGCTCATTACTTTTTTTAAAAGGCAACAGATAAGAATGCCAATATGTCCATCATGCTAGAATGTGACAAAGTTGCGTACATCAGTGGAAGGCAATCTAATAATAAGCAACAAACAACACTTTTTCTCAAATTGTTCACTGGTTTGCTTTTACTTAGTTTGAAACACAGCTCTCCTTCCAGCTTCCAGCTTCGAGTTCCTCTATGAGTTCTGTTAATTCCCACCAGGAATTAAGAGTTGGCTAAAAGTTTGTTCACTTTGAAACCCGGTTGAACAGTGATGCACCACATACAAATGAAAAGAGACAACAATTCATTCTCTTGAAAACTGACTATTGAATATTTTATGTCTTGGATAATTTCCCTGAATAAGGAATAAAATACTAAGCTGTACCAACTTTTTGTTTTATCAGGTGTATAGCTAATATGATTCAAGAAAACTGAGATGTTGTACAATTAATCTCCAACTTCCCACCAGCACTCCACAAAGACAAGTGTTTAAGGTTTGCCACCAGTACAGGTGTACAGTTTTAAGGACTTTTTTATTGGGTCTTTCTCTTACTTTGCTAAGTTTCAAAAAAAGCATGTGTTTTATGCAATCTAACAGTAATCAAGATTTTTAGTTAAAGGAAAATCACTATAATCTTTGAAAACAATTTTCTGGTATTCTTCAGGTATTTGCTTTTAGAAGGCATAAAGTAAGGAGAGGGACATAGCTCTTGTGATCACACCCCAAAATTACAATGAAGGGTTAGAGAAATTAGACATCTCCTTTTTGCACCAATTACTGTGTTAAAGAAATTGGTGCTTCTTAGAGTGCAGGGGTCAATAAGGCATCCAAGACAGGAAAATAAGCTATACAGACCAGAATAACCAATCCTTTCTGGAGTGACAATCAGGACTGAACTGTGAGAGAAGACTGTGAGAGAAGACTGTGATTAGAACTACTGGGATAAAGACAGGAAGTTCTTGCCCTTTTCATCTGGAAATGGAGCCTTCATAGTAGGTAGAAGCAACATTAAAAATGGTAGCCATTGACTGGTAGAGGGTGGCAAAGAAAGACAACAGTCTCAGTCAAATGGAGGATGCTCAGCAAAAGTGGTTTCAACTGGGGTGAAAACTCACATTCTTTGAAGGACAAACTGTTTTTTTTAAAACTAGTCATTTACAACTGATCAGATTCCTATTGTGAGAAATTCTGGAATTGTTCATAAGTTCCCAGAAAAATCTGTTTGTTCGTCATATCTGTGAAAGGAATAATTTCTTGAGCAATTATCAGCAAAAGCAGTGGCTATGATTGCTTTGAGTACTTATAATAGTGATAGGGGAAATAAAGATATCTTTAGCTGAACAAAACCCCCTGCTATCAAAGCACTGAATGACTATTTATGAATTTACATAAAGCAGGTAAATTTTTGTTATTAAAAGTATTTGTCATTCTTCATCCAAATACCTTACGACTTTGTGTTAGGGACACTGCTGGAGCTCTAATGAGATTCCAGATACATCCCAAGAATTCTGTGAAAGAGCTTTGAAGAGCTTTCGAGCTGGAATTTCATTTTGGATTTTACCACAAAACAAGAGCACCATAACTTGTGAGTCATCTGAGACAAATAAAACTTCCATTGTAATGTAAACAATTTTCTACATCTGTTTATTTAACCCAAATGGCATTTTTGCTGTGCCTGGAATACTGAAAATTTTTTGTGCTATCAATCTCTTTTGCTCATAGCACATGGGATTCAAGGTAACACAGATCTCACATGAGGATTTCTTGGATGAYTCTTTTATATGTGGAAAGGACTTACAAACAGCAAAGTTAAAACAGTTTCTAATTTTGATTCCTTCACATATAGGAAAGAGTAGATATTTTTCAAATTAAAAAGAAACKAAATAAACTAAATCTATTCTTCTATTCTGGAGGATCCATGCTCCAGAAATAGATCCTAAGATGAGGAAAGAAAAATATTCCAACAAACTTTGTTARAAACATCAGAAACACAGAGATAAACACCATATTGATAGCATGGAATATTTTTTAACAACTTCCATGGCTACTGCTGTGTTACCTCTTATATGTTCTCGATTCAAGTGTAGGGTTGAAAATTTTTATGGGGTTAAAAATTAAACTACCTCACTATAATGTTAATTTTAGGTATTAAACTGATATTAAATATTTCTATTGAATATTTCCCTAACTTCTATAACTGATTAAAATTGCCATGCAGTGGCAATTTTGTAACCATGAATTTTGATCCTTTGATTTTGTAATCATGGAATAATTAGAAATATGGATTATATGAATCCMAATTGTGATACAATTTTTCATTGAATTTGCCTGCATGCTTTTTAAATATTGTATAAATCATAGCTGTAAGCCCTTATTTTGGATGTATGGAATGCCACAGAATATTCCTTATGAAGAATACAGAGCAGCCTCTCAAGCAAATATGCAGTTACAAATCAAGTTAAGGGAAGAAGTTTTGCAAAGAACTAAGTAGGTAGTTCATTTGTCTAATAAACTCCTGCTTGTGGGCAGGATTATGAATTGTGATGAAAAAAACAACAACAACCAGATGAAGGGTTGGAAGAAAGATAAAACATGACAACAATAGCACTGGTCCTTTTTACTCATTTCACTGAGATTTCTGTATTTTCACAAATTTATTTCCCTTAATGTGTTCCTTCATATGTACGTATATTTCATTTCATTATGTTTCTCTTGACTGTGAAGAAAATCTTTCAGAAAAAAGGAAGGTTTGCTTTCTCAGTATTGATTATGGTATTTAAGCAGTATTGTTACCATGTTTTTCTACTTTTACTCAATGACTGAATCTTTTCTTTCCTCATGAACTGTCAAATTATGGTACATAAACTATGGAACAATTACACTGCATGTATTAGCATGGTGAGTTGATGATGATGATAAAGATTTTATGAAGATTATAAAATAAAGAGGAGTACTAAGAGGTAATTTTTACAGAATGAGCCAACATTAAGGATCAACATTCATTGTTCAATATAAACATCTGCACTCTAAACCAGAAATGACAGTCCTTAAGATAYTGCATTTTAGTCATAGAGAAATAGCAGTTTTTCTTTGGTAACAGAAGTCAGACTGTCAATCAATTCACATAATTTACACTATATCTCAGTTTAGTATGTCTCAGTTTAGTATRTTTACTTAATTCCAAATTAACTCCAAACTCTAAACAGGAAATCAAAAAAGGAATTATATCTGTTCTGCCTACRCTTGAATATTTTCAAGAGGAGAACAAAATAGCAGTAAATATTACTCAATGTGGGTTTGTTGTTTTAAAATTATTTTGAATGAACTTTTGAATACAATTTGCAATCATTTAAGATACATCATTTTTATGAGGTATATCTTTTTATTCCTTTTATTCCTCACTCATATTTTTTTGGTTCAGTTCATAACCACTTCATTGAAAATTAAAAAATGCCTTTGTGTACATCAACGGCCAATCACTGTCAAGATTGTATCAGGATTTTTAGAAAYAATATATATGCAGTGTCGTGCACATGACAAAATGATACTTCATTCAACAATGTCCAGTCTCATTATTATTTATCATTGGTGAACACCTGCATGAGCAGCTTTGGGTTTTGGGAGAAGCTTAGAACATGCCTGTGTTTGACAACCAGRCATGGCCAGTCACAGCAGCAAGGTCCGGGAGAGCTCCTGGAGGCTGGAGCTGAGACAGTAGAAGAGACAATGGGAGGTCYGTTTTCTCCCCCTCTTTAAGGTCATTGTTATATTTTATATCTGTGTTTTAGATGCTGCGACACAAACTCCCACTTTAAGGGGACAATGAGGAGCCACGACAGGAGCCAGGCTGGCACCTTGTTTCTCGTGGCTCCATCAAGTGGCCCACATGCTCCATTACAGACAAGTGCTTTTGCCTCTGAAACAGAACCCAGCTTCTGTTCCAGACAAGCACATTAATTATCAATAGCATAGAGCAGAAAAATATTGCTCAGTGGCACCAGYTAGATGTATTTGGGTCAGATCAGAATGATTTGACAAAAACATTTTGTCTTTTTCTATGTTCTAAAATAAGTAGCTTTTGCAGAGCAAATTAGAAGTCATGAAAGGCTTTTTATTCTCATTAATACATTCTGAGCACAAAAGGAAAGCTWACTTCTGGGTAGCCCTTACATTTCTCTACTCTTGGGTAACTTTGGGGGAGTATGATCAAACAAAGTTTTAAAAAATGGGAGTTGTCACCCTCAGTATTATTTGAGCATCATAACTTTCGATGCTAATGACACACACATCTCTCCCACTTTAAATGTTGGCTCTCAGATAAGAGCAGTGACTTAAAAGCGTGCATTTCTCTTCACGGATTGTAAAGAGGGGCCAAGGGTTATGAGCTAAGATATTGACATCTACACTCTATACTGTTACATTTAGTCACTTACATTGCACATCTTTTCTCTGTCAAGGGCCTTGGAAATATTCCAGGGRCATGAGAGTAATTGCATATTCATAGTCCTTAAATTCAGAAAGCTGCTCTTTGAAATTTGGCCAGAATGAGGTTTTGTTGAGGTATCAAATTCTCGTCTTCTAGATTTCCTGCATTGCACTAGGGAAAGCAAGTAAATTTATGTATGAAAGAGGGATCATTTTTAAACACTCTCAAACCTTTTTTTAAAACACTCTCTATGGAGCTTAATTTCATTTAGCAAACAGGTTTTATGAAGATTATTTGGGAGGAAAYGCCATCAAAATTAAAACTGTGTTTCAGCAATTTAATCTCCATATCACAACCAGGATTTTCCATATGCTAGAACAGCTAGAAACAAGTGTGCTAGTCTAGGAAATGTGATCTTTGTCTGAATCATGTGTTACATTGGATCCTGTCCAGTCAAATCAGAAGTATTAGGCTTTCCATATCTAAGAATTCATTAAATTCCTCGAAGATGTGTATCCAAAAACATACAGAAGAATTTCCAGTTGTCATCTTTTTCTTTAAGTGAAAAAAAAAAAAACATTTTGTCCTCTCTACTCTTGCAGATAGGTCCCCCTTGGTTTTAGCTACTCTGCATTTATACAGAGAGATTAGGCTTCCTGCTGGAAACTGTTTTGAGGAAGGAAGGATAAGAGAAATATCACACATTAGTCTGGTGGGGAAAAAGGCCGGAAATATTCCTTAAAGCTGCTTAGAAGCMTAAACATGCAAAGACCCACAGCAATTTTTAAAAAGAGCCAAGGCACCTAATTTGTTACATCATGAGTCAGATAAATGAGGTATACTTTAACATGTGAACTGTGGAGATCTAAATCTACAATTTGAGAGTTTATTGAGTCATAGAGACACAGAGTAATTTAGGGTGGGAGGTGGAGATCACCTGTCCAACCCACTGTTCAGCTTAGATCAGGCTTCACAAGGCTCTGTGAATTTCTTTATGTCCCCAAGGATAAAAAGTTCATAGCCTCTCTACACAACCTCTTTTAGTGCTTCAGTACCCTGATATGATTTTCCCTAATATTCATATATATATATTTCTAATGCTCAAAATTTTGTGTGTTGCAATTTTTGTTCTTGAGTATTCTCTTCTATTAAGAACCTGAAGGCAGCGACATTTCCTCTTTCGCTTCTCCTCCTAAGAAGAATAAGTCACTTTCTCAGCCTCTTCYTGTACATCACATGCATTCAAACATCCTTGCCATCTAAGTGCTCCTCCTCTGGGGAACCCGAACTGGACACAGCACTGCAGATGAAGCTAAYAAGAGCTGAATAGAGGGGAACAGTCACTTTCACCAAACTGCTCCCTACAGTCCTGCTCACACAGCACTGTGTGCTGGTGTTTTCCTTTGGTATGAGGACACGCTGCCTATTCATGTTCATCTTGGTTTTCCACCATTTCTAACAAAACCTTTTCTCCTAAGCTGATTTCTGCACAGTCAGTTCCCTGCCTGCACTTGTGCATGGATTTGTACTGCCCCAGGTGCAGGATTTTGCACTTGTCTTTCTGAACCTCATGAGTCCTGTCAGCCCATTTCTCCAGCCCGTTCAAATCTCTCTGAATAACAACCATGCACTGCAGTTTGTTCATAACTTTCTAATCAAAATGTCCCCAAATTTGTGGGATCAGCCATTGAAATGGATATATCTGGATTCATCGTGRTGACTTCAAACACCAGACCTGTGTTCCACTGCTAAAAGAGACAATAAAGTACTTCTGTTAAGTAACTAAAATTTAAAGAACAACAGGAAATACACACACACACACACACAAACACACACACAGAGATTTATTTCACTTCAATTTCTCCCTTCCAGGATTTAGGTTCAATAGCTGCATTGCTATCAAAGGTGTGGGGTTTCTTAAGGTCACTTCCAATAATATGGAAGAAATCTTTCAAAAAAGCCACACAGATGAAGGTTTGGCTTTTGCCTAGCAGTCTTACACTTACAGCACTTGGACAAGGGAAAAAATTAGAAACAACTTTGAAACTAACTCAGCTGAGAAAGGTCCAATGACATATCTCTAAGCTTCCTGGAGAGACTAATAATCCTCAAAGTTAAATTCAGAATGGGGAGAAAATACTCCTGATTTCTCCTGGTTAAAGACCTACTTGATTGCTATGAATGAACCAATAGTAGATAGATACAAAAAGGAGCTAAATAAAGGAGCTAGGTACCCATCTCAGATTGTATTTTTACTTAGTGCTTTCTAAACAGAGAGTAAATATGTCTTTTACAGCAAACAGTCAATGGATAGTCAATGGATAAATGGATAAAGAACTTAATTTAAAAAAGAAATGGGAATTATGTTAACATCCAACAACCTTCTTCATCACTGGTCACAACACTTGTGCTGATTAMCAGTCATGTATCAGTCTATTTAGATTTGTGACTAGTATACAGAAATGGTAAATAAATATAAATGTTACTTTAACATTCACCCCAAAGCGTGTTTAGTAATTTAGATTTAGCATAATTCACCTTCCAAAAATAAGTGCTTTGAAATCTTGGGACTGCTGTGAAACATAAATGATATTCTACTAAATAATATTATCAGAGTGTGATGTCCATATATATTAAAGATCATGTGAATTTTTTAACTCTTCTGTTTTTTCTTTAGAATATATATATATATATATTTGGTGTGATATTAAAAAATTAACAAATACTATTGTAAAGGGGTTTTTTTATCTTCTTTCAATGAATACACARCATTTAAGGTCTCTTCCAATCCACACCATTCCATGATTCCATAATTTTACACCCAAAATGCTTTTTACTGGACCAATTAATTGCTACAGGAATATGATAAGCTAAGTAATCTTTCCCTTTTAAACCCAGTCAATTTTGGATAATATTAATGGTTTTGGTGCTAGTTTYAGTTTATCTAATTTGAATTTTAAATATTAGAAGCCATTTTCTTTCCTAATGTAAATCATTTAGAGAAGAMATGAGTCTGTTTCATGTTTGAATAGAAGTTAAGTATAAAATGATTGCTAAAATATAACTTGTTCTGGTTTCATACTTTTTAATGGTTAGAAATAGATTTTGCTACTTAATGCACCTCTCATCCGTTCTAATCTGAATCTGATAATCCATTAAAAAGAAAAAAAAAATCAGAACAAGATTATAAAATCAAGCCACAATATCTCATCTTACCTCAAACAGTAGTGATGATTTGGGGCACAGTTTCTGATACMTGTCATGATAAAGTAATAGACATTTTTCTTTAATATTTCCAATGCCTTTTTCATCTCTTGAAAGGTGAGTTCCCCAGTCAATTTTCTCCTTAGCAAACAGAAATATCCCCTTATAGGGTTTGTATACTTTTTCCCTAGAATCTGAGAGAAAAAGAATAAGTAGAAAAATTAGAAGGCTAGATTMCCCAAAATATTTTAGTTTCTTAAGCAGGTCATGTTCCCTGTTGCTTTTTCTCCCTGTTTTCAAGCATCTTTTACCCTCTGTTGCACAGTAGCAAATATTTGGCAGGCAGAGTTTAAAGTGTACAAAATCTTCCTTGAAGGTTTTGCAATTTTGTATGAGAAATATGTGAGCTGTGTGGGTGATGTTAACTTCCTTGACAGCAAATGCCAGCTGGTTTAATAGGACAGAGGTTCTGCCACAGTTTCAAATTATCACAAGGCAAACCTTTCCAGGAGTTTGTTACAGCAAACTGTAATAATTACAAGGAACATAGYTTGTAGAATTTGTAAAGCAAATCCATTTTTTTGTGAGTATAATGTCCAATGCTAATAATAAAAACCAAATTGTTACAGGCACTAATGACAATTACCTACTGATTTATGACTTTCATTCTTCTGCCTTTCTTGCCACAATAAGCACAGCTTCCTAACACCCACAGGGCAAGAGAGAGCACTGAACACAGCAGTTTGAATCTAAATGCATCTTGACTCCCTCACCAGCACGTGTTCTGACTTGCCAAACAGGGTATATTCCCCTAAACAGGGCATATAAAAGATATAGTAGGAAATTATCCAAAGACTCCTAGTACATGTATTATAATATATTCAAGTATTTAGAGATTAAAATCTCCCAGGGATTTCAGTTATATTCACGTATTATTTCAACAGAGGAATTTTTCAAGTCTTSTTTAGAAATTAAATACTTCCTTATAACACAAATGTTTTACAACATTAAATTTGGTGGATATGTCTGCTTTATGTGTGAAGTACAAATCAAGCCACAGAAATGTCAAAATCTCAGGCAATTTTCCTTTCAGCTTACACATGTAATTATATCTAATTTTGTAATTAGCTACTCTACCTGCAAACAATGAACTGCCTACAACTTAAGATGTTAGTATTTTTGTATATCTATATAAAAACAAGCATTTAATTAAATACCTTTCTGCAAAAGTAACCTTTTTCCATCAAATGACTATGCATACTTTTGACAGCGAGTCTGCCAACACTCGAATCCCAGAGATTGGACTAACTATCCTTTGACTCCTTGGGCTAAAACACCAGAAAGGTGATCCCAACTCAGAAAGACTGAGTTTGGGATTTTAGCTCTCTACATTTTGAAGCYGAGGGAAGGCTGTTCTTTTGCTCCTTTTAACCTCCTCACAGGTAACCATGCAGCATGGCCCACCTGCTGACAAAGGGATAGYTCATCAGCTGCAATGCCAACTCCACCTTGGACAGTCAGTAGCACGTTCAAATCTGCTCTGGGAGTTTTCCCACATCACATACCCACAGAAGATCCTTACCTGCTGGGCAGACAACTGAGTAATTCTCTAAAAAGGCTGACAAAAGAGCTCACTTTTTCTTTCAGACCTTTGATCAATGAAGCAGAGCTTTTCTGTGCAGAAAACCTAATTATAATCCCAAAGTGTGCTCATTCTCTGAAGGTAGGACCAACTGCTTGTCACAGAGTGCTTTGGTAGCCCATGGCAAGCAATGAGCAAGATACGTGGTCCATCCAGGTGTTCCGTCAGGGGCTGAAGGAGACCAGGCCAGAAACAGGACTGAAGAGAAGGCAACAGTGTGAGTCCAAAAATCTGTCAGGCAGRCACAGCTGTATGAAGCAATTAACCCATCCCATCCAGGAGGCAGCACACCTATAGGATAGCTCTTAGGTCTTCCTGGGAGGTAGGACCAGAGATGGGAACACCTACAAGACAGCTCAGGAAGGGAATTAAGGCTGAGCTGAAACAAAGTTCACAGATTCGTGGGGAAGAGGAGAGAGGATGCCCCAGGGGAGACTGAGCAGGAGCTGAAATGCCCCTTTGTGCTCTTGGGACCCTGATAACCTCCTGTCTGCGTGCTGTGCACTCCTGCAAAACAGAAGCCAGCTATTCTGAGCTGCACATCGAAGTTCAGTTTATTTGAATGCAAGCTGGTTTAAGATTAAGAGCTGTCTGCTGGTTTAATTGACTGAGCCAGCGTCAGTCTTTTTCATCATACTGCTGCTGGGCARCTCTCCAGCTGCAAAGCTGTCTCTGAAAGAATGGTCCCAGCATGTATTGACAAGGGTCCCATTCTCTTCTGGACAARCAAGTCACTTCCCTCTGCAAATGTGTCATTTTGTACAGTTATGCACAAAAATGAGACAGCTGCTTTGGAGCTCAGSAGAGACATTTGTTTGCAGTGATCGCCTGTAAAGCAAGCAGGTATTTGGATATCCCTGAAAGACAAGGGCCAGAAAGTCAGGTGGTTTGCASCTATTTTGTATTTATGATCAAAAGGTACCATATCAGGGAGCCAGAGTTTGCCCTACCTCATATCTGCACTTAAATTGACCTTCYAAACAGATCTAAAGTGAGAATTAACTACATACTATATGTATGTAGACAGAAGGTCAAAACCAGGGTGTCCCAGTGAGACAGAAGGGGGCACCCATTGATAACAAATGCTGACTGGTATAGCTTTTGTGACTTCTACTGCWTTAACCTCTCCTGTTTTCCATCACTTCATTGTTTGTCATCAGCCGAATAACAAACAGAGAAAYCACTTATTTTCAAAATTGATGATAGTCTCATATCATGGATCATTAATTTACTTTTTTACTTTTTTTATGCATTGCTCTGTTCCTATTTTAAGAAAAAAATCTTAAGAGCCTGCATTGGTTTCCACATACTAAGACAATTAAAAACCACCTGCATAGTTAGATAAAAMACATCTCTGAATGGTAGAAGACCAAAATCCTTGACACTTCCAACCAGCTCCTCAAACATCCAGGRTATGCACTCTAAATATTAGCAGTATGGGAGGCGTACTCATGAAAGAAGCAGCCACATAGGAGGGAAGCCAGCTGATGTAATCTCTAAAGTGGATTTCACTTTTGATAGTGGCTCTCACAGGATCCTTCTGGATGAAAACCAGCTGGATAARCACGATGGTGAGCAGCTGGCTCATGGGTCAGGYACAAAGGGTTATAATAAATGGGGTWACACTGGGCTGGAGGATGCACATTAGTGGGATTTTTCAGGGCTCTATCTTGTGCCCAGTTCTCTTCAATATCTTCTTAAATGACTGGGCACAGGGCTGGAAGGAATACTAGGTAAGTTTGGCTGATGCTAAATTGGGAGGATCTGTTGACTCCCTCAAAGGCAGAGGCGTCCTGCAGAGAGGCCTTGACATATTTGAGGGCTGAGCAATCGCCAAACATATGAAGTTTAATAGAGACAAGTGCCATATTCTGCACCTGGGTGGGCAACCCTGGGACTTTAGCTCTCTACGTTTTGGGGTGGGATGTACAGACAGACTGGGGAATGAGCTGCTGGAAAGCAGCACCACAGAAAGGAACCTGGGAGTCCTGGTCAGTGGCAAATTGAACAGGAGCCAGCAGTGCCCTGGCAGCCAGGAGAGCCAACCCTGTCCTGGGGGGCATCAGGCACAGCATCACCAGCCGGGCAAGGGAGGGGATTGTCCCACTCTGCTCTGCTCTGGGGTGGCCTCACCTCGAGTGCTGGGGGCAGTTTTGGGTGCCACAATATAAGAAAGGTATTAAACCATTAAAGAGTGTCCAAAGAAGGGCTACAAAGATGGTGAAGGGCCTTGAGGAGAAGCTGTATGAGAAGGGGCTGAGGGCACTTGATCTGTTCAGCCTGGAGGAGACTCAGGGGAGATTTCATTGCAGTCTGCAGCTTCYTCATGAGGGGAAACAGAGGAGGCACTGATCTCTTCTCTGTGATGGCAAGTGACAGGACTTGAGGAAATGSCCTGAAGCTGCATCAGGGAGTGTTTAGGTTACATATTAATGAACAGTTTTTCACCCAGAAGGTGGCTGGGCTCTGGAACAGGCTCCCCAGGGAAGTGGTCACAGCACCAACCTGACAGAGTTCAAGAACCATTGGAAAATAGTCTCAGGCACATGGTATGATTCTTGGAACTGTTGTATGCAGGGCCAGGAGCTGTATTTTAGTGATCCTTGTGAGTCCCTTCCAATTCAGGGTACAYTATGATTTTATGATTCTAGTTGTGAGTGATCCCTTTCCTTTTCTCCTTCCTTGTTGCTCCTAGTTACAGCAACATGCACTCTGAGCTGGTTCAGAGGACTTCCCTTAAATGCTCATAAAACATGATGAGAAGTTTTCACTTTCCCAAGTACCAGRAAGAACAGATAGTTTTAAAAGTAAAATGGCTTTTGAGGAAGAATGCTGAAAGTAATTTGTTCCCTGAGTCATGAAATAGTAATAGGCTTCCTGGCTCCTAGACAGAAGCAAGATTCAGACAAAGTAAAGCTCTGCAAAGGGTAGAAATGCATTGATTTTAGAGTAAAACCCAACTGAGAAAATAGGCATGCCAGGAAAATAGTTTCTGCCAGCTCTCCAGAAATGACAACAGCATGAAAAACTTGCTATAGGTAGAGATGAATAGGTAACAAAGTGAGAACAGGCAAGAGAGTTTATCCTTATGAAGAGCCAAGTGAACTAATCGTTGCATTCTTTATTGTCTTCCTTTTGTATTTTAAAGATCATTACAGCAATAATGCTATCAGCTTTGGATGTAAGCATCTCTTTACAGCATTTGGATGTAAGCATTCTCTGCAGTTRGATTTAGGCACTAAAGAGAGATGACGAAGGAGAAGATAAAAGGAACTGATGAAGYACAAAGATAAAGATAGAATCACAAAAAGACAGACAAAGGTTATCAACTTAATAATGCAAACTAATTTCAACAATTTGAATCACTAGCTTGTTGACATTTCTGAACATCTTTATGCAGTTATCTAATAAAACTAATTTCATGGGAATGGGGCATAGTATAACAGTTAAGGAGTAATCACCAGCTTTATTTGATTATTACTGTTCATGCTTTGGAAAGTCTTTGTAGCTYCTGAATATAATTGACAAAAATTTACATTCTATTACTATATTTAAAATTGAAAGTAATCATCCTCATTCTTTTATATCAAACATATCATTAATTATTCAGGCACTCATGTTCTTTCAGATAGTCTGCAATTCTCTAGGGAACTAGAGGCCTTTTTTTTCTACTAAAAGCCAGTAGGTTAAAACAATTTTATTATGGTATTTACAAAAGTATCTCAGAGAATATGCTTTTTTGTCACACTGGAAAATCTGACAATTTCTTATCAGGTTTCCTGAAACACTTAGATCAAGCAGGCTGAGATCTTGCCCTTAACATAGACTTGGGGATGAAGGAAGTAAATATTAACAAATAGAGCAAGTGAAACCTCATTGTCCCAAACCTAATTATAAAGTTACCTAATTAACATTGCTTGGCWAATTAATTAATATTAGTTTATACCCATTTTCCCTCTCTTCTTTCATTCTGTAGAAGCTAGAAYGTGGATTTGAATATGTTGTTAATTACATGAATCATTTATTCAAGTCTTTAATGCAGATRCTGAACTTACCTGCATTACTAACTATCACAAAACTTGTTTTGTAAAAGAAAACCTCTGAATTTCAAAGCACTTTAATTTCATATAGTTTCCTGATGGATTAATTCAGGAAAGGGTTGGGGATCAGAATACATTTGAACCAGATCTTTGCCATAATCTAGGGCTCCAAATTAAATTCATAGAATATTTCCTGGCATGATCCAGCCTGGTGCAGCAGCTATTGATAGTAGCTCCCCAACCCAACTGTCCCTATCAGTGAGCAGAGCTTTTTTCCTCAACTGTTAATAAAATCCATTAGGATCACAGAATGTTCTGAGGAAGAGACCCACAAAGATCATCAGGTCCAACTCTTAAGTGAATAGCCCATAYAGGGATGTAATCCATGACCTTGGCATTATTAGCACCATGCTCTAAYCAACTGAGTTAATCTCAGGGTCAAAACAATGCAGGATTAAAGCTAACCACTCTGGATTAAACATATTTCAAGCTAGTTTCCTAGGGGTAACAGACAAGACTTTTCTATGCCTACATTACGGACCAATGTCTGAGGGTGCGGTGTAATGGATCAAGTTTATTATTTTCTCTAAGGTTTGCAGCCAGTTTGGGGGCTTTCTTACCAAAGCGGGTCTTTATTTCACTCAGATTTTGAAGATTTCATGGGCTCTAGCATATTACATGCATCYATTTCTTTTTCCCAGTCAAATTTATAGTATAATATTTAACTGTAATGTTCCAGCTGGGAAGGGGCTGAGTGTAAAGAGAATCATGAGTAACTTCACTAAGAGTCAAACTTGATTAATTTGGTACTTTCTACTCATGTCCTACTCGTCTTTTTTTATTCTTAGCTAGACAGGTTTACCTGATGAGGATCAGGTTATTTGCAGTGCTGGGTGATAACAAGATTTTTTCCCCTGCCATCTCACTCAGAGYTTTCCTGTTCATCATCTTTCCAAAAGGACTCCTTAATGTCAGCACACATGGGGATCTGAGTCTTCAGCATTTCAGTGGTGAAGCTGCTGGTACAAAGTACTGCAGGCATCCTCATACTGGAAGAGGATTCCTAGCTGARCTCTAGCTCTGGTGCTCTGCTCTACGCCTTGCTAACCTGGATGATACGTGAAATAATAGATTTCCCTTGCATCTGCCACCTGAATGTTTTGTTACTATTTTTTTTCTTTGGGGGTAAAGGGAGGGTTAATCCAGAAGTAGCAATTGATTCAATAACCAAACCTTCTTTCTACCTTCATAAGGATGAAGCTGGACAGAGGATTTAGTGACCCACTAGTTTTCTTCTCCATCCTCCACMAAACTCACATACAAGGCAATGGGCAGAGTGGTCAGTACATTCAACAACTGAAGCAGTTCAGAAAGGATCAGACTCTGCCACTTGCTAAAAGCTAAGYTTGATATTTTTTAGTATTCAGTGGGGTTTTAGTTCTGTTCAAATGTTGYTGTGTACACTACACCCACACCGTCTCATCCTGTTAGATTTCAGCTTTTCTGCCTTTTTACATTAAAATCAGACAGGAAATAGTGCTGCTTCTGTCAACTTTTTGCTGGTAAGCTCCTCTTTAGCACCCCACAATAGGCTTCACTTCATCTCATTTAACAGCATGAGCCTAAGAGACAAGTTATCAGTTTTTCCAAGCAGTACATCTCCCTTAATGCAGCTTGCCTAGCCATTCCCAGAGGTAGGATCAATATTGCTATATTGAAAAGAATGGTTTTGGTGCTCACAAAAGAGAAAAGTAATGTCTGTGGCTTTTGTGCACAGCATAAGCAGATCTACTGCAGAGAGACACTACACTTGACAACTTTGCCAATATCTTTCAAATCATGTAACAAGCTCTATTCTGGACCCTTTCAACATGACTGAAGAACTATTTATGCATTGTATTTAATACTTGTTTCAATGTAAAGTAYATTATAAATCTTGATGGTGAGATCTTCCAGGGCTTCTCTCTTCCCCCTTCAGGTGGAGGTGGTTGTGTTGGCTGTAAATCCAAAGGCACATAGTCACTGTTTTTCTGTGTTGCCTTGCTAGTGTTGAGTAGAATAGCTTCAACCAAATGTGTAGAAAGTACCCCCCATGTCTTCCCTTCTAGCCTGGTAAAGCTATAGGAAAAGAGGATTTCAAAGGCAGCATAAGGGCAGCCTCCTGGATTGGTAATTTATCTGTTAGGCTACAATTAAAAAAGTGGCAACCATAGTCTTTCCAGAACCAATGCCTTAAAAAGAAAGAACTGATTTCTGCTCTGTTATCAGCATATGATCTAAAGGGTGAAATCAAAGAAAAAAGGGTAATAGCCCTGCCACATTGACAGGCATTAAACTCCAAATGGCACCAAAACTCTGAATGGCATTAATAAGTGAGCATGTTCCACTGCCAAACTCTCTCTGCRGATGCCCTGAGCAGGACTCCAAATTGCCCTGCAGGATCTGCACTTCTGTAAATCACACAGTATAAACCACAGCACAGCAGCACCTGCTAGTCTCTTTGGGCATAGCCTTTTTTGTGCTGTATTCTCTACTGTCTCAACACATTCCCCCACACAGCTGTGGCACATGTAGTCCCTGCATAATTTATTTTTGTTTGTATTTTTCCCAGTATTAGAGAGCAATATATTGGGTTTGTGAGGCCAGGTTTTGATGGAGCAGGGGCTAAAAGTGTGGCTTCYGAGAGAAGCTACTGGAAGGTCCCCCATKCCTGATGGAGACRRTACCAGCTGGCTCCAAKACAAACCTGCTGCTGGTAGTAGCACCTTGGCATGATGTACTTTAGAAAGGGCAAAATACAGCAGCAACTGCAGCCCCAGAGAGGAGTGAGAAAACATGGGAGAGACGACTCTGCAGATACCAGGGTCAGTGAAGGAGAATGCGAAGAATCCTTCCCCTGTCAAGGAAGGAGTGACAGAGGCAACATGTGATTAACCAACCACAGCACCAATTCCACATCCTCTTGCACTSCTGAGGGGTTGGAAGCAGAAAAAAAAAAAATGGGACCCCTGGAAGAAGGGGGAGTGGAGTGAAGGTGTTTTTAAAATWTRGCTTTATTTCTCATTATTCTGATTTGATTGGTAATAAATTCAATTAATATAAATGCTTTTTTCTATGAGGCAGAGCACAGATCTTCCACTATCTTTGAGGGCATTTATGCATTGCTACTTTTAGCAAGACCAAGAGATAGGGCATCTTATCTGTAGCACCAAAGAACATTCTTGGACTCTCTGTGCAGATGCCTTGATATCCGGCATGCATTTGTATTTATTTGTGGGTTTAAGTCAAAGACTGATTATCTTAAAATCAGAAATGTTGACTGGAAGTGAGCTCTAGAAGTTCTGTAATTTAGTTTCCCATTTGAAGAAGAATTTTCATGAGTAGTATACCAGGTCAGGCATGATGACTAAGACTTTCCATTGCAAATACTTGAAAAGATGATTTATTAGCCAGTCAGTTTTATTTAAGTAAAACACATCTGCTTTTAAAAAGGGAAATTTATTTAATAAAATTAAGAGGTATTTCCCAGAATTTTCACCAGGTAATTGTGTTGTTAAATTTCATAAAAATTAAAATTCAACCAAAAATGTAAACATTTGTCACATYTTTTTTTATTTAAAAGCCTCATATTTTTTATTGACTTTGTTCTTAACATTCATCGGTTGCCTTTAATTGCAAATTCACTGTTTTATTCCAAGCATCATTTAATCCCCAAACATGTGATTCCCTAAACAGACTAATTTAAAAAAAGCTGCAGAAATCAGTGTTATAACTAAGATAATAATCACCTCACATCCTAGCTGACTGTTTCATAATGTCACATCATTTTGCCAAAGTTCCCTTAGTGAAACACGAATTACAAAAGAAAAAGCAGAAGAAGCTTTTTTCTTTTGATAARATGGAATAGAAATTATGCAATCTACAAAAAAAGCTGATGCTTTGGTTTTCAGTCCAAGGTTAACAACAGTGAGAATATTCCCACCCAAAAGGTGATAGAGGACTCTCCACTGATCAAGGAGTACATAGTATTTCATTGGACATGAAGCCAATGTTTYATTACATAAAAATATATTTTTCCCCATTGCTAAGCCTGCATTTCTTACCTTGATTTGACTTCCCATAATTTAAATAACATTTCATATCTTCAAAGCGCTGTACATGCATTAACTAATTTCACTCATTAAAATTTGACACTGCTGTCTAATGATAAATTCCCAAATGCAGTGGATTTGAAAACTTTCTTTTAAGCTTGCCTTGATAAGCCTCTTCAATATATAGCTGTAAACTGTCTTTTGATGTCATTAGATCTGTTACCCCTTTGCTGGTTAGATGCTTCCAGCTTCTGCTTCAGGAAAGGAGGCAGGATTTCCCTTTTCTTGGGGGAATTTTGATAACCCGAGCAGTCATTCCTTCATATCAGTGCCACAAAGTTTGATAACTTTGTCACCAACATGTCCAAGCTGYCTGATAGATGAGTTGGGGACCATATTTCTAGCGTTGCATGATAAACTTTTTGTTCCAGCCCGAATGCACAGATGGGGACACCTGGCATGTATTTACTGATTAGGTCAAGGTATTAATGTCCTTTGCAGCAGCAGCCAGCAATGCTCTCCATGGAGTGCAGATGTTATCACAGGTTGGCTCCACATAAACTTTCCATTTGTATTAGAGGTGTTCCAGAGGGCTGGAGCACCTCTCCTCTCAAGRCAGGCTGAGAGAGTTGGGGTTGGTCATCCTGGAGAACAAAAGGCTCCAGGGAGACCCTATAGCACCTTCCAACCCATAAAGGCTGTAAGATACCTGGAGAGGGACTTTTAGCAAGGGCATGTAGAGCAAGGGAGAGTGGGTTTAAACTGAAAGAGRATAGATTTAGGTTAGATAAAAGACAGAAATTCTTTACTATGAGGATGGCAAGGCATCAAACTGCTCGGTGAAGCTGTGGATGCTTCATGCCTGGAAAAGTTCAAGGCCAGGTTGGATGGGGCTTTTAGCATGGATGGTCTAGTGGAAGATGTGACCCCTCCCAAGGCAGGGGGAATTGAACTAGATGGTCTTTAAGGTCCCTTCCAATCCAAACCRTTCTGAGATTCTGTATCACTACTGGGATCACTTCTAGATTTTTCTACTTTTCAGAAGCAGGTTTGAATGCTTCAGTCCAAGAGCAAATAAAACTGGTGAGTGACTGCAAACAAGGGGTATTAGGACCCTGTGTCCTGAATGGCACAAGGCCATAGGTCAGTCTGAATGTTCCCTAAATTAATCCTAGATCACAAGATAGCTTCCAAATATTGTAAAAAATTGAGATGATAACCTGTTTGCTAAAGGAGATCAGTAGAGATAGCATCCATGGGTATTAATTCTTCTGATTTTTCCCAATTTTAAAAAAACAATTTAGATAAAAACATCCATGGGAAAAAGGGTGCATAGGAATGACCTCAGAGAGTCTTGAAGGATTCTGACAGTGTTTCAAATATTGAAATTTTCTGTTCCAAAGAGCATTAGGTGTTTCATTATAGGTACAGGTCTTTGCAGCAATATTGATGCTGCTTTGCTTTGTTTTCTGACATATGAGGCTGCAAACACTGAAAGTGTAAATCCCTCTTCTGAGCAGTAACACCCATTAAGCATTGATAATAGGATCTGCACTGTAGAAACCTGACAGAGTGATAGGCTAAATAATCATTAGTCGTAAACAATAATGTGCATAATAACAGTGAATCATCAGACAGAAAACAGAGCACTATTTAGTTCTAAAGATGAATTAGGACGATTTGCTTTGTGCATTAAATGAATTTCCCTGCAGTACTTCAGACTGCTTTGTTTTCATACCTTCAGCTGCATCTGCTCCTCCTGAGAGTTGCTGTAGTCACTTTACCGAGCTCCTGTTTTATAAACAGAGAAGTCATTTCTCTTACCCTGCCCTTACCAGCTTGTCTCAGCATATGCTGCTAGCTTTCACAGTTGACAGACACCCTGACAACTGGCAGTCTGTCTGTCAAGAAGATCCTAAAAGATGAAAGTGTTGAGTAGAAAGTTCAGCTCAGGATCATCTCCATGGCTTTAGGAGAATGTTTGCAGCAGAGATATTATAGCAGAATGCTGATAAAATCATCAACTTTGCTTTYCTGTGAACATGAAATCTACTTTAAAGTGGAAATATTTACTTTATGAAATGTTTAATTACCAGAAAATTTGATATTTTAAAAACCAGTCTCTGGTATTTTAAAATCCCTTTCTCTGGGCCAAGTACAGTCTTACAAAAGACAAATAACCTCCTCTCACTGTGTTGCAAGAAGTGGGCGCTTTGCCTCAAGGTGACCCTCCTACATTTAACTCCCTCTCCCTCCTCTCCCAGTTTGGACACTTCGCCAGGTTGCTGTCACCTTCTTCTTGCTTCTTCTCACCTTTCAGAACATTGTCTACTTTCCTTCTGCCTGGCTTATGTCAGGTGAGGAGCTGATCCAACGCCGTCGCACCAGGCGATTGGCGCTGGGCCGAGCAATATTGTCCCTTTGCTGCTGGAAGCCGAGAGCAGGAGGCGAGGAGGCGGTGACCTGCCTTGCACCGCTGACAGCGGGGGAGGGATGCCAGTGGCAGGGCTGGGAATGTGCCAGGACCCTTGCTGGGACAGCGCTGGGTCTGCATTGCGAGACCTCCATAGGAATAGGGCAACTTCACTGATATCCCTGACAAGCACTCGCATTTTATTCTCCCAAGTGTAGTCCTTGAGTTTAGGAGCCGATGAAGCAGCTTTGTGCTGCTGTCACTGCTTCTAATTACCAGCTGTAATGAGGCTTCAACTTGATTCCTTCTCCCTGACTTCTAAATTGATCTTGTGACCTCATGGGTGAGTGGGCTTTCCTTTCTGATAAGCCAGCAGCAAGAGAAAATCTACAGCACCTGTTTGAATAGGAACCAGACTGGCTTATGGTAAAATAGAAGTGCAGAATGTTATGCAAAATGTTTATCCTAGAAAAATTAACATTTAATACAAATGGGATGGGAATGCTGTGCAATCCTCTCCCTAATCTGTGGTTTATTTGAGTTAATCATTTCAGGCAAATTTTGATCAAGAAGAAATAGCTTTAATGTAATGTATACTACCCTCTTTTTTTTCTGAATGTAGATTTACTTAAATAGACCATTTGTCTTGGATAGCAATTTGAAGGACTTTTGACAGTCACCTTGTAAGGCTGCAAACTGACAATGCTACACAAYTTGTCCCAAGGTGTAGTGCACGTATCTTTAAGTGACACTCTAATTCACCCCTTTAGACTCTCTGTAGTCAGATTTGGGAATTTTTCAAAGTGAGTTTTCTTCTTTCTTTCTCAGCGAGTTGCTTCACTGAGCCCCACCGTTCACTTCAGTGYTTTATATGATAAATCTGAAAGATAATTTAAATTAGCGCAAACCCTCTAAGACACGCCAATCATTTCCAAATGCCATCTGTCACAGTACACTCAAAGTGGGGGAGAGAAGAAAGCACCCACTGGTTCAGTTCCTCCACACTAACCGGCAGGTGCCTGACTGTCTGTCAGCAGCCTTGTGTCTTCCTGCTTTCTCAAACTTAATAGGACAAGCAGTTGTCCTGATTAATCCTGAGGTCCAAAGCAGACTTTGTAAAAATTGCATCCAGAGATAAGATTAGACTTTCTCTTCTCAGAGCAGTCAGAGCAGCAAAAAACTCTTAACTTTCCTTACCAGATTTAGAGGGCAGTTGTCTCTCCTTTCTTTGCAATTAAACACATAAATATATCTGCCTTGCAGTTTGTATATACACACCTCCTTTTCAACCTGAGAGCATCTAAAATTCTCATTTTGTTGTAAGGGCGAGGTCTGCTGCTCCAGAGCATCATTTACCTTTCTGCTTCTGTGCTTAGGAAAAATGAGCAGAAAAATGGTTTGTGGTTTTCTCTCTCCATGTTTGTTTTATGTTTGCTGGGACAAGTAAGAAGGGTGACTGGTTTTTTTGTGGCACACGTATGTAACAATAATGGGCTAAATACTGTCACACTTTGCTTTCTCTCCATTCTCTCATCTGTGCAGGCATTAGCTGTAACCTGGATACTTGTGTCATCACCAGCACCAAATACACCAAGAGCTTGTTAGTGGGCAGAGATGGACCATGTCTCACCTCATCCCTCCTGTCTCTCTTCCAGACTGCATTTAGTAGGCTACTCCACAGAAAGTTTTCTTCTTGTTTTTCCCCATCTGCTGTTATCCACAGCCACAGTAACACTAACACTGCAGCTGGTTCATCAGTGAGAGGAGCTTTTCTTAGATTTTCCAAATCCTTCCCCCAGGATGTCTCTGGTCTCTAAGTGGACCCCACCAGCAAGGCATTTTTTCTGTTATTTCCTGCTATTATTAAAGGGCAAACAACATGTGAAACTCTTTTCATTTTTATCCCCAACTTTCCCCAGCCAGCTGTCTTTATTCAGTCACTCAAATGATCTGTGAATTTATTAACTTCATTCCCACATGAAATTAGGAGCTTCAAAATCCTTTCCATCTTTTCTGAAGCTTTGATGAGTGCTAATGATAAAAGTGGCATCCAGGTTGCTGGGATTTTGGCAACAGCTTAGAGCACTGAAATGTTCTTTCTTTGCCTGAGAGGATTGCTTAGAATGAGTGAATTGCTTGATCTCTTTTCTCTCACAGGACCTTTAATCTGGGTGCTGGGAGGTTATGTCCTCTGCCTCTGATAGCAAGCAGAGGGAATAAAACTGTCTTCTTCCAAAGCCTTACCTATTTGCTAGAAAAAACAAAATTATCACTGGAGTGTTGTCAGCTAAAGTCAGAGCTTCACTGTGCAAGGAGAAGAGGAAGAACTAGGTCTAGTCCTAAATAGCTGCACAAACAAATCAGGCAAAGGAATGGTTGAGGAAAGGGTTATTAGACCCCTGAGAGTCTAACCATCCCTTCTTCTGAGTTTTTATGGATATTTTGTGCCTGTTTTCAACCACATAGTGTTTTCAAATGTAAATATAAAAGACAGTTATGCTGGAAATCAGGACAGCTACGGGTCATTAAACAACATATGTTGAAATGCACTGATGCCATGAAGCACCCACTTAGGGGGATGATGTACAAGATACAAACTAATTTTGTATTTGATAAGCAGAATGTATGCTAAGAGTGGGCAGGTTGAAAACAGCATATTTTTTCATAGTAGTTGTTTTTTCCTAAACGAGTAATATCTACCTTCACTAGAGAAGCAAAATATACAAACTTTTAAGAACTATTTGTAGAATTTAATTGATCGAATTTCATTAGACAATAAGAAACAATCTTATTTTAACTATATTAAATCTCATAGATAAGTTTTTCTACCTTGTTAGCCTTTAGCTTCATTCAATTTAAGWTTAATTAATATTAATTAATTAATATAATCACACTAAATATTAAATTCTGTAGGTTTCAAAAAAAATTTTACAAAACTTACACAGTCCCTTATTGCTATTATCACTTCTGGAGGATTGTTTGAGGAAAATTCCTAATGACTATAGAAGCAGKCAGGAAGCCAGGAGTACAGTTTGCAATTCCACGTAGATATGAGTTTCATTGCAGTTTGTACTCACTCCATAAGCTAAATAAATTAATGTCAATTTCTTATCTTCTYGGGATGAATCTCAGTTGAAAAGATGGAATCCAAGTTGCTTGTTCTTACCCTTTTGATTTAATTTTCCTTATACAATTAAAAAATTAAAATTAAAAAAAAATCTTGTGAAGTCTTCATACATTTCAATTGATTTTTGTTAACAGGCACTTTCCATCTCTATGGACAAGGTTTCCCTTCCCATCTCATTTAAACTAGCCATCATATTCCTCAGCAAAGTCTTTTCTGAGGGAAGGAGCACCTGTACATATTCCAGCAGGTCCCTTTCCCTTGTGAGTCAGCAAGTTCCTGCACCACATTCATCCWCAGCAAGGAAAGTGCTGAAACAATMRGAWATAARCATTTGACAAAGGTGTTATGATCTCTTTTTACTATAGCCCTTCTTACAGAGGCTTTTTCTTCTATTATTTAAAATTAATTTTCTTCATGCTCTTTTATTATACTGTAACATCCTCTGACTTCTGCAGAATTCCTTTGTAATGTCTGAGAGGTCTAAAGAAGCCAAGATCTATCAGCTGCATATCAGTTTGACTGATRCCTTCCATGGTCTGCTCTGAGCAGCCTGCTTCCCTGCTCCAGGGCTGCACAGCAAGCTTCTCAACTCCAATCAACTCCAAAAGCTGCCTGTGCCTACTGGTGCTCAGAAACTCCACAAGCATGATGTAAAATATATTATCTGTAATCATGTAAATTTGTACAGTCAGAGAGTTGATTTTTATTTGCTTGGCAGGGGAATCCACAGGMTTGCAACACTCCAAAGCTTTTAAATTGCTAGGTACGACTGCTGTGACATTTCAATTCAGCTGCGTTCATCCCAAATGATGGAACGACCACCTCTGACCTTTCACATGCACGTATATGCATAAAGCTCGACAGTAAGTAAATGTTTGAAATCTCTCAGAGCAGCAAAGGCAGCTTCTTCCTTGCATGTATATGTGCAAAGATTTAGAAAGTTTTCATTAATATTCTGCTAAAGTAAGCCTGTGAAATTTTTTTTGTTAACAGTAGCACTCAGCCTCAGAGAAATAATAGGTGAAAGACAATAKGTACTGTGCATTCACATCAAACCTTGACAAAAAATCAAAGCATTATCTGGGGCTGTGCTCCTCACAAAGGTTCGCTCCCCTCACCCCCRAGCAGAGCTGCCAGGCTGATGTGGAGCTGTGTCACTTGTGCCCACTCSTCAGCTGCATTATGCCAGCAAATGTCAGGCAGAGACCTGCATCCATACTGTGCCACTCCATTACTGCTTTCTTCATTCAGCTGGAGAGCCCCAAGTGCATTCCCCAGAGGAGGAAAGTGCTAGCTATTAGAAAAAAAAAATCATGAAAGCATAAGGGCATATGGCAAGMAGGAAATGAACTGATTTAGTGTGGTTCCTAAGTAATCTCTTGCAAACTCAGGTCCTCGGAGGTTCTGCCTGTTGATCAAAGCTTGTTCCTCTACCAAACAGCAGCATGTAAATAACAACTCATTTCCTCTTTCAAGCAGAAGGTTGAAGGGCACCTTTGAGAGTTTTATCTATTAGTGTACATAAATTTTCTGCTCACGGCCTCTTATAGGATTTGATCCAACAAAAAGTGACCAAAAATGCTGTCTTTCATGCTGCCCTCCATGATAACATCCTTTTCTTAAATGTGAGGAATTGACTTCCTAAAGGAATAAAATAAATGACTTTATAACCCTYCCCTGAGAAGTGTCTGGTCCAAATCTCTTGGCAATATGTCACACTGCTAAGCAAGAGCAACAAATCTGCAGCCTCCTCTGTGTGAACGGAGACATGATCTTTGGATCATGAAGAGAAGGGCCATCACAAACCCCCTTGCATCTCTCTAAAAAMCAATGAATTTCAATAAAGATTTTGTCAGCAAATACATTTTTGATTTATACCAGTGTTACTTGTCCTAGAACCCAGGCTTATTCATGAAATGCAATGCATGCCAAGGGGAATCCCAATTATTTGCTCCTGAATCACCAGAGAGTAAGCAGGAAATGGCTTACCTTGCCTGTGATATGTATTGACATAGCATTCCAAAAATCCTTCTCATTCTACAAGGAGTGAGACDAAAAATATTGTGATTAATGGCCTTAATGCCCATTTTGGAACTCAAAAGGAAGAGGAAAGTGAATCCATCCTCTGAAATCTTAGAAACAATATGGTTAAACGCAACCGTTAGCTTGTTGTTTTAACTCATCCATTTATAGAGATAAGACTAATGAAACTACCTTGAACTGAACAAATAAGAGAACTATTAAACGTAGCATGTTTAAGGCATTCATATTTCTCTTAGGTAGAATAATTCTATGCAGATGAAGTTGGGATCAAATCAATTCAGAACTACAGACATCAAAAGAAACACAAAAAAACACAAGCAAACTCCTCCAACCCCCATGCAGCACATCTTGACCCTCTCAAGACAGAAATTAAAAAACTAATTGTAAAAATTAGCTTTAAGTGTTGATTGAAAGGAAAGAGAACGTAACAAATTAATCACTGCAACTGTAATAATAATGATAATAATGATAATAATGATAATAATGATAATAATGATGATGATGATGATGATGATGATGATAATAATAATAATAATAATAATAATAATAATAGTATTCTTATTGTGGGGCTTTTGTTTGAAAAATCTCTGGCAGTTAATGATAGCTTTGAAAAGGTGCATGCTTTTCCTATCTGTTAGGTAATTTTTATCAACATACTGTTTACTGTGAATTCTGTCTACCTGCTGTGAGACTGCTGTACCCAGGTTTGACCACTCTAGGCCATATTCTTCTTCTACCTGGGCTTGAGAGCAAAAGTTCTGTTTGCTTGAAGTTCACATGAAAGGTCATAGTTGTGCTCTGACCATTTGTTCCCATAAAGGGTAATCAAACCTTTACAAATGTAACCAAGTTGCTAAAGAGGTTATTGGGACAGCAGGAATGTTTGTGGGTCATCAAAGGTGGAAAGCACTAGAAAGCAGCACAGAGGAAAGCAGCTTCTCATGGAAAAACTGCTTTATTATATCCATGACCACCCCTCTAAAACATACCCTGAAYATGCTCTGCTATAAAGAATACAGGAACACAAACATTTCTATAAGAAGAAAAAWATATATATAAGCCATATTTATTCATCTGTAGATTTCACACCTTAAAATATTTCTCCATGAAACTGCATAAAAAATTGTTGGGATAAAGGAATAAAGGTTTAGGAACAAAATTTACAGGGCTGAATTTACATGGTATGGCTGTGTTGTTATCTTAAATGTTATAATATCATGAAATTAAATATCTGTCTACTTTTTAATGTGGTATTTTTGATTTCTATTTTTATTTGTTTTGATTTAGCTTATTATTTTTTCTCACAATTATGGCAAATTCTAATGATGATTAACAGCCACATGATCCTAATCTAAGCTAAAGGTGGATTTGATTTAGTRATAAATGTTCTTATTACTTTCACTTATATTTAGATTGATGTAATACTAATTCTAATACAATATTGATGTATGACTAATATTAAAACATTAAATATTGCAATAACTAGATGTGTAGTGTTATTGTGCCATCTATTTCTTATCTGGTTTTCAACTGAGACATTTCTTATATCTTCAGTGTTCATCTGAAGGGCATGTTAATCTTGAAAGCAGTTTATTACATTAAGTTGAAAAACAGCTGCTTTAAAGGAAAGGAAATAGGGTCAGAAACTTGTAAAAGAGTGTGTGTGTGTTCCTGGTTCCTGTTCTTCAAATGCGCAGAAAATTATTAATTATTATTCTTGCAAATARGATACCCACTAAGATAAGGTAGTTCTTTAAATGATGTTAAACAAACATACTTGATTAACTGCCTCTGAAATGAAGCTGGCAAACCAGCATACACCTGCACAAGTTTAACTAAATTTGGCATTTTTGCTTSCCTCGAATACTACTGACTAATATTGCATAAATATCAAGCCATGGTACAAGGACAACAACTCAGCCTCCTTCCCTGTCACACAGGCTTAGAACCAGATCAGTCTTTCAAGCATCCTTGATAACCTATAAAMAATTCTTCTTCACAATTGACATTGCACCCAGGGTGAAAGATAAATTATTATTTTTACCAGGGCAGGAATGGTAGCAAGATTTTTTKAAACGATGTTATGAACATTCTTCACTTGATTGAGGATGATTGAGAGATYGGCTGATTCAAAGCGACTTCTTGTGCTGAATTTTATGCAATGGATAGTTCTGTGACTGCAGTAGGACAACGCTATCAGAATAACAACTGCAGACATTTCAATATACCTACAACAATGCACAGTTGTGATCAATATATCTGTTTATTTCTTGGCAAGAACACGTTGTTACTAGATATGATTAGTGTCTAATCTACCTCCAACAATATAGTACACATATAAAGAACTTTGGTAGAAAGCTGGAGAGAAGGAAAAAAAAAACAAACTGATGGATGAGCAATAAATTAAAATTTTTGAGAATATCAAGATGAACTGGAAAGAAAAGTATTGAATGAGCATGAACAAAATACCCTTGTGAAAACTGTTTCTTTACACTATTGCCTCATGTGTTTGAGTCAAAGTGGAGGCACTACTGGTCTGGATGGCGTGGGGAGAAATTCACACCTTTACACAGGGAAGGCAATTTACACAACCAGTTGATCTACTCAACTGACAACATTCATCCAAAATAAAGGCCACTGTCCATCCCCTTTGTGTTGAGATAAATTCAGGTTTCTCTATAACAGCTGTACTCACTCCCTATTTTTTTTTTTTCAGTTGCATCCATGTCTTGCCTTTTGACCTATGTAAACTGTTCCCAGCCTGTCAAAAGATGAACAGCACTACTGCTCTTTTCTGTGTGTGAATCTGAAGTGGGTTGATGCTGGCCAGATGCCAGGCACCCACTCACCAAAGCCTCTCACTCACCCGCCTCCCTAAACTGGACAGAGGGGAGAAAATTTAAAAATTAAAAGGGTTCATGAGTTTAGCTAAGGAGCTGGGGAAGTCACTCATCAAATATYGTCATGGGCAAAACRGGCTCAACTTAGAKATATGCATTGAATTTATTACTAACAAAATYAGGGCAGAATAATGAGAAGTAAAAAAATCCTTCCCAYCCACCCCTCCCTCKTTCCCRGCTCTACCTTCTGCCCCAGTAGTAWAAGGACGCAGGGAATGGGGGCAATGGTCAGTTCATCAGACTCCAGCAAAYTACATTTCTTCAGTTTTAGAACTTTCCAGGATATGTTTATTTAGAAACATGTTTGGATCAGTGGTTGCCAGAAAAGGCCGTACTTTTCACTTATTGGTGGAGTAGAAAGAATTGATAAGAGCAGRCATTTGGGAGTTTAACAGGGAATTTGGTATACCTTTTCATCATTTTTTTTTCAAGATGAGGAGAAGCTGTTTTACATTTATTATAAGATGCATTTGTCATTCATGTTTAGAAGACTAAAGATCAAAAAATGTGCTAAAACTTTTGGAGTTCAGGCCCACCCCCAGCATGTTTTTCTCGGGTTACAGTGCTATATCTTCACCCACTTGATATYTACTGTGGAGAATGCCCTTTTGAAAATGGGTATCTATTTTGAGAGAACAGCCATGGTTACAAAAAAAGGCCCTAAATTTTGCATTCTGCACAGCAAAATGGTCGTCCTTCAAGAGGAGAGATGTGCAGTGACCTTCCTCCTGCAGCACCACATAGTCTTGTGGTTCAAACACTAAAAACATGACAGCAGGTACTTTTAAAGGTGTCACGCTATGGAGAGCCTGTAGCTCAAATTACTTATTTGCAAATTCACATGCAACTACACAAATTGTGCTAAAAAGATTTCCTCTTCTGTCTACATTTAAATACAGGCTCAGCTTTATTAAATGGGGAAACCTACTGTGAAGTTGTGAATCAGAGACACAGGCTTTTGTGTAAGAAGTACTGAACCCTTTCACAGAAATCCTTGGCTCTTTATAAGGAGAAGAACAAGTGCCTTGCTCAGACATCTGAAAGCACTTCTCTCTGCTCCTGCTTTGAAAGCCCAGGCACCTCACCTTGACTTTGCACATTATGGCAAAGAACCTTGCATTCAGTACCAATTGCCACATGTGTGTCGCAGGTCCAAAATATGTCTGTGTCTCTGCAGTTTTTCCCTCAGACAGCTTCCAAGCTTGTCTCTCTGTCATGTTGCAATCTCCATTGCCCAACWGAACTCCTACAGCTTCTTTGACTCTCTACAGGCTATTATTTCCCCCTCTGCTTAATTCAATATCACTAACATCTGTCTTATACTCCCTGCTTTTAATTTCGAGGCACTTGGTGCTAAGAGATAAGCCTGTGGCAGATGTAATTATCCAGCAGCGTATTAGTCACTTGTTACTGCCACCTACCTGCCTCTTTCTTACTAGTGTTTCCACTGAAAAGGGAGAGATTGGAAAGTCTTTCATCTTCCTTATAATTATTTCTTCATAAAATATAGCAGTGTGAAAACGAGACACAAAAATCAGAAGTCTAAACCTGAGATGCATCAGTTCTGTAAATCAATAGATTTGAAATGCAGAACCCACCTCACACTTTATCTCTATTTCTGGCATCACCATGTTGACTTTTTAAACTGAAAACAACAAATATAGTCATCTAATTTAGCCGTAGACTTTTACTATTTACTGCAGGCCTGTGTCTTCAGCTAGACCCATACACACCTTTCAGTAATCTARAGTTTAAAAAAGCTTAGAAAGCTGGAGTTTAACTGAAGTATATTCTTTACTGTTTAGTTTTTGTAATACTTTTGCTTCAGTTTCCTAGTTTCAATTTTCATCCTTTGCAGCTCTTTAGCAGGCTTTTTATTACACTGCTGTACCTGAAGCTCACAGTGCATTTGGACTAATAGATGATGCATCTGAGAGCCACTAGCTCTCTTCCTTCCAGGGTAATGGAGTGAATTAGGACAGATGGGTAAGCAAGCAGGTACACCACCCTAGATCATAAGGATGCTTGGCAACATTGTACAGAGGCTTCTTCCAAACACCTCTGTGCAAACTCTAGTTCACAATAATCACTGAATCGCTGGCTGGACATGAAATTACTCTCACAGTTGCTTCCTTGCATCGAGCTTCTGATTTCACACAGGTTTTCTACTTCAGATACAGCACTGCATGCGTGTTGGCTCCATTTTCTTCATTCTGCACCAGAAATGGAAAATTCTGTTAGCAAGACTGATGAAAAGTGTTTCTGCAGAATGTTCCTCAGATATCCATGACCTCATTCACCCTCCCCCTGTGCCAGCCATGCTGGATCTGCWCTGGCTTTATGCAGCATCACTCTGGGGGCTCTGTGTCACTCTTCCCAGAGCTCCCAGCAACGGGAATAAGTGCAGGGAGATCAGGGCATGGTTTGCATGCAGCGGTTCAGGAGCTTCTGAACAACACAGTTACTGACTCGAGATCCAAACTGTGCAACTTCCAGACACACACAGCTGGATTCATATGGCACCACACTTGAGTTTTGAAGCCCAGCTCACAGAAGTTGGCCCTGCTCTAACTTAGCTCTCTGTCTCTGCAAGGATTAATGGAGTGATTAATCAGGAACCAGATAAATGACCCACAGATAATTCACAGTTGATTATACTTTCTTTTATCTGTCTGTGSTCCTGGATTGAAATTTTATGTAATACACCAGCCAAGAGTGTTTCTGCTAAATTTCTAGTGGGTATTTGCAATCAAGATACCTGAACACAGCTTGGTACAAATGTTAACTTTTGCTCAAGGGAGTATGGAAATGACAGGGTTATTGTAGGTCACTATGAAATGAAAGGATGTCAGAAGAACAGCCCAGCTTCAGCCAAAGCTGACACTGAAATTTTTAAGATGYAATTCATTGAAGGGAAATCTTGCTCTCTTGGGGACTGCAATTTGCAGARATATGGACTTACTTGGTTTTAAAAATGAACCTCTATGGTGGAAAAAGATGAAAAAGCTTCTCCAGTTTGCAATGTAAACATGTTGTCTGAGGAAAAATGTTTCAGTTGTGCAAAACCWATGGCTCAAAATGATGGACATGGCTTATAAAGGTGCTCTCAGGTGCCCTTGCARTTCTCTATTATTTCATCCCCTGACATTAACTTAACCAAAGATCCTAAGGGTCCTAGCTTTGCCATGTTTGAGCAGAATTGATAGCCAACAAATTATTTTGAGAATTATCAAAACTTTAACTAGAAGTTTCTGTGAGAAGAAAAATTACTTTTTTTTAATTAACTGCTGGTTTTATGTACTTGCAAATAACTGCACAGACTCCAAGAAGATAGCTCAGTTAAAGACCAAGGTATGCTAAACTAATACCACAAGGGGAACAACCTTTAGACATATTGTATTAATGCAGCAAATGAGGGCAAAAAGGCCTTTAGAGACTGAAAAATAACCTATAAAAATTCACAAAAGAACTCAGGTCCGCAGCTGTGCCTATGAGCTGCTCGACAAATATGTTTAYTGCTTTATCACTCTTGCAGGCATTTGAAATGCCATGGTAACTATAATTTTATGGATAAACTTGCCCTAAATATCTGCTTCTAGCTTCACCCAGAATCAGCTGCAGCCTGGAAGCTGGTAGACATCTTGCTGATTCTAATTACTCATTAATTATACTGCCCCTCTTCTTACYTCTAGAATCCAGTCTGAAAGATGCTGTTAAAATTCACCCACCCAAAAAAGTAACTGTGCAGGGGGAGCTGCAGCTAATCACAGCATCTCACACCCAGTGTGGGAAACCCATGTTCATACCCATCAAAAACTGCCTCTGACAATAGAAGCAGGTATCTCACCCCTGTTTTTCATGTTGTCCCCATGACACGAATTCATGGCCTTCATGTGGGAGGTTTTCTCCCAAGGGCATTGGGACAGGAAGATGCAAATCTGCCTGAACTTGGTAAATTCTGGATGTATGGGGAAATGAAGAAGAGTGAGGAGTCCATCCTGAAACATCCCAAAAAGGTATATTTTCTATGTGGAATCTGCGCAGTTTCCTTTGTAAATCACKTCATCCTACAGGCTGTATGCATCATGTATACACACACATTGGGTCAGGGGATTTGCTGTAGGAATATCTAGTCTCTAGTCCCACTGATTTTGGGATTAGACCAAACTGATCTTAGGGCAAGGTTGAGGAACAGCTCCACCTTTACAGAAACAGCAGTTAAGGGCCTCTAGTGGACTCTGCAGTAGAKACTCTGGAAATTCAACTGACCCCAGATTTGGGTAGCAACTAAAATAGCATTATCAGAATTACAAGTTTGTTTTTACCTGCTTAAATTCCATTTAGATCTTTTTTAAAGTACTTCATGTCTGTCTTCATACAAAAGCCTGTGGAATTAAATGATTGTGGGGTTTGTGGATGAAGACCATTCTGTAAGAGTTATGTGATTTGAGATATTTTTGATAATGTGTCTGTTACTTGTCCATAAAGGTGCCACAAGAAGTTAGTGCTGTAGTCCTGCGGCAGAGAAACAGGAAGCTTTGAAAACAAAGAAGTAATAAATACTCAATTTTCTAATCTACAAGCTTTTAGTACATTTACAGCAGTCRATTTCTTGCCCATTCTACTCATGTTCTTATTAACTAAGCTGCAGTGCCTCTTGGAAGTAAATATTTTATTTTAATAGCACATACTACCACCTGCTGTAAGCAACTGAAATTGCCTTTGCAATTTCAGRGCTTCTAAAGCTGCAAAAGGCAGCCAGATTTAGATTTAAACTGCAGCTAGATTGCTGGCATCTCTTTCTGATGTTAATTTAATTATCTGTTCATCCAAATATTTTCTAACCTTAAAAGTTTCTTAGTTATATATGATTTGTAACATCTGGGGATCAGCAGTCTCTAAGATGCATGGGAATTTAGGAAACAGTTGTGTTGTAGATATAAAACTGATAATGAATTATTTGAGGAATAATGATGAAGATTAACCATTTCCAAATACAGAAAATTTAGGTAAGAAATTAGCAATTGGTCCAGGGTGAGGAGATTTTTTTTACTAAATCCAGTCATGAGGGATTAAAAACTCAGAATAATTTTTTTTAGCCAGTTGCCCATTTGACTCAAAAAAAACCCTAATAAATGTTGAGGAAATGACTTGTTAGAATATGAGCATGGCTTGTTAGAACAGAGTATGACTTGTTAGAATAAGAATATTTTAGGAGCAAGGGATACATTCTGTATGGCTATTTTAATGTGTCTTTCTCTGTTTCTTTTTTTCCTGGTATATTTGTCCAACTCCAATCAAAAAGCTGAATTACTTGTAAACAATTCTTTCACCAAATCATCAGCAGGTATAAATCCATGGAGGTCCTATGAAGGCATCGGTTTAGGCAGTTTGACACAATGTGGAAAATGGTTTCTTTTATCCATTCAAGATTTTGGAGGAGGAACAAAAAGAGATTGAGTCTGGRGTAGAAGAGAAAGTAGGCAGAAATAGGTTCATGTTGTATCAATAATTTGCATGTTTATACACAGTGCTTATGCTACATTAGAATGCACACATGCAGAAGGGGATAATAAGAAAAGCCAAACACACTGTTCTGCAACGAATCCAACTTTTGTTCCAGCTTCTACAGGTTGCTTTTTGTCAAAAAAACTCCTAGTCATCCTGCTGCCAGTCATTCCAGCACATGGTTGTCTTGCAGCCTGTAGAATTTTCTCTTTCAGTCTACACTGGGAGCCTGAATCCACAGCAGCTGTGAGATGCCAGGTGGTGATGCAGAGCAGAGTCAGCCTCATGCTGAGATGACCTTGGCTGGACATTATGCTACCCTGCTGTCTGGAGCTAAGGAACAGTGTTCTCAGGACAGTTTTGCCTGGAGTGCAGCAGGAGTTGTAAGGACAGCAGGAGGAAATGGCAGCTCCCTCTARATTCCCTTCTCCTCCTGTCCATGGCGACAGCCACTTTCCAACAGTGAAACCCAGCAAGGAAAACYCTTTCCTCACGGCTGGTACATCTGGGACACAGCCACATGGGCAGACTGGTGGCAACAGGGGAGCCTATGAAAGGTACCCCCAGCTACTGGACCTGACACTGAGGGGKATGTTGGCTGGGCAGTGGGGAAATGGTTCTGCTCCAAGGGTAGCTTGAGCACGCTCACAAGGGAAATTTAGAGTTAAGAGTAGTGCTAGAGCTGGGTGCTTTTCTACCTCTTTATCTCACGACCTCCACACTGCAGGACAAGGACACCAGACCACGTATTCACTGAGGTTTTACCCTGGTTAGAGTGCAACTGAGGCACAACCAGCATCTGGTCAAAAACACAGAAATTATTTCCCACCCCAGTGCAACCTACTGCTCAGGMAATTGTGTGCCTTCTTGCTACCTACCCATGCCAACAGCAGGAGTGATTTGTTTMATTCTAGTGCTATTATTAATAACAACAATGAAACAAAATATTTATTCCTTTTCCTTGTTTATTTTGAGTTTAYGATCACTGGTCTTGTCACCTTACCTTTTCTTTTCCTTACCAATGTCATTTGCTCCCACTGTTTTCCCCACCAAACAGCACCAAAATTACTCTTCTTTCTCTTTTCTCTGCTTGCCCAGGTTGACATTCAGGGCAGTCCCTGGACACATTTTCTTGGCAGTTTCAGGCATCATTCAGGCATAGCCTCTCCAAAACTGAAAAACTTAATTTTTCCCCTAATATCACTGTTCTGTTTTTCTTCTTTTTTCCCCCTACTGTATTTATAGCCTTCAAATCTTTCAGTCATCACCATTATYTTGCTAGACTTGATTGATTTCCTCATGGTTTAGTAACTCTCAAAGCTCCCTTTTTCTAACTGTTACAATGGCAAAACATTTTGTCGTATGTTCGTGTATCACTTTCAAAAGCCCCACTGCCTTCCTCCTCAGAGCAGAGCCTTTTTGTATGAGTACAACCTCCAGCAGCAGCGCTAGCATATGCCATCCCTGCAATGACATTGGAACACACCTCACTTGGGACTTGTCTATTCTGAACGTTGTAGAAAACTGTACTTGCTGCCTGGGACCCACTGCACCAGGGAATGTAAAGGTCTCTCCTTCCATCTGCTGGGGAATGGAGAAAGGCAAGGCTATTTCAGTTTACTTTACTTGCATATTTGTTTCAGTGTGATGCTGTGGGTCATCCTTCTGTGAGAATCAGCTTAATGAATTGGAGTAACAAAAGTTTCAAGAAAGACTAAAAGCAAAAGTTTCAAGAAAGACTAAAAGCAAAAAGTCTGCTGGGGGACTCCAGGTGATCTGTGCTTCTTGTCACCCTCTGAGAGTTCTGTCAATAAGACTTTCCTGTAAGAGAAGAAATTGTGGCCAAAAATTTTAGGCTACTAAATTAGGCCAGGGAAACTTCTTTGTAGGGTAAGATGTGATGGAGTTGCCATCCATGCATCCCTTTCCTAGCCACTAATCAAAATAATTCATAACTTTCTCATCTTCTTTTGGTGCAGTCTTTCCCAACTTCCTTACTGATCTGTGCCTTCCCAAGGACAGTGAGGTGCTGGAGCRTGTCCAGATGAGGACARTAAAGCTGCTGAAGGGTCAGGAGCACGAGTCCTGTGAGGAGTGGCTGTGACAGCTGGAGTTGTTCAGCTGGAGGAGCTCAAAGGCGATGTGAAGGAGTTTGCAGCCAGGTGGGGGTCGGTCTCTTCTCCCAGGCAATCAGTGACAGGGGGAGAGGACACAGTCTAAAGCTGAACCAGGGGAGGTTTAGATTGGACATTATGAAAGAAAGTTTCACATAAATGGTGATTAGACATTGGAATGGGCTGCCCAGGGAGGCAGAGGAGTCACCCTCCCTGSAGGTGTTTATGGAAAGACTGGACCTGGCACTGAGTGCCATGGGCTACTGACGTGGTGATGTTGGGTCATAGGCTGGACTCAATGATCTCAGAGGTCCTTTCCAACACAATTGATTCTGGGTGATTCTGTCCCTAATTTAATTTCCTTTCTTTATTCCGGTCTCTTCGCCACTTTTAAAACACATATTTTTGCAATGATTTTTCTTCTCTTAAACTTCTCTTCTCTTGGTCCCTTAGCATCTGTCCCATATTTTGACTAACCTATTCTAGGAATAAAACACATGTTATTCCAGGAAACAACTAGTGCCAGAAA
>NW_026623434.1:605675-667480 GCF_030028575.1 Malurus melanocephalus
AAAAAAAAAAAAAAAAAAAAAAAAAAAAAAAAAAAAAAAAAAAAAAAGGTTACTGTAAAACAATGCCCCAGAAATCCCAATATGTCCTTTGGGAGATGGAAGTTATGAAAACCTCACTCCTTTCTTCTTTAGTGATCTTACTCTAAAATATCCCTGCCTCTCTGCAAACATGCCATACCGCTTTAGCTTTAGCYATACAGGCATTTCTTGTCACCTTCCTGTCACGTAACTGTGATGTTTGTGGAAATATGACTTGAAGCATTTTCCTTCTCTTTCTTCTCTTTTTACACATCTTATAGTTTTTGAGGTGCGTTTMTGCAGGTGCCACATAAATTTAATAATTTCATATTTATGGGTTCATGAATTTGACAACACCTCAGTAGCAGTATATATAATTCTTTCATTTTCAGGCAAATGTATATACAAGATTAGTCAAGAGAATCTCTCTTAATTATATTCTTTCCATGCAAATATTTTTATTTTACCTGGTATTTTGCTTTGGTTTAGCCAAAACAGAGTGGAAATTAGACTGCATTTCAGTTTTATTGCTGCTGTCTCTATTCTGCTGAACTCTCTGGTTTTCTCCTAAAATACTGCCTGACAAGGAAATTGTTTTCACACTGCTTGGTCCTTTCACTCACTGAATCTCTCAACCAAATCCACCAAAAATTGACTCTGCTGTAAACTAAACAAAATAGTTTGATCACAGCTAGTGTAAAACAGCACCATTCAGTCAAAGTCAAACTGTACCAGATTGTCTTTTGTAAGTTAAAGGGTTGGCTCAAAATGTCACTTGTGTATAAAGATGCCCACAATAATCTGTGCATATCAGAATGTGAAAACTAAAATTAAAATTTTAATCCAGTCCTATACATGCYTAAATACATGCCTTTTGAAAATTARTTTAAAAATATATGAAWCASTAGAACCACTTYCACACTTMAAAATAACCACATTTTTAGTAGTTGGCAGGATGAGAGCACAAAAATGCTGCAATCCAAAGCACTGGATTCCTTTACCTTTTTTGATGGCCTTTGATCTTTCATCTGCTATGAGGATGGCACGTGAATGAAATTGTTTGCTCTTGATGTGCTAACTGACACATGGATTTTTGGCTGTGTTGATTTGACTTAGCAGAAAGAGCAAATGCATTTTCRGCAATAAAAGAGCAATATACCTTCAGGATTTTTTAAAAGTGGAAAACAGAAAAGGTCAATTATCACTGTAGATGCACTGTTTTTTTACTGATGGTATCAGAACAAAAGTGGTGCTCTTCTCAAAAGTCAGCACTTTGATACAAACCAACATCCTTCTAATTTCAAAGAGATTTATGCAGATGTACAAAACCATAAAAAAACATTATCCAGATATGTTTCTCTAACCTTTTGATTTCCTTTTCTTAAAATGTCATTTCTATAAAGACAGTCATTTGGCTTTCTGTATGACSCTAAGGTAAAGTTAAATTTTAACACTTGATTTATATCTCAAATATTCTGCAACTCTTTCTACACATTAGTAATAGTCAGATGGGGCCTCTCACTGAATATCTCTTGAAAGCTCTGAGTGTCTGTAATCCCTCTCTTAGTATTCATACAGGCATAAGGAAACAAAATTATACCCAGGTGMTTATAGAAGAAGGATTGAGCTCTCTATTTTGAATATGAAGGAGGCATGACACAGTAAGCAAGGATGTGGGTGTGCCTGAGAGGTCACCTACCTCCAGGGCTTAGACACAGGACTCTAGGCTACCCAGAGGCATTTCCATCTAGTTAAAATCTACAGCTGGAATGTCTTCTGCAGGAGGACACCAGTTTAATACACACATATATACACAGCTAATATGTATATATACTAAGGTATATATGTGTGTGTGTGTATATATTTGTACAGTGACAAATTAATCCATTAGCTCTGTATTGTTTTAGAATGCAGAAGCTCTAAACTTGAATCTATATGTGAGTATTGTTTTTGCATTCTGCATGAAGCTGTTGCTGGATGAAATACATATCCAGCTCCCAAAGCAGAGCTGGCAATGCAGTGCTCCTGCACAGCTTTCACAGGTAAGGTAAGGAATGCTCATATTGTATCAAGGCCTCCAGCYTGCTCACCTGGGTTTGCTCTGGAAAGCTTGCACAAGTGAGCCTGAAGCCTCTCAGCCACAGGATACTGAACACAGGTCACCCACATCCTGCAGGTTAACATTTCTTTTAACAACAACCAGCTTCACTTTAAAGAAGCAGTGAATTTCATTGCATGCCAGGCTGAACCACAGGAGCAGGTTTRCTGTGAAGTGATAACACAGTTGAGTCCTTGTGGAGCAGTGGATGGAATATTATCAGCCTTCATCACCAGCAGTGCTCAGTGCTGTGAAAACTGACATGCTGCTCTTCATATTCAGTAGCAGGAGACAAAATATTTTTTTTAAGATAAGGTACCAAGGAGCTTAGAATCATAGAATGRCAGAACAGTTTTGGTTGGAAGYTATCTAGTCCAASCCTGCTGCAATGTACAGGGATGTCTTCRGCTAGATCAGGCTGCTCAGAGCCCAGTCCAACCTGACCTTGAATGTTACCAGGRATAACCTACAAAGTTTTAGTATCTTTTGGTAGTTATTAGAGAGATCTTGAAGATGCTAATTGGAAGTCTAAACTCTGCCTAAGGTGAGTTTGTAAGAGCTACATCCTGTTTTAACAAAATTAAGATAACGGGCTTTCATGACAAAGGACTTAGAAAACAAGAATGATACAAGGTGAAAATTCTCACATCATTGAAACTACTACAAATTAGGAGGTAAAGGCCAGCCTATGCAAGCTGATTGGTATCTTTCAAATATGCATTTTCTCATTAAATGTTTCACTGCAGAGGTGCCCTAGTTCATAMTCTGGTCTTGTTCACTTCTGCACTTGGGAATGCTGACTGATGACTCAAGAACTGTGGATTGAATACTTCATTTATTTAACCTTTACAGAACCCAGGTAATTTCAAAACCATAGAGTAATATCTTTGCTTTATTTTTGTGCTCAGCAAGTTAAAGTTTCGTTTCTCCAGCAGATTTTTTCAGTTATATGTCAGCTGAGTTTTCATGTTCAAATGTATTCCCTAAGCTGAGTGATCATAAGRCTTTAAATGTCAACCAAGTATTCATGAGGAATCTTTTGTCTGCATTAAGAGCCAGCTGCTGTCAGTGATATTGGGTTACAGAGCACAAGAGCAACTAGCCCAAAAAAAGGAAAAAAAAATTAGAAATCCAAAGTCATTGCTTGATTTGATTGTTATTCATTTTTAAGTACTTTCATTCAACTCTGATTGCTGTAGAATTTGTCTGTTTTATGAGTGCCTTTAAAAGGAGACATTGATGTTTTATGCTGTCTTAAGTGCTAACAATCATCACTGCTAATGAACACAGACTCATTAGTGTCTAAATCATTCACAGCACAAGGGTGTTTCTTTCCCTCTTGAGTTTTCTTTTCCAGGGACAATTAATTTTTATATTAGCTACTGCATCTGTTTCCAATACCATCCATGAATTTTAGTTTATCCTTTGGATCACAACACTAAGTTTTTCACAGTAAAGGTAGAATTCTTTATTCAGGAGAAAAATTTTCAGAACCCCCCTCTATCCACAGAAATATATTTTTTTATTTTTAWTTTTTTGTTTAATTCCTAAATCTATGACTTAGAGTTATTTTAACTATTCCCTAAATGAAAGCTGAAATTGTTTTAGGGTAAATAACATTATACTGTGAACATGAAGAAAACAGATATACCACTTYAGCACAGGACTATTAAAACTGACAGTATGGCACAGTGACATTATCAAATCATGTGAGAACAAGTTAWAGAAGAAATTCATCATACCTGTTTTTATATTTGGATCTTATATTTTGGATCCTGATGAACAAATGTTTCTTTGAAAAATGCTTTACAGTGACACAYTATTGTGACCATTTCAGGAAAAGCACAGCACTGCCAAAAAACTCGGACTGAACCATTGCCTTAAAATTTCTAAGGAAGAAACTGCAGTGTCCTGAGAAAAATAAATACTCTGAAACTGCATTACCAACAAAAATATAAAATTCATWGTTTTTCTGTAGGGTTGGACAGTGCAGCAACCCTTCATACTGCACATTATTCAGTAATTCTGGTGAAGCATTGAAACACCACCTAAGAAACACCATATTTGGATCACGTGATTTTAATGGGGATGTCTGTTGGTGATCTAGTCACTCTCCCTATTCTGTGGGCTTGGCAATTATGTAGTTTATGGAACTAAAAGAACCAATCTGTGGAACAGCTTTTTATCTATCAGYTTCTTTTCCTCATCTTTGGCTCTGTCTTTCCAGATAGAAATTGCCTTCTCATATGAGTACTCTCCTTTTATTTCTATTTGGTTAGATTCACTGAATATTCACAAAAAAAGGATGTGATAGCATTGCATTYTTAGTACCTTTCTCACTAAATAAAAATGACAAACAGCACCAGATTACAGAAGACAGTAACATAGCAGAAGTGTACTAGGTTGTGAGAGTCTGAATAAACAACACAAATAAAAATGATGGCGTTTCCAAGAGCAGTACACCTCAGGACATACATCACACACTGCAGTGATGCTGAACACAGAGCTCGCAAAGCAACAGAACCAGATGAAAGTGTTGCAAATTAGTGATTAGATACTTTGATGCCTAATGAAGTACAAGATTTTCATGTGACTGGGCATTCATAGTTCTCTCTTCATGAGAGCATTAAGCAGAAGACTGGAGCAGGGGAGACCGTGCAACCAAAGAAACTTGTGTTTCTGTTGCTGTGCCTTGGGTGGAYTGGCTTAATGAGAAGATGGAAAAACTGGGGGGAGTTCTTTTAGCACCTGAAATATTTTCCTTACAGGATAGGTATCCAGATCCTCTCCATCACAGAGGCCGTTACTGCCTTCTCTTCTCAGGCATCTCCCATACTGGAGCTTGGGCAGGGCAGTGGGCAGAGAGAGGAATGCCACTATTTCTTTGTGAAATTTGGATGGAATTGGCTCATTGGTTTAGAAATTATTATACATGAATAGACACAGACACAGGTATTCACACTTTGATTGCTCAATGTTCATTCTTTTCAGGTACCTTGATTGAAAATGTGAAGGGAGAGAGAGGGAACAAGTAAATAATCTGCTTTCTGTATAAAGAGGTCTTACTCCKAACAAGCTGCAGTTCCCTTCATTTTGCCTCTGATTTCTCATTTTATATTAACATAAATTCTCCTAGGRAGGAAAGAAAAGAAAGAAGCAAGTCTCTGAAAAGATAGTTTTCTTCACACGGCACTTAATGCATGCAACTTCTCTCTGAATTCAAAATAAATGGTTGTCTTGCAAGTTGCATTAAATATATGTATGTTTTATGAATGTATCTCCTTCACACAACTTTTCCTCCCTCACAGGATTTCAGCTGACTGTGTTTCAAGAATCCAAGGCTTACCTCTGATAGAGAAACCTGGCTCAGACTTCTGAGGAAATTGTTAAGTTGGRAGAAAGAGCTACAGAGTGGAACCATGTAAGATAAGGTAAAATTGACAGTGGAGGTAGGATTATTGAAGCTGGGTCTGTGAGTGGTTCAAAGACCCTGGAGGAAAAAATGCCAAGGTGGAAAAGAAAAACCTCTGAAGGAAGAAGAAGGAGGTGTGGGAGAACTCAGGAAGAGATGAAATCCAGRCAGCATCAAGGGCCAACCTTTGTGCTTTTACCTGACTTGGGATTTTCCTGACATAATCTCATTATTGATCCCTGGCTATCAAGGAGTCTCTGAGTGTCCCTGGGAAGGGGTGAAGGCTGACCACATTAACGTTTAGCCTAGCTCTTTATTAGGTAAACAAAACCCATATGTGCCAAGCAATATACTTTATAGCTGTATGTATCACACTGTCATAGTCTCCTTGCAAATAAATAAAATGTCCAAAGTGTTACAAACAGTTACATCAGCTGGGTACATCAAACAGGTAAAGACTCAGCCATGCTGAGTTTCTGTGGATGCCACCAAAACCTCAACAGACCAAGAGCAATTGGTGGCAGAGCTTGGACAGGGAGAGAATTTTGAGGTATAGCTTCTTAGAAGAAAGGAGTTAAATGATTGCACTCTCCACTGCATGGTTCAGTCTTTGGATCTGGCTGTTGAAGGGGAAGGTCTAATTGTAACTATTAATAATTAGCAAAACGATCTGGAATGGAGGGCAAGAATGCAAGAAAGGGTCAACTTGTCTGGAAGCAGGAATGCCAGAAACAGATGGGAAGGGAATAAATTCTTGCAAGGGTTCCCTGGGTGATGAGATGAGAAACAACCGCAGCATTGCCTTATAAACCATCCTAGAACAGGAACATGCAGGGGTGCAATCTTAGGGACAAGCAGAGCTGGGCTGGGGGATGGCCCCACAGCTGGACTGAGGTGCTSTGTGCAATCACTACCAGGATTAGTGCTGACACAAGAATGCATAAGGAACCTGCTTATGACTCATCTATGGAGACTCCACGTAGAACTATGTATAGTGGTAGTACTCTGCCTTATTCATTAATTTTTTTTTTAATATTTAAACACATGTAAATGTAATTCAGCTCTAGGGGTACCATAAAAATTCCTCAGCACTATATGTATCCATTTTCAGACTGCACCCATGTACCTTTTAACATTTCCTAATCAATCAGGAAAAATATGGCAGCTGACAGGTAAGCTTTTGCCCCAAAACCAAAACTGTGACCTGACACTTGGGAAAATTACAGGTATTTTCAACTAGCAGAAGCACTCTGGTATGTGAAGTCTCTCCCTTTTAATTGTGGACTTCATTGGAAACACAGTATTTGCACCAGCCTCAGACTTCACATGACATCCTGTGGACCAATGGCTGGGGCATTTATATAGATTGCTGTATCCATATAGAAAACCTATCATGATTTCTATGTGATGTCAAACAAATAAACAGCTTTGAGAGCAGGGGCTRAAACTTCCCAGAGCAAATACTTCATCCATGAATCCAGGTTACAAAGCCATCTTAAAATCTGAATGCTTACCAGTTCTTTTCAAAGAAAAGTTTATGTTCAYCCAAATTTAGGAAGAATTCAAGCTCTGTGCCAGCCTTGCCTTAGATATCTAAAATTGGAGGGAAAAATAAGTAAATTTCTTTCAGTTAATGAGATTTTTCTTTGCCCTTAACAGTGTGTTAAGATCCAATTATTAAAATCATTAGAGAGATGCAACTGCCTGAAGTAAGGTGYAAATGAGACCATATGCTGAAGTCAATAATACAGATTTGTCTTTAACAGTAATTGTGAGGTASAGAGATAGATAGAAAGAAATAGGAAAAAAAAAAAGAAAGAATAAGAGTATAAAGGTGTATAATCACAATCAGTTGGACCCTGCCACAAGACTTGATTGTTGCAATTTTGAAGGCTGTTGGTCAAAGTGATGGTCACTGGCTTGATCCATCAGGGGCAGGGAAAACCCACAAAACAGCATCCACTGGGTTTATATGTGCTCAAGTTCAGTTGGGAATGCCCAGGAACCTTCCCTGGGGTGTGATGGTACAATTACTGGAGTTTCACACTGAAGGATGTAATGTRGATCACGGGACAYTTCAGGAGTCTTTGATGTTTTAAGATATTACAGCTACCTCTCAGGTCAGGACACTTGAGTCAACAACAAATCACCAGAAGGGGTGAACACCTTCAGACTACTTGTAAATGTCCAGATACTTCCCTGGAGGGGAGTTTTTATACCTGGGCCATTATGTAAGGGAGGACACTGGCATGATAAAAAGCACTATGTCACCTCATACGATTTGCCTCTTACCAGCCTTSTCCCTTATCTTGTTCAACAAGCAGCTGGAGCCCCCTGTGATGGGTGTGCACTGCATTCTGCACTTGGGTGATTAATTAAAGGTTGATTGATTGAGCTATTGACCAGTCTCTCACAGGTATTTCACCCAGTGTGTAGGGTTTCTAGAGGTCCCTTTTTGTATAATGGTCCATTAGTCAGAGAACCAGGAAGTGAGATGTTTGGTTGAGTACTTTAATTTTTACAGACTTCTTAGGGATAGATTAAGACATGCTTCCTACTTCTGAATTTCTGAGGTATGAGTATGTGTTGACCACTTTATGGAGAACTCCTGGGAACAGGACACATTTTATCTTAGAAAATCTTCACAGAGCACTAAGCTGACAATGAAAAGGCTGGACACCCAAATCAATGAACTGCATGATACCATGGAAGTGAGGGAAGTTTTGGTTCAAGTAACTGGAGACAGGTGGACCTGATTTCTGTCTGCAGATCTCCAGAGGGTGTTTAGCAAATTGAAGCAGCTCTGCTTTGAAGCTAGATGCACATAATATTGATGGATCATATTTAAGTTAGAAGGATATASTGGCAAAACTTATTTCTTCCTTGTGATCATCTCAAAACTGCTCACAGTACATTCATGTGTGCAACCAAGCCTGTTTGTCTTGCATACAGAAATTATTTCACACTGTTTTCAGCACATGCTGCTTAATGCTGGCACATAAACATCTTTATTTGCATTTAACTAACTTCCAGGTCATCCTGATAAACATGTTAATTGAAATAGCATGTTTCCCTCTATTTAAAACCATACCTAACACAGGATTCTGCAAGGTGCAACCCCACCWAGAAGAAGTAGAGGATAAAAGAGGTGAGGGGCTGGAGGTGGTGGTAGTGTGAAGAGGGAAATTAAGCTAACAATGCAAAGGCTGTTCCTGCTTGAATACTGATGAGCCAAGTTATCTATGCTGGCCACCTGCCTAACTATTTATTTCCTGCCAATRTTTGATTGCTTGTGCTGATCTTTGGGGAACTGTTATTGTGTGAATGCTRCTAAATGATTTTAATCTTTATTTTAATTCCTGTAAGCTTTTAATATAATTGCAAAAGATAATAYGTGATTTGTGAGTTGTCTGATTGCTAAAACCTTTGTGCAATAATAAATGAGTATTGAAATTCCCTATGGAAATTCTGGAATTTAGCCAAAGGACAGATAATTGYGGGTGAAGACTTAACTGAACAGCAGCAACGTGTTGCCACTGCCCTTGCTGGACAAGCACACAGAATATTTTGGTTATGTCAGCATAGCACTCTTTATTTCTCCTCAGCCTGTGTAAGAGGCAGCTGTGATTTGTTTCCTTGGCTTCTGTGCACTCATTCTGACGATACCTCTAACTGCATGGCCAAACATGAACACTGTCAGGTCTTCCCATGAGCTMCAATTCCCACAGTGGAGCTCTGCCCATGCTCAGGCACCTCCCCCTGTTTCTTCTCTGCTCCTGAACTTAATCCAGGACATAGCATGTATTTCCCATGGTCTAAAGGCTCTTCTCCACACTAGATGGTGAACTCAGGTTCAATTCTTCATCCTGGCTAGACAGACATCCTGGCACAGGCCTCCCACTACTGTGCTGTTTTCCATAATACTGTTTGCTTTGGACCAAATAGCATTCCCCAAAACAGACGAAGCACCAGCTAGAAGGGCCTGGCCAGGGCTAAGGGTGCAGCTTCTACATGAYCAGATTGTTTTAAGAAATGAGAATTTTTGCTGTATGAATGAGAAATAGCTGCTAGTGGTTGACAATACAGTTTAAAGAACTGGAACTGGGAACCACTTCTGTTTAGCGTAGGCAGTAGAATGCAAGAAATAGTCAGTGCTGAGTCCTGGGAACTTCTTGTTTCTACTGACCAAGTAAAACTTCCACAGTTCAATTCCTGGGTGGGGAGGTTGAGGTCTGTGTATAAGGCACAGTCATGCCAGTGACTGTGTGTAGGTGTRTTAGCCTGGGGCTGTCTGTAGGTACCAATCCTGCAACACTGTCACGAATTCTTGCCGAGCCTTCCCATCCACTTCTGGGATCTCTAAAAATATTCCTCAGCCTTCCTACAGATGAAGGAACAATAGGAGGTGAGGGCAGAAGACAGTCATCACAAGCCACATAAATCTCTCTCTCTCAATATTTATACATATATTTTTATATATGTGCACATACACACATGTATATACACACTCTATATGTGTGTGTATATTCACATGTGCTTTAGCAGGTTTTGGATACACTGATTCAGAAATCCCACTCCCCTTCATGAAATTTGTGAAGCTCCTTCACAGGAATTGGACAGAAAATCATGCAGTTGCAGAAGTTCAGAGCAGGATCATGTCTGACCCACAGTCCATCCCTGAGCAGAAGCCAAAACATGGGCCAAGGGTTCAGCACTCTGAAATAACCACAGAATTGTGTAAGTCAGACCAGAACCCATAAACAGAGACAACCCAGTACAAAGCATGTAGGCAAATATCATGCAATTCTAAAAGCATTTTACACTGAGAGCAAATATAAGCACGATTTTGGAAATGTTCAATTGGCCATGTCTTCTAAAAACACAGGTCAGGAAGGCAGGTTATCCAAAACACAGCAGAGTATTTCTCCTGTACCATTACTTATTAAGACACAGGTCTTTTCCTAGTGGCAAAATGTTTCTTTTATCTTCCAGTCACTAAAAAAAGTTCAATATTTCAGTCTTAAAAATTTATATATTATCTGTACTGCACCTTAGATGCCTTTACTGTGTGTCTGCCAGGAATCCGTATGAGATCAGTACGGAGCAGTTGTTCTGTTTATACAGATCTTCATCATCAAGCATAAGAATTTAGACATATCAATATAGAAAAAAAAATTAATCTAGAGTTACCACATAATTCAGAGGGAGAAATAGTAAAATTATGTTTTTCCTTCTTTTAACTGTTTTTCATTGATTAAATTTGTTAATGTTGTTAACGCATGTCACCTCACTGCCCTGCCCTGGTAGCTGCTATAGCAGTGTGTCAAACAGTCTGCTCCCAGCACCTGCTGTGTTTCAGTTACAGAGAGATATAATCAGCAAAACTGGTTATCCTGTTTATTTCTCTTTTCATCACACAACCATGTTCAGAGACCTGAACAATTTGATATCTATCATCTTCATWTTTGCTTTTGCCTTGAATAATCTTTAATTTTTTATTACTCTAATAGCAGTCAGAGATTTTAAGCAAAATAAAAGCTTTTAAGAAAACCAAACCAAAACAAAAAAACCCCCAAATCCGAAACGTACATAAGTATGTTTGGAATAGTTATATGTGAACATGTTTACAGGGCAAACTGAAGCATAACACAGAGGTATAAAAACTAGCTTTAAACTGTATGTATAAAATCATTCCACTTCAGCAGCACACAGGTCTGAAACATAAAATSTATAATACACTAGCCAAGAGGCCAGCTCTAGGGAGCTGCTGTGTGACACCAAGAAGGAAAAAGGCAACCACAAAAACTAAGCTGAGACTAGCTGTGTCACACATCTATTGCTGTCTTTTACTTGAACATATGTATCTATGCATTGACAGGAACCCCAATCCAACTGCCTTTGACCAGACAGTTATTGCATTAACTGCAGGTGCAAGATGTGGAGGCTAAACATATATTTCAGATGCCTCTGGCAGCTGTAACAAAGTCTGCTGAGGCTGTGGCATATTAGCTAAGTGAGGAAGCTTCAATTTGCTAGAACGTGGAGAAATGTTACCTCAGATCCATAGTGTTTATGTTTGAAAAGTCTACYATCACAAGAAAGAAGCTTCTACTTYAACACTCCCAAATCAGGACTGGGCAATCAGATGAAAGTGGTTAAGTTACTGGAAYCTGTTTTCACTTTCACCATTGGTACAGCTATGTATCACCTCAAATTGAAAACCAGCTCTTCTGTTCTCTCYGATATAGCTAGTATTTAAACATTTATAAACAGCATTTAGGGAGTTCTTTCCATTGCTCAGGAGACTTTTGATCAATCTTGATGTTCATTGTAACTCAATTTGATTTATGCTTTGGGTTCTCTTGGTTTGCTTTGTTTTTTCCTCCAGTTTAATGTGTAGGAGACTTTTGATCAACCTTGATGTTCATTGTAACTCAATTTGATTTATGCTTTGGTTTCTCTTGGTTTGCTTTGTTTTTTCCCCAGTTTAATGTGTAGCTTTAAAAGTCAAGCTGATAAAAGAGAGCAAACTATACTAATAYCTGTTGTCCTGCAAATGAAATAAAAATTCCATTAAATCTGCAATGCATATGTCACCACTTGACACTTTGACCATTCACAAGACAGAGTGGGAGATTCAGTTCAGACTTGATTTACAGAACAATTGAGGCTGGATGGCACCTCTAGAGATCATCTAGTCAAAYAGCACACACCTGAAGGTCAGGTAGAGCAAGTTGTATCTAATTGTACATTGAATGTCACCAAGGACGAAGATTCCACAACCCTACTGAGCAACTGGTTCCTGTGTTTCACCATCCTCACCCTCGTAAGAATTTTCCTAGTTTTAAGCAAATGTTCCTGTTTCATTTTGTGCCCATTGCCTCTTGTCTTGTACATTGGCTGCTGATGACAAGTCTTCAAGCCCAGCATTTCAATCAGCTTTCAATCCACTTCCCTCTCCATGCATCTAGCCCATACATCGTTAACTGCCTATGAAAATATTATAGCACAGTATCAGAAGGTTTGCTAAAGCTGAGAGAAACATTAGTTCTACCTTTGTCCATGAAGCTAGTCTTCTACTATAATAAAACACAAAATGCTGGATAAACTGTAAAAATTTAAATTAGAACAAAAAGGACTTATATAAAAAAAATGAAACAAACCAAATAATCTTCTACTAGAATCTATTTCAAAAGGCTAATTTGAACTTCATAAAAAACAATGGTAATACCATAGTTAACTTATTCTAACAAGTACAACTCTATACAGTACCAGTTGATGTGAATTCATTCTATTCTGGGAAAGACTGATGATAGAATGGAATATGCAATTCCTCACACCACTCACTTTGTGTGTAGCAATCCTTTTTTTTTTTTTTTTTTACCCTGGTATCTTATTTCTGGCAACTTCAGTCCTAACAACTGTATACTACTTTATATATTACACATGACACAGGAGAGAAATGAACTCTGGTTTCAAAGTTCCTCTACCCATGACATTAACAGAATTATGAATTTAAACATTTTGTCACCTAACCTAGTGACAATTATACATGCTGAAACCTTATTATGTCAGTTTTCAAACACAATCACATATGCTGTGAGCACTAATGCTTGCAGCTCAAATTTAAATGATTCTTTATATGTTCTCTCAAGATAATCTTCCCCAAAAATTACAAAGAAAAAGAAGCTACATCTGTTAAAAACATCCAAAAATGTTTAAAATATTTTTTTCTATAAGAATTTTGAGGTTGGTGCCTTTTAATTCCCTTGCTTCTAGAAAGCAACATGGAGACGTTCTACTTATACCTACAAGCTCCACCTTCACTGTTAGGACTGTATAATTAGTCAAACCTACAGAGAGTTCTCACTCCTATCTCCTCACAGCAAAAAAAAAGAGTTCTCTCACTCCTATCTCCTCACAGCAAAAAAAAAGTACCGTAAAATTTTATAGGCCCATCTACTGTTTTGTGGTACAACAGCTGCTACCAGCTGGAGATGCTTTATGTTCAGTTGAACTGTGTTAAAAGACATTTCCCTAGTCACCTTCAAATGAACAATTTTAAATACTTTTCATGACATTTGAAAACTTCAAGTTCCTCTTTCGAAGGAATTTCAACTATGATTACATACAGATTGGAAAGATTAAATGGCTTTTGATTGTATTTTAACAGAAAGAGTGACACCAAGTATTATAAAAAACCCACAAGCAAACTACAAAGCTTTTTAAAATCTCTAMCCACATTAAACTGAGATGCCATGAACAGAATAGTACATCTTACCTGTCATTTACTACAGCTGACAGATTTTGACTGATTTCACCTGAATAGATAGATCTTCTGCTTTTCAAGGATATTAATACAGACTTTTAAAATATATAGATGCACTCTTTCAGGAAAGAGTAGSTGGAAATTGAGCAACAGGAACCACACAGTTTTTAAGTGTTTCACCARATGTATTACAGTAAAAAGATGACAAGCTTTCCACAATTTTTAATTTGGKTCTGGAAAGGACTTCACACCCACACTAAATACCAGACAAATATCAGGAGAACAAAGAAAGGTGAGGATTCCCATAAAAGGGAAGCGAGGCAGACAGCTTTCCTTCATTCATTCAAATCCCTGTTGTGTCAAGGGATGCATGTAGGCAGCTCCAAGACGGATAGCATGCTAGGGGAACAGCAAGACAGGCACAAGGCAGCATCCTCACCAACAAACAGCACAGTTCCACCATACAAGCCCCACTCAAGAAAATGGCCAAAGCAGGCCTGGTAACAATAAATTTGTGGACAGTGGCTATTACATTTTACCTTTGAGTACATTTTAAATAGTAAGGGAGCTCCTAATACACTAAGAGATATCAATACATTCCTTCCAATTCAACTTCCATAYAACATTTCTCATTTCTTTTTACAGGAACTTTTGTTACTGAAGAAAGAGGTCAGCTAAAACTGGCTGCCTGTGGTCTGCCCAACTTAATTTCTATTTGATACCAATGTTGACATAACAAGAAATGAGGCCTCAAGTTTWCTCCCCTCAAAGTTAATGCATGAATTATCTAACAGCAAAATTAGAAACTAAGTTTTGTGCTTTTCAAAAGTTATTGCTTACTAAAAATAAATACCAGGCAGACTTTAAAAATAGATTTTATTTAGTAATTGGAAAAATATACATTGAAGTGGATATTTGGAAATTAATCCTACAATAAATTAAGAAGCATTTTTAAAAGATAAACTGATTGTTAATTGTAAAAGCCTAGTCCTGTCACACTTCCCAGTTAAACTGTAACTAGCACAGGAGATCATTATAATTTTTAAGTAATTGATCAACATTTCATACATATTTARGTCATTATTATTTATCATCTCAATGAAAAGTTTAGATTCTATTGCACAAAGGCTATTTACCTGAAGAAACATGGGATCTACACAGTATCCTAAAATCCTAAAATCAAAGTGCTTCTGAGTCTGTGTGGTGCTTAATGCTAAAACCAATGTAAACAAGTTAAAATAGTCCAAATGAAGTTTATAAATTACTGAATTCTCTAGCATATGGAATACATACAAGTCCACAAAACCATGCATGTGATCGCAAATTGGTAACTAAACAATATAAATAGCAGAATCTCCACAAAATAGTAAATTATTGTCTCCATTTTGAACAATGGAGGCAAGCATTATTAAAGCTAGAACAAACTAGCTAGCTTCAAACATTTTATCTATGTAAAATAGTAAATCTCTCCTGAGACCTGTTTGTGGGTTAAAAGGCTTATATTATTTATCCTGTGGTAATTTTTTTCCTCCAACATAGTTTAGCATCCTCTTGCTTCCGCAACAATAAAATAAAAAGCCTTCCTCTGATTTCAGCAATACAGTATTATTCTTTAGCCAGAGCCAGCTTTAAACGGATATGAAAACACATAAAATATTTAAGGCAACCTCACAAAATCCAATCCAATCATGCCTTTGCTCCATTCTTAAAAACTGCTTTAAACTAAGTACTGATTTTCATTCTTTGCGACTCCTTCCTCCACTGAATGTGTTACCCAAAGGTCACATACAATTTTAAATTTCTTCCCAAATGTTCTCCTGAGTGCTTTCATCTCTTCTACCCGTGAATGATCTTCTCCTACAACAACATGGGAGACACCCTCTTCAAGGTGAGAAACTACTTTTGCACCATAAAAACGGAGGTCCAAAGCTCTAATTGATAGTGTGGTTCCAGGGATTTTGCTTTGGGGCTCATTAACAACAGCGTAACAGTCCACATAAAYAGTGCTTCCTCTGAATATACTGAGCTGGCGACTGTTCCACGAATAACGTTCTTCTATCTCTGCAATCAAGTCCAAAGGCATTGTCTTATTGTTTTTCACTCTTGAGAACACTTCCTTGAGCTGTGCAACATCTGTATTTGCTGTGTAACTGTCTCCATAACAATCATAYTCACGAGCAAAATGTTCTTTTGTGTCAGGAGACATGTGAATCATAAYGGCTGGTTGCCAAGGCACCAGCATTTTGGTTTGAAAACACTGTAGGAGCCACTCCGCCCTCACCACATCATATTTGTTGGAAGCAATGATGTTTTTCACTCTGACATTCTCAGCTCCTACAATGACACAGTAAGTGTCTGGACCTGGGTTCTGTACCACACTGCCACCACATTSGGCTATCCTGCTTTCCAGCTCAGACTTTGAGTATTTTCCCGTTCCTGTCATAACACAAAACTCAACATCTTCAAATAAATTTGAAACCTTGCTTACACTAGAAAGATCAGGGGCTTTAAATTGCTCAGCTATTCCAATTATCTTCCTCACCTTTGAAACAGTTTTCCTTTTTTTCTCATGTGGCTCATCATACTCATCAATATGAAGGTGCTTAGATGCCAGCTTTCCTTGTGCTTTGTTTCTGAGATCTTCTAACATGTCTGAAGTCATGCACTCATACCATTCCTTGTCCTCTCTTATCTTCTCAATTCGGGGGAATCTCAAAGTACAGTCAGTTTTGTACATATCACTGTCAACAATCTCAGCTGCCTTGATCTGAACTATGACAGAGTTGCAAGGTTCAATGTACATTTCAGGTTTCTCAGTTCCACACAAAATGTTACCAGGGGGGTCCTTCCTATGGTAGGGCTTCCAGTGTTTAGCCAGTTTCAAGCCTAGATCATACAACTCTTTCATAGTATAGCCAGAGCCRACGCGACAAATGGAGTGGAAAATGGTCGGTTTTTCATTTGGAGGGGGCGTCTCTGCAACAGCACACAGAAAATGAGACATCATTCCACCACGTGACCCCTTCCCCCAGTAACCACCAACAATTAAAAGATCCAGTTCATCCATCAATCCATTGACATACTCTGGCTTGATTTTTAACCACCCTTCCCCACGTTTGTCTGGCTTGTAGGTGGACATGGGATCTTTCACCATAATCCCTTCCTCTCTGTTATCTATTGCTTCATTTAAAGCATCAATTACTTCTTTTCTTGTCCTGGCACTTCTCTTATGGACAACATGTATCCTGCCCTTTATCGGGGTAAATACGTTRCTTAAGATTTCATATCTTTTGCTTAGTACTTCATGCCCCAACTTCTGATCATTAACCATCAATACATCAAATACRCAGAAGCAGGTCTGCAGATCAGAGTCCTCCACCATTCTTTTTATGTCAAATTTGTTTCCTTTTTGCATAAAGGTTTGTGTCGCAGGATTGTAAGCCATCATTTCACCATCAAGAATGCAATTTTGTATATTGCTCTTAAATACATTATGAATAAATGGCGTTAATGAACCTTCAAGGGGAGAAGCACCAAACTGCTGAGTATAGTCAAACCCATTTCGGGAAAAATACTTGTACACATCCCCATCTTTGTGCATCTGCATCCGTTCACCATCCAGTTTAGTTTCTATGTAGAATGTCTGGTTACTCATTTGTTTCTCAATTTGCTGAATATCTGCAATAGCAGCAAGCATCGGTTTAAAGGCAGAAAACAACATGATWGAAACATCACTAAGTGAGACAGAGGGATCATGCAGCTGTCTGCAAACTTTTTCCAAATCAGTGGTAACATTGTGCAATTCAGCAGCGTCAGGATGAAAAATGGAAAATATAGTYTGTTGACTAACACCAAGCTTTAGATCCTTTATAATCATTCGGATAAGCCATTTTTGTTCCAGTGCTGTGCTCTGGGTAATTAACTGAAGAAGGCTTTTCTTTAACTGACCCTTGTTTTTAGCAGCATTATTATTAGCTATCACATCTAAGTGTTCATTGACTTGTTCTATTGTCAGTCTGCCTTGTTTTGGGCTCCTAGGTTTTAGCACAAAGTATGCGATCATTGCAAAATCTCCAGCATCTCCACGTGAGCCCGTGGGTGTTCTGTAATTTAAAAGCTTTGCAGCGTCTTTTCCATCTTTTGGCAAATGAAGCAGCTCAATATAGAGTTTCGCAAGCATTGTTTCTTTAATTCCATATGCCATCCTTTCTCTTTCCAACTGTGGAAGAATAAGTCGCATAGCTGGGTAAAAAGAATCTGTGACATCTTTCTCTTTTTGATGRAGTGCATCATGAAATTTCCTCCAGGAATCAAGAAAATCCTTGAAATACTTGGTTTTCTCTGGACGAGATTTACACTTCTGTATTCGCTCCAGAGTAGAACACAGATCTGCAAAAGGCACATGAGAGGCCACCGTTTTTTTAGSAGGAGACTGTGAAACAGGTGCGGAAGCCATCAGTCTGTTTTCTGCTGGGAACAAAACAAAATCATATATTTATAAACATAACGCCAGCGTATTATTCGGTTTCAAAAAAAAAAAAAAAATCTCTCATTAGGATTTAGGTTTTTTCTCATTTTTCCAATTAAGATTTAACCACTATCTCAAAGGTCGCCAGCTGGCACCGCCGACCTTAGTTAAGGGTCAAACTCAGCAGAGAGGCTGTGCCATGGAAACTCCGGCATCACCTAGGCAGAAGACTGACTGCAAGGTAGGGGAAGGCACCGCGCTCCCCTCCCGCTGCTGCTGCCCAGGCGGGAGCTTTCACTGCTCGGAGACCGATTTCCTCCTCCACCTTTGGGGAGAACGCAGCCCGCCCCCGACACCACCCGCCTCGGCCCCTGTCGCCCGGCGGAGGGTGCGGTGCCCTACGGGGCCACAGCCGGTGCTCGCCCCGCGGAGAGGGACCGCCCCGCACCCCCACCGCCCACACGGCGCTGCCATGGCCACGGCGCGGGGGGAGCGGACACGGCCCGCGGGGCACCCTCCGCTCCGCACGGGAAGAGMCAGCAGCGCCGATGGAGGAACGGCCACCCCAGGGGAGACTCACGGMGAGCCCAGGTACCTGCGGAGCCGGGGTGACACCGGCCTCCCTCCGCCCCGGAAGAGCAGGGCCGACCTGCTGACACCGCCCTCCGCGCTCCGCCCCCGGGCCGGGGCGGGCAAGGCTGGCGGAGCCCGGGGCGGGGAAAGGCGGGGAGARAAGGGAGAACGGCCGGGCTGTGCCCTGGAAGCGGAACCGCGGCTGCGGTGACTTCCTGCCTCGGGAGGAAGGAGCGGTGGTTGAAGTTGCGCGTCGGGGTGTGCGCTGGCCCGAGGCCCCGGCGGCGGCCCCCGGGAGGATGCGGCCGGTGGGTCTGGCGGCGCCTCGGGCCGGGCCGAGCGCGGCGCGGGAGGGGAGCGGGCCCGGCGGGTGAGGCCGCGCCGGGGCGGGCGGGGTTCGGGTTTCCTTTGGGCTTTGGGTTCCGTTTGGGCTTTGCGGTGTCGCCGGGGCCAAACGCGTCTCTTCCGTGGAGCGGCAGCAGGCAGGACGCTGTCCCGGGCGATGTGCGGCTCCTGCGCCCGCACAGAGGGACGTGGCTGCCGAGGAGCTTCTTCCTTGACAGAGCTGATGAAAGTTCCTGCAGGTGCCTTCCTGCGAAGCCCCAGGAGATCTTTAGCTTCTTGGCAGCAAGATCTTGCTCCAGTGTTTTGTTTATCTCCATTGCCATATGGAACAATTCCTGCAAATGGGTGCTTGTAGAAAGTGGGGCTGATGATCATTGTCATGTGCTTAAGGGGCCAAGTGACTTTTTCGGAAAGGCTGAACTGGGTGTCTCTCTTAAGTCTAGAAGGAATTAATTTAACAAGCCTGGAAAGTACTCTGTTTTAAGAGCCTATGGTCCCTACAAAGCTAAGGTTCCAATRCAGCCAGCCTTGGTTTGTTATTGTTTGGGGGTTTTTTGAACAGTATCATCGTAATTCAAGACATTGAATTATGATGACACTTTGTAATGTTTGTCAGCTGGGAGGAGAAGTGTTGCACGAATTAAGGGGAAGACATTTTCAGGTATGAGTATGTACAACTTGATGCAGAGCTGTGGATGTTGGCTGCTTGAAATAAGTAGGGCAAGTGTCTCGTTGATTTTAAAGCCAGAGCTCTTAAGTTATTTTTACTGTGCTTTTCCCTTCGTTTGAAGTTGCTACTTTGCTGTAGGATTTTTGGTTTGTTTTTTTTTTTTTTTTTAATTGAGTGTCTCTCTAGGATTTTAGTATTAAGAAAGTGTATTTTTCTTGTCCTTACTAGGCTTGTAGGTTTTCTTGCAGATCAATTCCCCCTATGAAGCTTTTTACAGTTGAGGACTTAATATTATTATTTGCAGAAGTCTTCTGAATAAATATGAGTAAATGTAACACTTGTGCAAATCTTGTCTGTATCTGCAGGAGGTAGTCTAGGAAAAGGAAGTGAAGTAGAAACAAACAGGTGTATTTAGGTATTTCTTGAGAACACTGAGAAATATCTGATTTGTTTGTTTGTTTTTAGATACAAAGGATTCCAGTGAGCCAAGTTAAGACTTGAGAGTTTTTTWAAAATCTCTTAAATAAGGAAGCCGCCATTAAACCTGATGGTGCTTCTTAGCACTAACTTTATGCAGTAAAAAGTTTTAAGGAGGCAATGTACATCTGGTATAATTTTTTWAATTAAATGAAGTTTAATAATTTTTATTATTAAGAATAATGATATAAATAATTAAATATAGTTATAATAAGTGTAATTATTGTTAATAAAATTTATTATATCTGTATATAATTATARTATTGTTATATACTGTCTGGAGTGCATATAGTCTAGGACAYTTCMTTGTGATTCTTGAACTTAATTATAAGACATTTTCAAGTTCATCACAWGTTTCAAATGAGCATTCAGTTTGAYGGGAGGAGCATGAGATGSACAGTCTCATTAGTGAAGCAGTTGTAACTTCTAGGGGGTTTGGCTCTTAGCACTTAKCTTTCTTTCAAGTAACAAGATAAATAGTAAATTACATGTGTAATTCAAAAGCAGTTTTACTCAAGATTCATAAATGAAATTGTCTTTCAGGCAGAGATGAATCCTGGGAAATCATCACATCTAAAGGTAAATGTTTTATGATATGATTAGTGTATGAAAATGGTACTTTTAATATTAAAAATGTAGACAAAGACAAAACAACAGAACTTGTGGCAAATGCAAGGGCAAATTCAGCTGCCATTCAAAATGAACGAAAAATTGTTCCCCAGTACTTTAAACGTACACTTGAATTTTTGTGGGGTTTTTTTTTCTGTTGATAATGGCATTAACCCATTAAAAATAACATTAGGGCAAAGCAGAATATTGTTAAAATACCTTGATCATAAATAATTACTTTTTCTCAAATTTTTTGTTGTTCTGAGTGATTTCTATCTTCAATAGTTTTCTAATGTAGCTCATMTGATAGAATATAGAAGTCTGCAATGGTTCCTAGGCTGTGGATTCAGCAGTAGAGATGCAGATGTAGGGTTGTGTGTCTATATCAACATATGCAACACAAAGCTGAAACTTATTTAYCTAGCCTTTAGCTTGGTTTAAATAATCAGTGATTATAAAATACTATGAATGCTGTAAAATGGCATGTGACTTCTTGTTATGGTAAATATTTTGTTGTTTGCAAAGTTACAAGTACTTGAAATATAGTGCTGYAATGCAGTGTTTCTTCCAAAAAATTACTTTTTTAAAGAGTATGACTCAAGAATGCCCTCCAAGAACTTAAGGGGGTGAATGCTTCTTGCCATAACTGGGACGTGAGGCCGCTATGGAGCAAGTCCATGAGTGGTTCRTGTAGTCTAGGAACAGAAGCGGTCCTATTTGGAGAGAGGATCAGGTTTGTCCAAGTGGTGGATCAGAGTCTAAATTCACAGTTCTCTCTTTTATTTCCTATCGTACTCTCACACCTTTTCCTGATCATTCTGGTTCCCTATTAGTCACAGAATTGTAGATACAGGAGAATTGCAATGCATGCTCTTCATAATTCAAGACAGTATTTGGGTCACAAGGTGTTACATCATAAACTGCTTGAGCAGTTCCTAACTGCCCATCCAGTACAACAGTAGTGGGAAATAAAGACCAAGAAGAGAGTTGTGAGTATGTGTGTTGTCTTGCAGTATGTTGAACAGTCTCAAATCACATATACTTCAAAAAGTGCTGACCTTATTGCTCACTGAAAATTACTGTATTAGCTTACCCTTTCTTTTCTGTCCTTCAAGTAGAAGTTTGGATCTGTTTGTATCATTTTCTGTTGTTCAAGGTAGGGTTTGGAAGCTCTGTTGCTTTGTGCTCCATAGAAAGCGTGGATTGTAGCTTTATTGAGAATGAGCTTGTATTGATTTGTCTTAGAGTGTCTTCTAGGCCTGTGTGCTTGAGAAACTCTCATTTTCTGTTCTAGTGATCTTTTAATTTGTATTGGAAGGTGGGAAGAACCTAGGAGAARCTTATGTCTTAGTTCTCAAGCTAACAAATCTTGCAATAGGATGGGAAGGCCTGGAAATGAGAGAAACTAATGAAGTTTCATGTAGCAGGGAAGAAAACTAATAGCAATGTAATTGTTTGGTATTGCAAAGTAGTCRGCTTCATTTAAATATATAGTGAGTGTGAAACATTTGTGGCTGTGTAGTTTGCCCTTCCTGCTAACTACTTTCTGTATGTTGAGCTTTAGTTGTAGTATGTACTGGATTTGAAATTCCAGTAGCAAAGTATTTGTATATACACACATATGTCAGAAGTAATCTCACAGCAGCAGTATTTCAGTAGTATAGAATTTGTTAATACTAGCCTGCTGAAATAAAAATACAAGTGGTGCTCAAATGAAACTGGCATGGCTTATAAAATCAGCTGTGGGTATCAGTCTCCAAATAATMAACCTTAGTCTATGTGGGATAGCCATTTGCAAAACTTCATCACTTCAAGTGAGATTTTTACTACTTCTTTGTCTCTTAGTAGTTGTGTTTAACAGTGGGTCTCTTACTTTCACGAATATCTTGTTGAGAAAGCATTTTTGGAGTTTCATTTTATAAGGAAGTCAGCAAAATAYTGACTTGTGTAGGTAAGGAGAATGGTTTTACAGTCTCATTATCAATGTTATTATAGTATTCAAATGTAATGCAGGAAATGCTTGTTRACTTACTTAGGAAGTTTCCTTGGAAACTGAGGTAGCTACTTTATGTGTCTCCTAATCATCGTGAATTCTTTTCTAGAGAAATGTATCACAGGAATTAAATTTTCATATAGTCAATATTTGTGCATACTTGGATGTTGATGATAAACATGAACTTATAAATAATATAAGATAATAAAGTTGGGATAACTGCTCTTTTAGACTGTATTTCACCAGTTTTAGGTGTAAAGAGTGTTTTTAGGTGTTTGGAGTAGATGCACTATATGAAAGCTCAATAATCACATTGGTTTTGGTTAATGAATGTATCTTGAGTTGTAACAGATTTATTTTTATTTCTGATTTATTTCTAATTTTTGCATAAAATGGGTAGAGATGCCAGTTTTTCGTTGTCAGATTGGATGCTGCTATCTGTGGAATGCAAAGGCTGTAGTTGCAGAGGACACTCTTTCTCACTGGAGCCTAACAAAGATGGCTGGTCTAGAATGCTTGGATGCATTTCTGCATGTCAAACTCCTTTGGAGCTAATTCAGATTATTGCTGCACTGTATMATTTTAGGAGATTTTTATAACTTTGTGTTTAAACTGTAACTATTACCTGCTATATATAAGAACTTAGTGTTCTTAAACAGGTGAGTTTGTGTTGTCCCTTCCAGGCAGAATTCAATTTAGTGGTGACTGAATGGCTACTGCAGTTCTTGTRTAGGCTTGGCAGTTTTTTCCTGTTTCCGTATGAACCAGGGGTGAATACTGTGGGAGCTTGTACAAATGGTGAGAGATTAACTGTCTCTTTTGATTGGAAAGAAGGTTTAAACCATTGTCATCAACACTACTCTCCTCACTTTTTGCTGCATGTATGTTTTTGTCATGRGTCTGTTTTCATGTTTGCTCTTTTGGCAGGGCTTTTCATTGACSAGAGAATAATGTAGTTAGCTGGCTGTTTTCAGTGATCTTGCATGATGATACAATCTTCCATTTAGCTTAAGACTTAATGCAGGCTACTGATCTGATAATGGAAATTGATCATTATAAATCAGAAGCAATCAAAATATAGCAAAAAAAGCTGTCACAARTGTAACTACTATGCAGTATCGTAGTATAGAGGAGTCTCTCTTCTGAGCAGTTCAGGAATTGCTTTTTAATCATAGTTAATTGAGATACCAAAAAACATGGGTCTAACCATGGGTCACTAACCCATAGCAGTGCTGGGATGTGTGGTGAGTGGCTGGAGAGTGATGTGGGCAGGCTTACTGAATGCTACTTGGCAACTTAGAAATAAAGATTTTGTGTCCTCTGGATTCTAGAATTACTTAGATTAGAAGCTTTGACAAACTGATGATAAAGTCTGTATGCTTGTTCTGTTGATTACTAGGAAAGTTTTAGGGAAAGACTGTGGTCTCAGTCAACCAATCTTCTTAATGGACTTTGCCTGCTGAAATACTGTAAATGGGATTTTTTGAAGACTTCTAAAGCCTGTCCTTATCATTGCTTTTCTGCTAAYTTTACAGAGTCAAATGGCTTCCAAAAGTTCAAAGGGAGTTTGCCACCAAATTTGATGTTAATGCTCAAATACATTGACTTGTCATTAATCTTCTGCAAGTACAAATGCTTAAATTGCTTCCTTTTTATTTTCCATATATTTATGTGTATAMATTTGGGTTTTTTGCAGGATTTACTTGGAGTAAAAGATCACTGACTTTCTACAATGGAAAAATCATGGATGCTTTGGACCTTTGTTAAGAGATGGCTACTAGCTTTGGCTTCCTGGTCTTGGAGTCTCTGCCGTATTTGTCTTTTGCCCTTGATAGTGACTTTTCACTTGTACGGAGGCATTATACTACTTATATTAATATTTGTATCAATAGCGGGTATATTATATAAATTCCAGGATGTTCTGCTTTACTTTCCTGAGCAGCCCTCTTCATCACGCCTTTATGTTCCTATGCCTACTGGTATACCACATGAAAACATCTTCATCAAAACCAAAGATGGAGTTCTTCTCAATCTTATTCTGCTGAGATACACAGGGGACAATGCAGCGTATTCTCCAACCATCATTTACTTTCACGGGAATGCAGGCAACATTGGCCACAGGTTGCCAAATGCTTTATTAATGCTGGTAAACCTGAAAGTAAACTTAATTCTGGTCGATTATAGAGGGTATGGAAAAAGCGAAGGAGAAGCAAGCGAAGAAGGCTTGTACTTAGATTCTGAGGCCGTGTTAGACTATGTGATGACTCGGTCTGATCTCGATAAAACAAAAATTTTTCTTTTTGGCCGTTCCTTGGGGGGAGCAGTAGCTATTCACTTAGCTTCTGAAAATTCCCATAGGATTTCTGCCATYGTGGTGGAGAACACCTTTCTTAGCATCCCGTACATGGCCAGCACTTTGTTCTCTTTCTTTCCGATGAGATATCTTCCGTTATGGTGCTACAAAAATAAATTTCTATCCTACAGAAAAATCTCTCAGTGCAGAATGCCTTCTCTCTTCATCTCTGGGTTGTCTGACCAGTTAATTCCACCAGTTATGATGAAACAACTTTATGAATTATCCCCAGCTCGGACTAAGAGATTGGCGATATTTCCTGATGGAACTCATAATGACACTTGGCAGTGCCAGGGTTATTTCACTGCACTTGAACAGTTCATCAAAGAAGTAATAAAGAGTCACTCCCCTGAAGAAATGGCGAAAACATCATCTAACGTAACAATAATATAATTGATGTTCTTTGGGATGGGGCAAGTACCTGCACTGTACCTTGATTTGTGATGAGTGATAAAAGAATGTCCATTTTTAAGTGTATTGTCATGTCTGTACTTGCCTAAAGAGTGAAATTAAACTTGGAAAAGTCTGATATTTTATTAAGATGTTCCAGATAACTTTTACATTTGCAGCATTGTAAATGAACCATWTTTTTGTCTTTCTCATACTTTTTTGGTATCTCTGTCCATATAATCCATTTGTTTGATATGTACAACAGATGCTATTAAAGGAACTTGCTACAAAAGTARTACAGAATGTATTTAGAGCAATGGGAGGCTCTTCAGTATTCACTGCTGTACGTGTGAGCTTTTTGGACAGCCATGGTTAGCACAATGATTTGTTGCTTCTCTTAGAGTTTATTTAAAGTGTGCCATGCATGAGATTAGTGTTTTATTTCTTAAAATTTTATATTATGCAAAGTGGGAAGTCTTTAATGTGCTAAATAATACAAAACATAAATGGTAGCGTATACTTGCAGGTATACTATCCTGGGTTATTACTGGTTTTTATGGTTATGCAAACTTACGTATGTCAAACTGCAGCTGAAGATGAAAAGATACTGTCCTTGTTTTTACTTACAATTTGTATTATAATAGTACACAGACGGTGGTATGTGCCTAACATCGTGATTTCAGGATTTTACCCAGGCAATTTGTCCATAGTAAATAGAAGTAACTTTCAGAAAGAGAGCAGYGCAATCTAAGCTCCTTTCTGCCTCAAGCTCTCCTTGCTAATGTACAGGCAAACTATTTGTTAGTGTTAATCTGCTTGAGCATTTGAGGTGGTATTTCTCAAGGCAAAATGAATGGTCATACAAGGTAAAAGTAGGGTTTTTGTGTTCAGGCTTTTAGGCTGGTGTAGTTAAATGTTTGTGCCCTTTATTTATACCTCCAAAAAAACAAACTCAAATAGTTACCAGTGATCACATTATTCAAGATTAATGTATACAGTTGTTATACCATAAGGATAATACAAATGASCAGATATGACCACCTAGAACTATCGTTGAAACTAGGAGGGCTCTGCAGATTCTGACGGACTGGAGCAATGAACCAAGGCCAGCTGCACAACATTCAGCAAGGCCAAGGGCTGGATTCTTCACTTGGGTCACAACAAATKAATGCAGCACCAAAGGTTAGGAGAAGAGTGGCTTGAGAGCTGCTCAGCAGAAGAGAGCCTTGAAGGTGCTGGTCGGCAGCCAGCTGGATATAAACCCACAGTGGTGAAGCAGGCCAGTGGCATCTTGGCCCCTGTATTGAACATGGTATGGCCAGGAGTAGTAGGGAAGTGATTTTCTTTCTGTACTGGGCACTGGTGAGGCCACACCTCAAATCCTGCATTCAGTTCTGGGCCYCTCACTACAAGAAAGGCATTGAGGTGCTGRAGCATGTTCTGCATGGAGCAGAGAAGGGCAGCAGAGCTGGTGAAGGGTCTGGAGCACAAGCCCTGTGAGGAGTCGCTGAGGGAGCTGGAGTAGTTTAGTCTGAAGAAGAGGTTTGTTTAGGGGAGACCTTATCATTCCCCACAGCCACCTGAAAGGAGTCTGTAGCCAGGTGAGGGCTGGCCTTTTCTGCTGTCTTTCTAGTGCAAGGATGAGAGGAAATGGCCTTACATTAAGGAAGGTTGAAATGAGGTATTATAAAAAAAGCATTCACTGAAAGAGGGGTTAAGCATTGGACTAACTTGCCCATGGAGGTGGTGGTGTCCCCATCTCTRGAATCATTCAAGAGCCATCTGGATGTGGCACTTGAGGATATGGTTTAGGGGTGATTATGGTGGTGTTAGGTTGATGATTGTACTAGATCATTGTACTTGACCTTTAAGATCTCTTCCAACTTTGATGACTCTGTGATCAAAGACATATGTTGTTAGCTGAGTCCCTATTGGAGTGTGAGAGCTGTTTCARTATCTTCTGCAGGTTTAATTTCTTATTGCTGCAGCTGAGTTTGCCTCTTCAAAATATTTTTTTATGGAAAGAACAAATTGGAAAATCATCCACACAATCTGTACAATTGCCCTTTGGATTCAAATTTTTAAATAAATTTTCTGCCATGTTGTCCTGATTCAGAAAAGCATTTCAGCACACACTTAAAATCTGTTTCCTAAGGGGCAGTCATTTTTTAAGCTTGTGCTTAAATTCTCTGGTTGAATAAAACTGCTTACCTGGACTGGTGCCTTAATGGTTACGCCTCCTAATGGAATTATATTTATTTTGTACACATGGGTAGTAGTTGTCAGCAATTTGTAAATAGAATGATACATCTTTTCATAAATGTGATTTTTAATTTTTTTTTTTGAAGACATATGCATACAAAAAGTTGCTGCTTTCTCCAGTAAGTATCTTTTGTGATATTGGTATTAAGGTTTTCTTGGAGTTGATTGAGAAAATCTTTGTGGTTCTGTAGACCTTAAATCAGAGAGCATAGTTTTTAATCTGAATGAAACCAAAACTATTTTTTCAGCCTTACAGTGGTGGTATTTTTTTTTTTTCTTTTGGGGAAGGGGGCACATGGGCAAGGTATATTGGAGAAGTTTGGCTGGGGCCTGGGAGACGAGGCAGTGTTTGTGTAGCAGAAAGGACTTGACAGACATAGCATTGCCTTTCCCTGATGTATTTTGCAGTGAGATGTGAGCTGCTTGCATAGATTGTTTCATCTACTTCACATTGCTTCAGAATAGAGGTGGAGGGAGAAAAGGAAGAGTAGCAGTCAAATACTGCTTTTCTAAAAATCAGTTGAAAAAGCCAAAAGAATAGATTGTTGAAGATGGAATTGAGAGAAAGTAATTGTTTCAGAAGTTGTCATATCTTTCCATTAAATACCATTGGAGGTTTTCACAAAACRTCAATTTCTAATGTAACATGGTATTTAATCCCTGTTCCCACTGATCAAGACAAAACCCTCAATTCAAAATACCCCTAGTAGTATGTGGTACTAGTATACAAACTAATTATTCCTATTTGAGCACAGTTACTAAGACAAAGTCCAATGTGTGGTGTAAGATTATGRCAATCTGAAACTCTTCAAAGTGGGCTGTATCTAAACGCTACTTTTTATTATCAAGCCATGTATTTTCACTATATTGTCTGCAGAACATAAGTATGAAACTTTGATTTTTGCATGTATTGGGTATGAGTTGACACAATTGTCATATATATATCCTTTACACTTAGTATGGTTTCTTCCACCTTCCATATAGTAGGTTGGCCACAAACTTGTGAATGAATGTTACTATGCTATTTTTCATTGCATTGGTTATGAAATCCACTGAAAGAAAATGGGAAGGAAGTGATGTTTTTATGCAAATATTCCACTGCTCTGCCTACATTCCTTTAAGGGAGAGAGGAAGGAGGGGGAGGAAACTTGTTCTGACAAGTCAAGACTTGTTTTTATTTTATGGACTGTGTGATAGAAATCACACTTATCTGCTGCTAAAAACTGAACTGCAAGCAACATAGTAATAATAACTTTAAATTGCCAAAAGGTATGTCATGATACTGTTTTATTTAATACCATTACATGTTTTCCCATAACAGTATCCATTTGTGTATAGATGTTTCCCAAATATTGATCCTGTACATATAAATTTCTAGTTTTGGAAGAGGCTGAGTTCTTTTCACAGGTTTGTAAGAAAGCATCRTAGTTTATATTTGCTCATTAAAGAAATTTTCTGTTTTGCAAGAGGAAATTTAATTTAAAAAAAAAAAAGTAAAAACAAAATTGGAGGGGGGCAGGAGTTGAACAGCTGTAGCAGTAGAGTTCCTTGTAAGGAAGCATAAGATGTTGTGTATGCACACATGTGTGTGGTTTTAATTAGTGGAAATACTTGAGGCTTCCTACCAACCCAAGTTTACATTCCCAGGATTTGTTTCTGAACTGTGAAATGCAGAGAGATAAGCTGTGCTTTCTTCTGGAGAAATATTAACTGGTTTAGCTGCCCTCATGTCCATTTCTCAGGTAAAATTAGAAATAGAGCACAAATGCATTTGGTAGGCTACRGACAATCTCTCAGTTGAAGGGCAGAAGGATTAACTATTTATACAAAATATGCATATCAGCATCTCTAAGCTAATAATTTGGGTTCCATTGGATGTTCGCAGTGAAGAAGGCAAGGCTGAATTGAGAGTCCWAGCTATGGTCTCTTCTGTTAGCAAAAAGATACAGACGTACCTCCATTTGTATTTCATAATTCAATTCTTGAAAATACATTTTTATTTTTGGTAATGACAGGTAATTTTGCTAGGGGCACTTCTGCCAAATATAAAATCAGTGCCTCTTGCATGTAGCGGGATCAGCCATGTATCCCGTTAGGTATAATTTGCAATGCCATCCTGCTTGTATAATTTAGAGTAGAACCCCGCAGATGTGTAAATAGAGATAGCATATTGGAGTTCTAAATGACACATGTGCTTTGAATTCAGAAACAGTCACTGATTATGAGATGCAGGCTTTTTATTTGATTTTTCTTTAATATATAGTTATGGCAAAATTGTCTTATAAAGTATTCCTAAGTTTTGTAGACAAAGCTTAAATGTTATTGTATATGTGCTAATTGTGGCAAAGTTTTACATTCTCATTCTAGTTGGTTTTTACAATAAAGTTAATTTTACAAAAAACACTTTTCTATTTTTATGTACTGACATATGCAATAAATTGATACATTAAAAGTGCTGTTAATGTCTTGTTCTAGTTTGTGGTCTGTCTTCAGTTTGTGTGAAGGGGTAGTTTTGTCTGCATGGTAACAGATAAACCCCAAGGCATCATTTTCAGTCACTTACTAAAACCAGAGCACATGGACTAGACATCTGCATTGTTGGATGTGGCCTTTGTGGAAAGGTATTACAGCAGGAGAAAAAGTATATTACAAGTATGTTTCTAAGCTTTGTGATGTATCCTCACTTTTAGGAAGTGTTAGTAAGTAAAACTGCTATGTGGTAGCTCTCCATCACTTTTTAACACATTTTGCATTTCAAAATTTMTCTGTTGTCTAGGGGTATGAGAAATGGTCTAAATATTATGTCCATTAGGAAGTATTTTGAAGTGTTTCTGGCTAGCTTTACCACCTATGCCAGCAATATTTTAAATGTCARTTTTAAATTCTGTATTGCCACTCAGATATATAGTTAATTCATGTAGCTGCAGTGGGATACTCAGTCTGAAGCAATTTCTACTCAGAGAAATGCACTACTAAGATTATATCACCCTGCTCCCATTCGGCATAGTTAATGTAAAATACCCAGAAAATAAGGGCTTACTGCTGTCTTTTCTAAAGCTGCAAAATGTGTGTCCTCTCCTGAATTACTGCAAGGCTTATAGTTAATTTTTAAMCCAATACCTAGGAAACGGGGCTGTGGGTGTGGGGTGTAGGTGTGGTACATTTAGACACTGTTCAAGATACCTATTAATTTGAAATTAAAAAAAGAAAAACAGATATTGCTAATATTTGTAAAGAAAGAAATGAAAGTACAGAAACAGCTCCAGATTTGGGTATTTCATGTGAATACTGCCCTGAATGAGATGCAGGTTGCTGTCTTGTGAACTATGTCACTAAAACTTATCTGCACTGTGCTGTTCTGGAGAACACWAGTCTTGCCTCTGCTTTTTTTCACTTGAAAATTTATAAGCAGCTGGGCTACAAAGTGCAACATAAACTGTTTCCTGGAATGTCTCATGATGTTCTATTTATTTGCTTAGTAGATAGGTATAGGCTTTCCTATCAGGCAAAACACCATATTTGAATTTTTCTCAGGATTTGCAAGTACTGATTAAATCCTAGAAAACATTGATGAGGGCATCTGAACATCTGAACTATTATTGGAGCAGCCCTGCCAAGAGGGACTTGGGGGTGCTGGTGAAGGGGAAGCTGAACATCATCCAGCAAGGTGTGCTCGCTGCCCAGAAACCAAACATGTCCTGGGCTGCATCAAAAGCAGAGTGGACTGCAGGGCAAGGAAGGGGATTCTGCCCCTCTGCTTCGTTCTCTTGAAACCCCACCTGAAGTGCTGTGCCCAGCTCTTGATTCCTTAGCCCAGGAAGGACATTGGGTTGTTGGAAAGAGTCCAGAGGAGGGACACCAAGTTGATTGGAGRGATGGAGGGAGGGATGGATTCTCTTCTGTGAAAAAGCGAAGGGACTTGAGCTTGTCCAGCCTGGAAAAGAAAAGGCTTTGGGGTGACCTAATTGCAGCTTTCCAGTACCTGAAGGGAAGCTACAAGATAGATAGTGCGACTTTTTACAAGGTCATATAGTGACAGTGATGCCTAGAGATTTCTGCTTTTATGTATTTTTCATGTATTCGTAGCTCTGTAGAATAGTGTTACATAATTATGTAGYTCCTAGTATTCTTCCTACCCTCTTATGTTTTTGAACAATAAGCTAACCTTATGACACATTCCTGAAATAACGTTTAGTCTTATTTTCAAGAAGAAGACACAACAATAAAATGGGACAAACAAGCCCTGGACAAACTCCAGTGGGGCAGCACCTGGGGAAAAATTGCCTAACCAACTGCTCTTCTAACTGGACAATGTTTATTAAATATGCTAATTTATTGAACCTATAAAATTGTAGAAATCCAGTTCCAAGTTTGGCTATGACCACCRGGACACCTATGGACAAGCTTCCAAATAAAGGTCTGCTTTTTATTTTACTATTTTAACACTACTGCAGGATTTTTTTCTCTTTTGATATTGGGCAACAACAGGACAAGRGGGAATGGCTTAAAATTGAAAGAGAGTAGGTTTGGGTTAGATATTCAGAGGGAGTCCTTTGCTGTGAAGGTGRTGAGGCACTGGGACAGGTTGCCCAAAAAAGGTGTGGCTCACTGGATGGCCGGAACACATCCCTGGAAGTATTCAAGGCCAAGCTGGATGAAGCTCTCAAAAACTTGATCTAGTGAAGATTTCCCTGCCRCACAGTGGGCATGTCAGAACAAGATGATCTCTAAAGTCTTTTCCAACGCAGGTCATTCTATGGCTCTATGGAATGAAACCTAGACCAAAGTCTCTTAAAAAGATCAASTATAGATAGATAAGGGTTTGAGAAAATACTGAACCACTGGCTTAGAAAAAATTATTTGCTCTAAAGATATTGAACATGCCTAAGCTTTAAATTTCTTGTTGGACACKGTTCAGGGTCTTCATTTTAGACGCTGTACCGAGTTCTGTCTCTGTAAGTAGATAAGGAAGATACACTGATTATTTTCTGGATTTGTTTTGAAAACATTTATGTGATTAATTTGTTATGCTTCAGCTTGGATGGGGGCAGAATAACTCTTGTATATCTTGGAAAAACAGCAATTTTCCTTTCCCTGAAAGGCAATGCAGCTTAAGAGCGCACTTGCTTTTACTGTGCTACAGAACATGGTTTCACTCCTATTCAGAGATACATATTTAATAATCTGGAGGAAAGAGCTGAATAATGCAAAGCTGCAAGGTGGCTGACAGAAATATAGTATGTTCACATACCAAGTTCAGAGAGATGTTGCTGCTAGGTTTGACAAGTAACTAAGGAACAGATTTTGCTGCKTGAAGACGAAAAGGAAGTTCTACAGCTGGTTTGAATTACACTTAATGTCTGGTGTGGGCTAATTATTTACAAAAATTCAAAGGGAAAGGTCAGGCAGAGCACCCTTTCYTTTCAGTCCTCTAGGACTCAATGTAGCAATTACATACAGCTATGAAGAAATAACATCRTGATGTGAAAATACTGGAATCCTTGTCCTGTGTCCTCCATTGAAGGTCTCCAGATTGTAGCAGTAGCAGAATGGCCACTCCCACATGAAGGGCCATGTGTTTATTTCATTACCACACAAATGCAGTTTTAGCCCATCTGTGCAAAATTTGTTAAGCTGCATAGTGTCAAAGAGATGGAGAAATGCAGTACTCCATGTTGCTGGATAGCAAAGCCAGTGAGACTGTGAGAGAAGTGGGCTTCAGCTGTATGACAGAGCTGCTTTTTCCCTGGGCAGTAAGAAGCAATTGCTATAAAGTCATGGGGGTGGAGGGGGGRAAGGGGAGGAGGCTGGCGTTAAGCTGCTGTGGTGCATAAATCGGGGCTTGTCTGTTTAATATGTTTTAAAAGTTATTTTATATTTCTTGCTGGCTCTGCTGCATTCTTTGAAAGACACCTATAATAATTGCTTTTCCTTTCTGTGTCACTTCCTTTTCTCTTTGAGAGCCCTGTAATAACCATGTAAAAGTGACAGTGGCTGCAAGTCAGCTGTAGGTTTACTTTGTGTAGTATGCATTTGGACCCAAMTTGTCTAGATAGCTAGAGAAATAAAATATTGCAAGGAATAAATCAAGGATGGCATATCTAAAATGTGGAGAAACATTTGTGTTATCCTCTGCAATTTAGAAATTTTGAGGCAAAGAGAAAAAATTACCCTTTTCACTTCAGAAAAATATCATAGGATTTTCTGTTTTCCCTTTAACAAGGTAGTTTTTCAAATAAGGCTTTAACTGTATAACACATCCTTTATTTGCAAGGTGTTCAACAGTTTCCTAGACATTAAAATAATAAGATGTAAGATACACAGCCACAGGAGTGGAGTATCCAGAAATGGAGTGGAGTATCCAGAAATAGAGTACTTTTTGGATGCATTTGTGAGGCAGAACTTGCCTGGATTTGCTACTGTGTAAGTTGTAGTTAATGGCTGCAAGAAGTAATTAAATGTTCTTGAAGGGAATGTGTGCTCTTTCAGAGGAGAATCTGTGCATAATCTTAATACAGATCTATTTAATAACAGAAAACTATAATACAGGATTTATTCTCATCTCCTCAAAAATAGTCCTCCTATTTTGTCCATCTTCAGAAARGACTTGAAATTAAAAGGAAAATTTCAGATGGAATCTTTGCCTATTCTGTGCTCCTCTCTCTTTTCTGCTGTCTTGTGTGGTAAGGCAAGACACCGTGGTCTCTTTCTCGTTATGACCGCAGGGATCATTTTATGGCTGGATCAGAAGTATGTGAAGCTGGACCCTTGCCACTGGAGGCATACTTCTAGGGTGGCCTTCCACACACTTGCCTGGGTCTCTGGGTTGCAGCATCTGGACAACCTGCTTTTTAAAAACAGAACATTTGTTTTTAAGTAAATGTTCACTTTTCTTCAGTAAATTGGGTTTTTACGCAAGCCTTCATAGTCATATCAGCTGCTTCTCTTTTGTGCATTAAACTTCATTATGGGTTTTTCCTCACCAACAAAGAAGATGCTTTTGTGGTTAAAGTACATTACTGGATTTCAGGAAATCAAGAATTCAGTTTCTGAGTCAACCACAAATTTTCTGTGTGATTGGATACTATTGCTGCCTTGGTTCCCCATAGATGTAATGCTGATCTTTTATAAGTTTGTAGGTTAGCAGGACCCATCTTGATCATTTTATCTGATACTCTGAATAATGGAAATGAAAAAATTAATTGCCTGCATAAAAATTACCTGGCTTGTTTCTGCTGTAACATGTTGGAAAGTTTAACCAGCCTTAATTTTGCTCAGGAACCCATTTTCTTATGTTGTAGTRAAACATTCTCATCTTTAAGAGTCTTCAGTGGAAATGTTTTAGGTTTTGGGTTCTATTTATTATTTTTAATTTTACCTAAAAGTTTGCTTTTTTTCTGGAAGTAAAAGACTTGGTTAAGTAAAATTCTTAGACTGGCCAAGGTATTTCTTAATAGTTTTCTTTGGCTAACTTAAAGAGGTTTTTTAAGTCAGTTAATCTGAGTGTTCAACATAGCTCATCCTTTGGGTTAAGGAGACACTATGGTGTACGCACACATCATGTACTGTGCATGCAAATTAGGGCTGTATTTTYAGAATACCTTTATTGTAAGGATTTATTCTTATTTGCTTGCAGGGTTAGATGGCCAGGTTTCTGCAGTTTAATGTAGTGACTTTTTTTTTTTCTTTTGTAGAAATAGTCTGGAAAATGCTGCTTTGAACTGTTCTTGAGGCAGCTCCTTAAGGTTTTTCARCCTGCATGTGTGTCTTGAGTCAAAAATTGTTGATGTGGTACAAATGCTTGCAAAAGGATTTTCAGGGAAGCTGTCCAGTAGATGCAGGCTGCTAACCAAAAACTGAATACCCTKTCCAGGTTGAGTTCTTTAGGTCTCTAATATTCATTTTGGACTTATTACACTGTTCAATTTTGTCAGTCTCAGCTGTTTGCAAACAGGCTTGTCAATATAAAAGCATGATGCTATTTCCCCCGGCATATATATCCAAGTAGTACACCTGTTTCAACAAGAATATACTGCTGAGAATTTGTGTTCAGCGGAAATCATCACCTTCCCATGTCTCCTAATGGGAGGCTGATCTGAGCACTCCTTAGTCCTCTTCAGTCACACCATAAAACCGAGCAGAAACAGCACATGTGGTAACCTTACTGACTTTGCTTTAAGCAGGCTAAGGACTACTTTGGAACTCTGCCAGCAAGAGGAATCATAAGGAGAGAATGTTATGACAAGACAGAGTAGCAAGCTTTGAGGGACTGACTCCAGGTTCTAGGCTCTGCAGTTAGCATGGGGTTTTTGTTTGGTTTGGGTTTATTTTTGGGTATTTGAGTTTTTGGTTTTGTTTTATTTTGGAAGTAATTTATTAATTTACTTTAATGCAATTAGCAATCTGCAATTAACAGAAGCTCCATTTGATTACATTAAAACAGAAGTTGTTCAACTAAGCATATTTCTAGGTAATCCATATTGTTTTTCACAATTGATCTCTTACTGTCACTACTTACTGTTCCACTATTTTTGTCATCACAGARGTTGTCTGGAGTTACATTTTCTTTCAAACCACATAACTGCTTATAAATCTACAGAACAACACATGCCTGCCAACAGAGTGATCCTTTGATGCTCAGCTATCATTAATGCCTGTTGCATTTAACAATTTCCCATGTGTGGACTGCTGTGATTTTCATCATCTTCCCTTTGAAATTCTCATTGATAGAATGATAAGCAAGACAGAGGCAGGTGTCTTACAGAAGTCCTCTATGTCACCACAATTATTTTGTCAGCCCAAATAATGACCCCATTTAAGGAAGGTGTGGAGGCTGGGAACAGTCTATTTTCTCTAGATGTGGCTAGAGCACTGCTATTTATATACCTGCCTGTTATTTTCTGATACATTAATGACTGCAGAGACCTCACTGGCTAATAGTTTCTTGGTGTTCCTGGATAGCTAGTTATAACTTTCATTCTCTCACTCAGTTTCATTTCTAAAATAGCACTTCTTTTCCAACTGTCACATTATTTTTTATTTTTGGAACAGTCAGTACTAGGCTGGTAATGTTCTGATGTCTAGGGATACTTGGAGGCATGTCTGCTTGGTTCTAATAATTGCTTATTCTGTTTAAAAAACCCTGCATTAGTTCATATTAAATTTCCTTCAAAATACAGCCCCATTTACAGCTTAACTTAGCCTTGAAAATAGGAACAGAAATGGTATGGTATTCTATTTTTTCCACCCCAAACTGATTACAGTCTAATTTCTCACAGTATGTATGTGGCTTCTAGGGACACACTCAGATACATGGCATATTTTTTTCCTTTGCATTTAGGAACAGATTTAGTTGCCTATGCAGGATGTGTGTGGTTGCTAGAGGTGGCAAGATAAGGGAAAGAGTGCCTTGCGTCACAACAGAAGATGGTAGAGCTTATAATCACACTAAATTCCTTGTAGCCTTAAGAAACAGAAGAGGAAGAGGCTACAAAAGTTGTTTCTCTATTGTTGTTCCTTCTTCTTTCTCCTTCCCAACAGAATTAACTTGACCCATACTACTCTGATAGGTGGTGTAATCAGGATTTATTACACAGTATTKGGACAGGTCTGTCCAAAAATTTAAAGTTTTCTCTTTTGCAAAGAAAATTTACTTATATGGTAAGAGGGGTTTACCTGTTGATTTTAGCCATAATTGTGATGCTGTTTATCTTTTTTCTCCTGTCCCAGAGCACTGGAACTTTCAACAATGTGGTAAAATTTGAATCTTGTGTGAGAAGACAACACAAAAAGCATATGAACATGTGTCAAATATCTAGGTGGCCTTGCTGTTGCAAAGAAGAGAGGAATGCCTAATATAGGGGTTTAAAATGAAAGGGCTTGTAAAATCTTGAAAGATGAACTTAAAAGACACTCAGGACTCACTTGAGTCTTGTCAGCATGCATGTTTAAAGTTTTGGGTTATGCTTAATTTTTTTAATTCTCTAAATAATTATTTGCCCTTTCCCCCTGTTCTCATCCCCCCTATTTTATTCTTTTCCAACCCTTAGTTTTCACCTCTTCTAGTTCCCTCCACAAAATTTCCTCTCCCTGCTTCTTTGTGTTCCCTTTTGCATTAATCCAGGTTCTTGAATTCTTTAGGAAGACTGTGTTTATTAGAAAAGTTTAATAAAACGTCATTCCTTTTCAATTTAGTTTGATGAATCTGCAGCTTCATACAATTGAGGAACCAGTAATTTGTGACTCATACTTGGGAATATTTTTCACTATTGTTTTTAGGAAAGGACAAAAAWTTTATTTTGAATAATTTGTCTCCTCTGTAGGCATATTGGCACTTTGGATATGAATAYAAATATRTTAATGTGGATGATCTAATGTATATACACAATACATCTATATGCCTTCACACTCGCAGAGGCACGTGTCTATCATAAGTGTATATCTTTTAGGTAGCACTGGATGAAATGCTGCCAGGAAACTTTACTTGTCTTCTGCACTTCTAGATAAGGTTAAAAATTACCAATGGTACTGGCTGTGCCTAAATTTAAAGATTATGGGAAATGGCTATAGCAAGCTGCCACATAAATAACTAGTTGAAAGTGAAAGGAGGAAGGTAGATTGAACAAGTAGCTTGTGAGAAAGTATTCATTTCCAAAATGCGGCACAGAGAGGTGAAAACAAAGAGAAGTCTGCATCCTAGACGTTCACTCTGTACATTAAGTTTAATGGTGCTATCAACAGCTTCATATGACAGGAAATGATCTGGGCGTTTTGTTCACTTATTCTGGATGCCCTTAGTTTCAGAGAGCAACTGCTAACATGGATTGCACCTCGGAAGGGGACAGCTGAACTCTCCCTCCGGCTTTAGTAAGGAAAGAGCAGCGATGAAATCCGTGGACTGTGTGCACGTCATCCAACAGAAGGATACCGCCTCCTCTCCCTCTGCCCTCCCTGGTGCTGTTTCAGGCACCACGGGACTTTTTYCTGTCACATTCCTGTGGCTTGCAATGCTCCTGTCCTCTTGTCTTGCAGCAGTGTCTCTTTACCATGTTATCATCCTGAAAACAGAGCTAGAAGCTCTRCGCAGTGAGCTGATCTACAGCGTCCAGGCAAGGTCTCCGCGAGACCAGCCACTCGTGTCCCCCGATGAAAATAGAGCAGGTACCCCTGTTTCTTCCTTCCTGCAAGTGTCTGAAGCTGCCACCAGGCAGGTAAGCTGGAGGGGTGGCTTTTGACTTGCAKGGCATAAACAAATGTGGGGCTGCTTGCACTGATGTTGCTTCTCCTTGTTAGGAGAGCAGGCTTCCTGGTACTGGCCCTGCTGAAAGCTTCCAAAAGGGAATCTGGAATGGGAGTAGAAACAGAGGCAGACGGTCTGCTGTCAACACAGAAGAAAAAGGTAAATGGAGATGATGGCTGATGGAGTGGGTTGGGATGCCACAGTTGGATGCTGTCTAGAGAAAAGCAGGAATGTTTGAATCGTGTTTTCTTTCTCCTGTCAGTTGATCCATGCTCACAGAGCCCATTTGGGTTTTCAAAATTATTGGTGGATGAATGGTGTTAACCATAGGCATGTTCTCTTAATGGATAGARTATTGAATCACAGAATGTTTTGGGTTGGAAGGAACCTTTAAAGACAGTGTAGTCCAACCCTTCTTCAATGAGTAGGGCCATACTGTTTAAGGCATGAGATATTTGTGCTATCTGCAGGCTGAACTTTGAATATTAGATCTCAAATCTGCATGATGCATTAGAATTGAGAAAAGAGACTTCAAATCATTCAGAATTTCAATTATTCAATTCTCCCTGATCAATAGTAGGGAGGAAAKCTATTAATAAAAATGCCAGTTCACTTTTCTGGGAAACATGCTCACCCTAAAAGAGACGACTAATAAGAAGTTTAGGGAAGTAGGAGCTTTCAAGGAGAAAGGCTGGCTTGTACCTGACAAAAGAGGCAGACTACGAGGAATTCAGAAGTTTAGCATAATTTCTACATTAAAACAACCTATCAATAAATAGTAAAATTATTTAAAAAAACCTATCCAGGAAGATTTTGGTTTTTGTCATGCCTCTCCTTTTTAAGAGCTTTTGCAAAAAGCACTGAAGACTGTGTTCCATAAAAGAGCTCTGATGTGTATTATAGGATAGACATATTAATGGGATATATTTATTTCCTTTGGAGATCAAATACCTCCATTTCTTTCTTTTTCCAAACACAAGGAGGCCTTAAAAGATGAAATTCAGAATTTTATTATAATAGTTTGCACATAGACTCTGATYGCACTGAGTAACTAAAAATATTCCTGAGYTGCTAAATCAGTTCACTCCTCTCAWGYACACTTTTGTGTTGTTTTAATTGATGACATCTGATATCTTACATTGTTTAGGGAAGTTGAACTGGAGTAAATTACAGGTATAGACTAAATGAAGGTTTGCTTAATATGTGTTTCTCAGTGAGAAACTATCATGAAATGTATTTCACTTGAGCTTCAGTAAGCCAAATGAAATTTAAGTTCTAGAGTATGATCACTCTACTTACTTCCAATATTGTCAAAAAAGAACATTGATTTTGACATCACCTAAAATCCACAGGTTTATACAGGATTTATTCTATTTCATTAGTAATCTTTGGTTCAGGATCTTGGCTAAGAAAGATTTCGCAAACAGGACTGAGGATATGATTGCTTAAATTTCTTGTCGCCTGTTTCCTATCACAGGAACCACAGAGCCTCCCTGCCCTCCCCACCCTAGCAACTCCAAAATAAAARCTAGTGGTCTAAAGTACAAATGTAAAAAAAAATATGGAAACATATTTTTTATTTTTTTAAATGAATGTTAGAGCATCAATACTCTGCAAGAGATCCAGTKTCCTTTACAATAGCTTTCATCTTTAGTCATATTGCTATTTGGGGTGAAAAGGGTTTGGGGCTCCTCAGCTGCGCTTCTGAGTAGGCTTAAAATTCTTCTCATKATGTAGCCACATCTGATTATACTGTTTACCTCCAACACAAAAAATTTCARTTAAGCTACTTATTTCTGTAAACATTTTAAGATACAGCTGGCTTTAAAATTGTTTAGAATGGATGMCAGAAAGCACATTTTAAAGGGAAAAGCTACATAAGTTGATCTATTAAAAATATTTTCTAACATGAACCTCATATTTTTGTATATATAAAAGAAAAAGAAGTAAATTGCAAATCTTGCATTTATATCAAAGGCTGTTTGTTAGAATGAGCTTTCTGCCTGCTCTAATTGCAAGTTTAACTTTTCAGTATTCAATAATATATTTTCTCAGATCAGATTTCATTGACGACCATGGACCTACCAGTCAATGTTAAATTTTGTTTTAACAGAGTGGGTTAAATAGGAGAACACGGTGTTGTTCATGGTGCTGAATCCAGTCAACTACTTGGTCCTGTACACAGAATTACAGGCCCTGAATTTTGATCTTTTGACATCCATATCTGGGTACCAGAATCCCATCAGTCCCCAAACTGCCCTGSAGATGTGTGTTTTAATGGGAAATAAATTAGGGCATTGACTGAGGTGCCTCTTCTTGTCCTATTTCATTTGCTTCAGCAGTGTCTCAAAGTAGAATATGATTTCATAATTGATTGTTGACCAATAATTTTACTTTTATATGGATCAATTCCTTAGAAAGTTAATAATTGAAAATGTCACAATRTATAATTGCTTCTCTTGTGCTTCAACAGAGAGCAGAAGTAAAATATAGAACTATTTTTGTGTTTGTAATTAAAATTCTTGTTCATTTCTGGGGTTTTTAGGCTTTAATTATCAAATTCCAGGAATGGATGCCACATCGTTCTTTTTTTAGACCCAGCACTGCCCTTCTTGAACATGAGGAATTTCCATTTTAATCATACAAGTGGCCACAAATTAGCATTTTAATTAAAAGGAAAATTGAGTGGAAGTGGATTTAACACAATGTTGTTTCTTATTTTATGGGGTATKCATTTGTCTGTGCTAATGCATAAAACTGTTAGTTATCAGTAGTTGCACGTTTTGAATCTTGRGAAAATTTCCAGCTTGGTTAGGTTGAAGAGAAGTGTTTCAAGTATCAATTCCAAATAAAGCTGTGCAGTTAGCAGTCAAAACCAGAGTTCTTGATACAATGAGTAGGAGGTAATGGGTGATTTTGAAATACTCACTTCTGGCAAATGTCATATCAGGACACATAACAACAGATACACTTTTTCTTTTTATCTTCCTCTGATAAGTTTCATCTGTGGGGGAAAATCGGTGCACAACAAAAGACCTCTCCTGAATTTTTTACTCTATTCACAATTATTGATTGTGTTGCTTCTGTGTTTCTCTCTAAGCTGCATGTGCACTTGYGCCCAGAGGCAAGATTTAGGTTCTGTTGCCTAAGCCAATGGACAAATGTCAGGTTTCGTTTTCACACTCCCTCAGTGCCTCATTCCAATCATTATTGTGGGGTTCTGATTCCCGTGGCCTAGGGAGGTGAGAATCAAGTCTGCTGCAAACTCAGATGCAGTGACCTGCTGGGATCAGATTGGAGCCCCCATGAACTACATTTACTTTGGTGTGTTGAGATTGCCTATCTCTTTGTATGTATGTAGGAGCTGAGGAGCAAGTCTATGTAATTCCACAGATCAGTGAGGCATGGTAACCTGGCATGTGGCTTGGCAGTTAAATTTTTTACTTGCAATTCTCAGGTTCTACTCCAATATCAGTATGTCCAAGGGAAATAACTATTGCYTTGCAAGCATGGTGTGAGAATTTTGCCTTTGCTGTTGATAAAATTGCTGTACTGGAAACTGGTACATTTGTTGGTTGGAAGTGTTTTGACTCTGTATGTAGTTGCTTTAGATATCTGTGACAGAGGGATAGCAAGAAGTTTTACAGGTGGTACTTGACTTTWGCAATCTTTGAATTGAGATGTAAGCTTTTGTTCCTAGCTTAAGGAAATACCACAGATAAAAATCTCTCACTGRATATTCTCAATACTTCATATTTTATTATTTGAAGAGGTCAAATATAAAATAAAAATAAGACCTCTTGCAATGAGAAGTCAAGAAGTTAAGGGAAGAAGAACTGCAAATGGTTCAAGAACAAGCTCGTCATTTATAAATTAAGTTGTTTAGTGTTTAACTGTACTTTGGGAAGCCTACAGAGAACAGATCTAGACAAAAAAGGAACCAAAATAAGCAGGTCTGGGTTTTGTTTTTTTTTTCAAGGTCAGGGTTTTTCCTAGGTTTTATTTCAGCAAAAATTGACAYAGATGTCTCAGACCTCAGATATCAAAACTTTAAATGTTATACATGACCTCACAAATATTACATTTGAAATTTTGTTTGGATAGATCATTAAGTGATATTGTGAAATATTAAAATGATTGTGCAATTTAAATAATAAAAAAACTTGCATGTGAGGGAAGCTTTTGTTTTATCAATATAAGGTCTTAAATCATGGAGGTATGCAGAAAGCTGTGTTGCTGCCATGCAGCAAGAGCTAGTTGACTTTTTTTAAATTGTGGCTATATTTCTCAGCCAGTAGAGAACATATCATTTCATTTGCTGSCTGTGGTTTATAAAGGCATCTGGACTGACTAAATTCTTTAGAATTGGGTCTTCTGTTCATGGAATGAGACAGACTCGGAAATGAACTTGTGACAACCCACAGCCTGCAGWGCAATTAAAATCAGCTGAAAAAGAAAGCATGTTCATCAAAGCAAAGCTGTTATATAAAGWTACAAAAGTCTGGGACACACTTTATCATTCTATATACACTTTAATACAGCTAGATCTCATGGTGATACTCAGTCCAGATATTTTTATACTTTTTCAAGATGTGTTTTATTCTCACTGTATTCTCCTTTCATTATTAATTATTCAAAAATCCTTTAGACTACAAAGATGGTGCTCAGGTTTGATTAACACTGAAAGATATTCAGGTAGAACTTTTGATTTATTCTGCTCAATACCAATAGCAACTATTCATTTTGTAATACATATATTCTTCATATTGTATTTAAAGTAAGATTAGGGTACTTCTTAGAATAGAAGTGCTAGCATTTCTTAACGACCTTGACTTCGTACTGAAAATTCCTATTAATTTACCCAGAAAATGTAGTTTGTATATCCATATCTTCTCCTTAATAGTACTGTTGTTTACTCGGAATTTGTTTCAATTAATTACTTAATTTTAGGCATGTAAGTAGTTCCACTGAAGTTTAAGTGAAGTACTTGTATATACTGGAAATAGTTATGTATCAGTCTTGGCTTCTGAGCATATTTTTGAAGCATTTTGTTGTTYAATCACTCAAGCACTTTTTTAGATATTATTTATCTTTTGTAACCTTTTGTAAAATGGCCACTGTGCTAGTTTCTCTTTACTTACTGTCATGAATGACACTATTGTATCCATTTTCTCCAAAAACAAGCTTATTATGTTCGGTGGAGGCTTATTCCTATCTACATGTATTAAAAGAAAAGAGACAGATTTTCCTTTTCAGAGATAAAGTGTAGATCAGATGTCTGTAGAAMAAAGTAGAGTTGATCTCAAACTGTACTGCTCTTGCAGATTTTAATTACTGTGGAGCAGTTCTCAGCAATGCTGACTGGTATTTCAGTGCTACAACCAGCTGAAACMGAAATCCAGACTTGCAAAGTGAGAATTAGGATAGTTTCAAAAATGCCCACCAAGTTTGCAGAGCAGGTTTAACAAAGTTGCTAAAGTGGCCCGAACTTTTACTGCTTGTAGAAGCACTCACTGGTACCCAGCTGGATAGCAGCTGGTTAGTGGGAATCGCCACAAATCCTCTTGTTTGGATAGTGGAAAATCTGGTGGCCACACCAGTGAGTTCTTTTAAAAGCAGGAATTACAATTTTGGTTTAGTTTATTGAAATACAAGGAATCAGCAAATTCCATTCACTAGGAAGACATTTTGTTCCAARGAAGAATTAATACCTTGTGAAATTAGTTGCCTGATGTGCTGTGTTGTGCATCTCCATAAAATCGCATTTTGATTTTATTTRGAAGTTTATTTTCCAGAAAACTCTTTTGCTCCCAAGTGTGATAGAAAAAAAAAGCCTGAAGTATAATTTTTTAAATTTGTGTTGGTGTGGGGTTTTYTATTCCTTACCAGAAGGTAGATAATTTAGATGCCTTTAAATTCTTGGCTTGAAATCTATAGATTGTAGCACATTGTTGACATGTATTGATGGGACTCAAGTACTTATTTCAGTGTAGGAGACAGGAGTTGGAGGCTTGCAGGACATAAAYAGGGCTTGCAGGCTGTGTGATTGTTCTGACACTGGAGTAGCCAGATGTGCACTTGAATCTTTGTGCACTGCCAGTTGGCAYTGCTGAGTGCTGGTGAGCATCCAGTGTGCTGCTGCTGCTGCTGCTTTYARGAARGACCCCTTAAAAAGGAGGCTTAGAAACAGGAACAGGCTGCTTTCCACCCAAATTCTCTCACTACCTATTTGCAGCAAGAGGTTTGTGCTGCTGGGAACTTGGTTGCACATGTGGGTACCACTGGCAGGTACAGAAACAAGGTCACACAGATCACAGCATTGCCCATTGTAGCCAAAGCTGTGCGGCCAAATCTGACCCATGGCCTTCTTAACTGAAAAGTGGTAAACAAAATGGAGCAATCCATGGCAGTATTTTCTTCTCTTGACTCCTAAYAAATTCATTTAGTCTCTGTCAAGCACAGTTTTCCACTCTTCAAAGTAACACAAGAAACAGATGTTTTGATTAACATCTGCTCCAAGCAGATGCTGTTATTCTTTTTTCCTTTTATCCTGTTGCCTGACATTTATGCCTAGCAGGTTTTTTGCAAGATCTTTGTTTCACTTGCAAATCTATATTTTAACATTCTGCMGTATTTTTCTCCGAACAAACTCCTAATTTCTCATTAATGTCACCAGTCTCTACAGTTTTGAGCCACACATTTTGACAGATACTAAGCTCTTTGTTCTGTGTGCATTGATTTGCTAACAGTCATCTCTCTATTTTCTCTATTACTCTCAGTATAGGTGGATTGAATGTAGGYATCTGAAAACATATTGAAAGTACWTATATGTGAATTTTGAGAATTTATTATGAAAGTACCATATAACCAGTATATATGACTAATATTTTACAGCATCTATAACTGGAAAGTAATTTCTCTAAATAATACAGTAAACAGAGTTAGAACTTCTGCTGTCTATCATAGCTGGAAGGGTTGGGGCTTTTTTAAGCTTTTGCTTAGAAAATTAACAAGGCTTATTGTTCTGATGGTTTCTAGCTCATTTGACTTACTGCTACATAATTATATTAGGACCAGATATTCAAACAAACGTTACTTGTTCTGCTACCTGAGTCCTCCCACTCAGCTGCACGATCTCTGGAAGTCATCCAGTATGTGTTGTGACATGAATTTTGGTTTTGCACACTTGAGTAGAACCTGTGTTAAAACCAATAAGTTGTGTTTTAAAATAAGTGGCAAGACTGAGAGATATCTGTTGTGTCCTTTTTTTTCTTTAAGTAGTTTCATAAGCTTACTCTATTCTATTCCTGGTTTCTGTTTCTTTGATTTCAAAATGCTTTCACTTTGCAGTGCTGCAGGCCTGTTTGCAACTGATTGCTGACAGCAAAAGTGATATCCAACAGAAAGGTAAGAATATGTACCATGATTTGTAGATAACTATTCCATGGGATAACTGTTTCAACAAATTTTATCAAACTTCAAAGCAATAACCAAGTTTTGACAACAAATTTTAAAATTAAAAAAAAAATCAACAGCAACAAAACAAAACAATCAAAAAACAACAAGGAAGTCCCTGCATCTGGAAGGTCCCTTATCTGGGCAGCTCTTGCAAATATCATCTTTTCAGTGGGGAAATCCAGCTAGTGAGACTGGAAGTCTTTTCTATAAGCCAGCTTTGTTAATTTTTGGTAGGTGAAAATGAAGAAAATAACTTTTCTTTCCGATTACCCAAAATTATATTTTTTTTAGATGATTCAAGCGTTGTCCCTTGGCTCTTGAGCTTTAAACGTGGAACAGCTCTGGAAGAACAAGGAAATAAAATAGTGATCAAAGAAACAGGTTATTTTTTCATATATGGCCAGGTGAGAAAGCTCAATTCACTTCAGCATCTGACTTTTGTAAGGATTTTTTAAAGCCTCCATGCAATTAGTTTGAAGTTTTCACCTCTTCTTTCTGTAGGTTTTATATACGGATACAACATTTGCTATGGGACACCTCATACAGAGGAAGAAGGCTCATGTGTTTGGTGATGATCTCAGCTTGGTGACACTGTTTCGCTGCATCCAAAATATGCCACAGTCTTATCCAAATAATTCTTGCTATACTGCTGGTAAATATCTGCATTTTCCTTTTCTTTGTTTGCAAATAAGCTGTATCAGACAGAATCTGWAGTGCTGCATGACTGTATTGTAGCAGTCAGACAGAATAGGGACTTCATTCGTGGATCTGGCTAACTGCAAAATTACAGAATAATTTCAAAAAATAGTTTTACCTCAAGTATCAGCAATTGGTGATTATGTATCTAACTCCGCGATCTGAACAATTTTGCTCTCTCCATTGACTCTGTAATGTGSTCAGACATTTTGGTCCTTTCAGTTAGATGCCTGAGGCAGACAAGAGGAGTACCTAGTGTCCTTATTGAAGAACTCAGTTTAACTTAGGAGTTAAATTCCACATTTAGTTATCCCAAGAAAATATTAAAGAGCTGCATTCTCCTTTGAAATGTCATATATGAATTTTAGCCATCCAATACTTGCATACTTTACTGTGATATTTCTACTCCTTGTAATGGCTACTGCATTTTTAGTCTTTAGTTAGATKAAAACAAATTAATTTCTATAAGTTGCTCTTTATGACTGCACAAATTGGAAACGTCACAAGAAAGACCAATTGAAATATTTAATGCAAGTCCAGCAGGCTCAATGATCAATATATGTGTATATTTCTGTAGTAGTGTTTAARGAATTAGTGTCAAGGCCTATAAAATCTCATTTATCATCACCTTATTTGTCTGTCTTTCCACCTTAATGGTGGATTTGAGGGTTTTCTCTTTGGTTATTTTCTAGTAAGGTCTTTTTTTTCAATACTTTATGAAAAAGTAGGTGACACTGACTGATGGAATTGACTATTGGCAAGTAATGGCATTAATAAATGGGATGTAGCAGGAAGTTGATTTTTTCCAAATAAAAATAAATTCCAAATAAATAAATAAACACTTTGTCCTGGCAACTGAGGCTGTCCAACCATTTTCTTTAATTTTCTGCCTCTTCAGCCACACATTCTGGCAACATAACCACTTCAATTTAATCTATAATCTGATTTTATCCCTGTTACTGCTCCTCTTTCTTGACCAGCATCTCTACCTTGGCATTTCATGTTCCTGCTTCCCAAATTCCCACTGTTCTTTTTTCATTCAGAAAAACATTTCTGACTGCTCTCCCTCATGCTGTTGAGCATGTGTCATAGCAGATGTTAGATGTGTTCTCAGCTCAGCAGCTACAGCTTGAAGGCAAGATGCTTTTGGTTATGGTATCAGCTGGTGTGTGGCTGCAGGGAGCAGACTTTTGTGCTCTGCAATTGCAGTGGATCAGCTGATGTCTGGTAACTTCATTRGGGTGATAAAGTTCATAAGACCTGCCCCAGAAGTGTGGGAACAGAGTGGTCTAGGACCAGTCGCACTCACTGCTGACTTGGACTGTCTCATCACCATAATAGGAGGAACCTGTGTACAACCACTTAAAATTTTTTTGCAGTGTTTGCTTAAGTGAACTCTGAGTATGGAGTGGGAATTAAGTCCAGCTTCACAGAGGATCTTAAGTGTCAGCTTTGGATAGGCTGTGAACTCGAAGTTTGTGCCTAAAGACAAAAGCACTCATCACAAGTAACAAGCCATGCTTGTATTTGCAGGATGACTGAGAATGGCTTTTGAATRGCATTTATAAAATAGTGTATTTGAAATATTAACTTTAAAATATTTCTTATCTTTTGCCAGGCATTGCAAAATTAGAGGAAGGGGATGAACTTCAACTTACAATACCCCGGAGAAGAGCTAAAATATCCTTGGATGGCGATGGTACTTTTTTTGGTGCAGTAAGACTCTTCTGAAGCCCTCAATTTCTGTTATTATGCTTAATACTATTTTCTTCTTTACCTATGCCTTTGTCAGAAAAAATATTGACTTGTAATAAACCTGCAAGTTCAACCCCTCTCAATCCACCACAGGCTTCTAAGAACTTTTCTTCTAAGAACTTTTCTTCTAAGAACTTTAATAAGCAAACCCAAAACAGGAAACATACCAAAAATGTTTGTGGTATAACCACCATGTGATTACCAGAAAGCTAATTTATTTTAGACAATAGGAGACTCTAGATAACAACTATAAAGCAATGAGGTTTTGGCTTTGAAACAATTTGTTGTCCATATGGTAAATCAAAGAAGGAGTTGACCAAAAATAGCAGCATGGCCAGGACCACAGACTATCAAATTGTCAATAAAATACTTGATATATCAAAGTGTGGGGAAGAAACATTGAACAGTAGATTCCTCACCACAAATTGAATTTGCTAGGTGGGTTCTGAGTTTTGGGGTTATTTTYCTTTTCCCAAAGATACTGGGGAAGGAAAAAATCTAAATGTCTGGAATAATGAAAACAAATACACAGAATAGTAGTCACTGTGTTGCTTCTTCTCTGTGAACAAAAAGTAAAAAAAAAAATACTTAAATCTATTAGCATTTATTAAATAGAATTAATTTTGCTGGAAAAAGGATATATAAAATGCTTCAATGTCTCAATCTTCAAAGCATTGCTACTTGTTAAGGAATATGTGTACACTTCTATGTAAACAAGGCTGGCACAGGAAGAAACAGTGAAATTAGACACAATACAGTGGTTGGAATTGGATTTCTGGCTTCAGAATTTCTGCAGTCATATATAAATGTGTATATTTATACAGTATATAGATGTATCTGTATATATTTGAAAATGTGTACACACACATGTTTCTTGGGCATTTGAGCATTTTGAGAAATTTTTCTTCTTTTGAGCAATTTATCTRATGGAAATATGACTTCGCACATATTTTTTGTATTTCCCTTGCTTCTTGCTATGATTCATTCTATGCAATACAGTAAATAGAAAAATCCAAGAGATCTGGAACCAACCATGCAACTAAGAAAATACAATTGTATTTCAGARGCTTTTTCTGCAGTTTTGAATACAGTGCTTAACTCTGTTTTACAAAAATATTCACATCTGTAGAAAGACTGAACAGATGTCCTTTTTTTCCTTTTCTTTTGTCTGGTTGTTTTGTTCAGTAGATAGCATTTGTGCCTTTTTTACCCCAAATATTGTATGGTCAAMGGAGATATTGTACTTCTCCCTCGATCTTAAGGAAGCATTGAAGTGCTATTGGAATGGATAAAAAGTAAAACCCCAAGTAACGAATTGTACTTATTTTGAAAATATTTTTAGGACCAGAGAATTTGTTATATAAACTCACTAAGTAAAGAAAAGATGCTCTTTCTATTGCAGTCTCCTTGTCTGTTTTTATGAATTGTGATTTGATTAATTTCTCATGGYGATAGACAATAAATAAAAGGGATTTGGAGCTCAGAAATATAGAACATGGTAAAGTAATGAAACAATTAATTTATCTTCTCTGGAMTTCAAGAAGACATTTCAGCAATAAGCACATGCATATTGGATTTCTGCACTGGGAGTTTTATAAAGCTTAACTACAGTTTCAAAATATCTACAAGTCCTCCTTTTTAAAATGTCTTTATTTATGTGTTGTGGAGCTGAAGCTGCAGCTGCTTTTTTTGTTTGTTTGTTTTGGTTTGGTTTTTTTTTCCCTTTTTATTATTATTACTAATCTTTGATGTGCTGAGTTTGCCAAAAAGGCATTTTAAATCCTCTACAGGAGCTCTCAGTTTAAACAATGTTGTGTAATGCTGCGTGCAGGTAAAACAATTGTTAGCATGCAACAAGTTGTCTATTATTGCTGACATACATAAATGATGCCCAGAACCTCTAATCAGAAGTTTGTTGATTTTAGCATTATGTCTGGTGATAGAAGAAAATATGTTGTTACTCTGATTTCTCAGGACTTGGTAGCTAAACTTGCAAATTTAACTTTYAGTGTGTAAGCTTCCCCAGTGGTTTCAGTGGGCTTGTGTGTGCTTAGCTTAAGCCATTTCCCTGGCTGTACTTCTTCCTTCTGCTGCTGACAAATGTGCAAAGTACAGAAGTTTGGAAAGAGACTGGGGCATGATTTGGCTTGGAGAAAAACACTTGCCTTCTGAAAGAAAAAAATGTCAAAGGGGTTCCCTTCCTTAGAACCTCAAGTTTCTTCACAAAAAATATGACCCATGTTTCTGTGAACCACATGTGTGCAGAGTGCAAGTTGACAGACTGTTCAGATATTTCTACTGCAAAATCCATCAAYTTTGTTGCTACAAGATTATCTTTTTACTGGCTTCTTGAGAGAACTTGTCTTCTCAAAATTAACCTTCTGCACAAAGTTGAATTGTAACAGGTCAGCATTTTCTGATCAAAGCATGAAGGAGAATACTTCATCCCTGATTATTCCACTAACAAGCTGGTGATACAGAAGGTAGCAAAGTGCATCCAGACCACCATCATACTTATGCTTCAGTGAGTGGGRGTTAGTGAAGCATTCTGCATTTGGAATATGTTATTTAAATAAGTTTGATGAGTAATAATTAGTATCTAGTTGGTTCATACAATATTTTACATTTTTATCAATGATTTCTCGCATTTAAGACAGATTTCTGCAAATAGAACATTGTGAATACTCTGGTTCTTTTTGTTGTGGTGTTAAGCAGCAGCATGGCAAACACAAGGGACTTTTTCTTTCCAGTAYGTTTTAGCAGTAAGTGTGAAGTTGTGTCATTCTTTCCTTTTTAATAATGTTCAGTTGGCAGATATATAGCTGCTTTGAATGTAATGTACTTAATATGACTTAATCTTAACTTTTTTTATATAATGTGCAGTCACACAGCCTGCCAACGTACAGAGTATATTCATTACATGACTCTCCTACATCTGACTGTTTCTCAAATTGCTCAGCATTTGCCATTCTATGACTTCCATTTCAGTAGTCCCATAGTTTTGCCAAGTTTATACTGCTGGGGTTGACAATTTCTGTATCTCTGGTTTATATMTTAGGTTGAATGCTCTTGGGTAACTTTAGCCCTCAAAGTTCTACTCTTCTAAAGATAGGGTTAGGAAAAATGTGTTCTTTGGATTTTATTTTAACAATTTGGCTACTTTTTCTATAGAAAGATTTAGAGATTTTGCTTTGAAAGAAAAAATGTGTGTAATGTGGGTTTTACATTGTTTTAAATAYRGTTTTCTCTCTTCCTTYCTTCCTCTCTTTCTTCTGCACTCATGCTTTGACAAGGTCTGTGCTTTTGAATAATATTTTGTGCTTTCTCATGTTAAGCATATTCTATCTCTGTGGAACTTCCAAAAAGAATAGGAAAATGTTCCCAGCAGTTTTGTGTCTGGATTACATCAGCATGGTCTAAGGTTGTTTCTCGAGGTCACTCCAAACAGCAGTGAGGAGGAAGTTGATGCAAATACAGGGAAGAGGGAAGCTAAATATTTGATGCAGAAAGAATCTCATGGAGTTTGCAGGTTACATAGCTGCAAGTTCTCAGCAGTGATGGGGAAAACAAAGCAAATTTGGAGCTGGACTGCAGGAACTGGAGAGACCCTAGCTAGAATTTGATAGCTTGTGAAGTGGGGAGAAATGTGAGAGCAGAAATGGACTAATGGACTGACTGGGACAAGCCTGGGAATTTGGTGAGGTTAAGCARAGACAGCAGCTTTGTGAAAAGAGCCAAGGGTTCCTGGGGGAAGGCAAAGTAAACACAAGTCTGCAGTGAGCCCTGTCAAAGAAGACTAACAGCTCACTGCTCTGTATCAGCAGGATGTCACCAGTAGATTAAGGGAAGGGGTTGTTCCCATTTTATTGGGGATGGTCAGGATGAAGCACATTCCTGACATATGAGGAGGGGCTGAGGGAAACGGATTTGTCCATCCTGGAGAAGAGGCTCAGGGCATCCCAACCATAGCCTTCCAATARTATTAGGTTGTCAAGAAAACAGAAAYATACCCTTTGAGAGAGCAGCAGTGSTGGCCCTTTTGGATCTCTCAGAGGTCAACATCCTCTGTAAATTAAACTTCATCTTAGGAGCTATTTGGAAAAGAGAACAAACATGACACACAAAGGTTCAATTCCCTTTGTACAGRCTACTCTCAGTTGTGAATTCACTAAATTCAGTAATTCATAGCTTAAGTCATGAGGATTCTAACCCACAAGCTCTCTTGTTCATAACTCACAACTTGTAACTCATGGGGAGAGCTCTTGTTCTTCCTCCTCTGCCATGGCACAAGAGGAGGAGTTCTCTGTGTCACACTGTGAAGCCTGAAAGCCTCAGCAATCCAGCTGCTATTGCTGCCACTTCAACAACTCTGGGTAAGCTCACACTTTCCAGCTTGGAAGTTTTCTCTACACCATTGCTGTGAGTTAGCAGGTGATGAAGAGATTGCCAAACAAACAGTGGGCAAAGTTGGTGGCTGCTGGAGACAGCAGGCTGCAGRTGACAAAGGCTGCATGAGGACCTTTCTCCTGTTCCAGCCACTATGTCATGCCTAAATGATGCCTTTGCTTTGGCCTAACAGCACCAACCCTGGCATACATGAGAGGATAACACACAGCATGAGCCATGTGTTAGCCAAAATCTGAGCAGGAAGTGAGGGAAGTGGGGAGCGCAGTCAGTGACTGCAGCAGGTTGTTCATAGATTTCCAACACTTTTTTCAGATAAATCCCTGAGCAACACAGTCTGAATTCAGTGTTGATCCTTCCTTGAGCAGGATGAAGTACAGACCTCCTAAAGGAGCCCTTTCCCCTGGCTGATTCTCTGATAAGAAAGCAGGAGAAGTGAGGAGCAGAGTAAGGACTGAAATTGGTGGGTTGCCTGCTGGGGAAGGAAGGGTGTTCATTTCCTGAGTGCAAATGAAACACGGGGTCCTCAGCATGTGCTTCAACAGGATCAGCACACATTTATGTAGTGAGCAGGGCAGGTTCCAGTTAAGCACAGCAAGCTGCTAGAAGTCATCAGTACTGCTGAACTCAAATCCAAGAGTGTAAATTGAATCAAACCATGTGGCCAAGTAATAATCTTCACTCTTTTGCAAGTTTCCTTTGGCTTCTTTTTCCCCTGCCATCTACCCCCCTCCTACCCCATTTCACTCAGAAAGAAGATACTTCATCCTGTGGAAAATGGGATATTGATGGAAAGGGTTTTAAGCTGAAGGCCAGAAATGTATTTCAGAAATATTGGGAGGAAGTAGTAAATGAGGCACAACATGCAAGAAGAGAAATTACAATCAGAATTAAATCAGAATTGTATTCCCTTTCTGTCAGTGACAGCTGGCCAAAAAGTCATGTTCGCTTTCCACAGGCGTTGATTTTTTTTCTTCTTTTAAGGCTAGAGTTGTTTCAGTTTTGTCTTAAAATCATTTCTACAAAAACTTTTTGAAAAATCTATGGATCCTATTTCTAATCTTGATGAAGGCTAGTTTTTTCCAATGGCTGCAGGAAGTCCTGTATCACAACACGTATGTGAGTTCTCTTTCACTACTGTGCTCAGGGTATTTGCTTTCCAGAGCTTAGGGAGAGTCTTGATGAGCACCTTTGAATCTGGAGACTTCCACTTTCAATTTCCCTGGCTCAGCAGCCAACAGCCCTTTGGAAAGTCTAAGCTGAGTTCCCCTCAGACATCATTTTCAGTTTCATAACAGTTTGTTCAGTCTGAAATACTTTAAGGAGAACATGCTAGGCTCCACAAACTGTGGTTTTGACAAAGCTCTGTTTTGTCTGAAAATTTCCAGACTGCCCCCTTTTGTTGTAGAGTTCCTTAAACAAGATTTTTCACAGGTGGTCACTGAGTGAWTGTTCCTCATTCTCTGTCTGACTGACTGATGCCCTTGTGGTCTCATTTGCAGAAGTGTTGAAACACACAGCTGCAACTGGAACTAGCAGGAGCATGCTTTGAATACATGGAAGGCTGTACATTTCTGCTAGAATTCTGCTGTGGAAATACTACAGCAACAARTATTCTGAAGAGCCTGGGGCRGGGAATAAGTTCTGATCTGGAGGCAAACATAGCTATAAGTGTGCAGTCAGCCAAAAGGCACACTGGAACAACTCAGGAAAAGTTCTTAAATCATGGCTTGAGTACTGAACATTGTGTGTGTTGAATGTGATAGGAATCTTAATGGGAAGGGCAATGTGAGAGTGTATAAAGTAAATTCTGTTACAGGTGGTAGGACTCAGATTACAAAGAATATTTTGGCCCATCTTCACTATGAGCATTTAACTTGCATTGGAACATTTGGTGGAGGCTGAAGACAGAGCATATCCAGGGGCTTGCTTCTATTCCCTTCAGTAAAAAGGGAAGCTTCACTTCCCGCAAACATCATAGAAACTACATTATGTGTCTGTGGAAGGGTTGGTGACAGTTCTACCTGTGCTTAGAAAGTGTCTGTCTTCACATTAGGGGAACTAGAAAACAGCCACTTTATAATTCCTGACACCACTGGAAAGCAAACCTAGCATTTTTAAAGCRGGAAGGGTGAGGGGGAAAGTTTTGCCAGAGAGCAGCAAATAAGCACTGTCTGGTGGCAAACTGCTGTCTCGGGATTTCTTACCTAGTTTTGTTTGTCTTTGGAATGGGAAACTCACAAGGATGACAGATTTTAAAAGCTAAATGACTCTGTTTTGCAATAATCACTGTTGATTTTTTTTCCTTCAAAGAGTAGATTTTCCATCTCCCCACCAGCCCAAGAAGGGGACAATAAGAGTGAAGTGAGCGGGTGGGGTGAAGTGCACATCTGATACGATGGCAAGTGGGAGAGGTAACTGAGATGAAGCTGTGTGGGAAGGGTGTGTAAAGCTGAGACAACAGCAAGGAGATTGTCTTGCTGCTGCWGCTGCTGCCTGTCTTTCCCCACTGACTCCATTGTTCCATGCAACCTTTCAGTCCTGTGTTAGTTTGGCATTTAATTGCAACTGATAATTTTTTTGAGAGGAAGTTCATGATGGGTCATACTTAACGCCTCTATTCAATTATCAGTTGCAAATACCAGCCAAAATTACCAGAAATTTACAGCTCAGCCTGAAAAATAATACTGATGATGCTCTACTGGGCTGCTCACTGGAAGTGAGTCAGGGCTGATGCAAACAAACAGAGCAGGCTGATGAGAAATGAGGTTAAGTCTGACATTTTTTGTCTGCAAAATGATGATGGCATACTTTCCTACTTCTTAAGCTTACAGAAATATATCTCCCACCACCACTGGATGCAATGAACAGTCGAAACAGTTGAAACACATAGTCTTACTTTTTTCCATCACTTATTTTCTTTCTTTCTTTCTTAACTTGTTCTATCCAGAATCCCTTTGTCCAGCTTTGTCTCTGTACTCTCTTGCGTTCATCACTACTATACTCAGAGCATGCAAAAAAAAAAAAAAAAAAAAAAAAAAAAAAAAAAAAAAAGGGGGGGTGTAAAGCCGATAATTTTACTGTCTCCATCGTTAGTTTTTGTTGGATAACTTCACACAGTCGCCATCAGCGTCATCATGATCACCACTCACTCGCAGGGAGCTGGAGTCTCACACTCATCAGTGCGGCCGGGCTGTTCCCACCGGAGGGCAGCAGYGCACACCCCGAGCCGCAGCTCCCCTTGCTTCCCATCTCAGCACAGAAACTGCTGATAAAAATTCCCAGTGTATCCCTTCTGACACTGCAAGTGGAGAATGAGAAAAATAAAACGAGAAAAACAGAAAGGAAAAAAATTATTAAAGAAAGAAAAAGCTTCTGGAACACTGATGTCAGTGAAATAAGCTTTTCTACCTAATTCTGTGATTAATTACAAATTAATTCAATGAATAATCATGGAATCATAGAATATCCAGAGTTGGATCCATGAGGATCATTGAACTCCAGCTTCTGGCCCTGCATGGACAGCCATAAGAATCTCACTATGTGCCTGAGAGCATTGCCTAAATTATTTTTTAACTCTGTCAGGCTGGTGCTGTGACCACTTCTCTGGGGAGCCTGTTCCAGTGCCCAGCCACTCTCTGGGTGAAAATTTTTCCCTGATATCTAACCTAAATCTCCCATGAGACAACTTCAGGCCATTTCAAGTCCTGTCACTGGGTACCAAGGAGATGAGATCCGTGCTTGCCCTTCCTCTTCCCCTCGTAAGGAATTTGTACAGACTGCAATTAAATCTCCCCTCAGCCTCCTCCAGGCTGAACAGACCAAGTGATCTCAGCCCCTTCTCATACAGCTTCCCATCAAGACCCTTCAACATCTTCGTTGTCCTCCTTTGGACACTCTCGAATGGTTTAATGTCTTCCTTACATTGTGGCACTCAAAGCTGTGCCCATTATTTGAGGTGAGGCCACCCCAGGTCAGAGCAGAGTGGGACAATCCCCTCCCTTGCCCCGGTTGGTGATGCTGTGCCTGATCCCCCCAGGGCAGGGTTGGTGCTCCTGGCTGCCAGGGCACTGCTGACTCCTGTTCAATTTGCCATCGACCAAGACTCCCATGTCCCTTTCAGTGTCGCTGCTTTCCAGCATCTCATTCCTCAGTCTGTCTGTACATCCAGGGCTGTCCCATTCCAGGTGCAGAATCCAACACTTTATTAGACTTCATATGGTTTGTGAAAACAAACAAACAAACAAACAAACACCGCAACAAATCTGCTTCTTTGAACTTCCTTTGGTTTGTCTAAGCAAAGAAAAATATTTCTGGTCCATTCCTCAACATCCAGCATTTAATTGAGAGGAAGAATTTGAAAGTGACCACAGTTGACACATGAAGCCTGGACAAAACTAGTTAATTTGAACAGCACAGAACTCGGTTTTACTGGGTTTTTACTTGGCCCAGTGTTACAAAAACCATGAGTTTTAACATTKTAAGAATTCTGGTCACTCTTCTAGTATGGATTAAGCCTGCATTGTTATTAGTTCTCATTTTCCTCTGCATACTTGAGAGTAGACACTCAACATATATGTAATGTTGCCCTGGTATGAGAATTTTGAGAAATTTTGGTTTATAATTAATTCGCCCATACTTTCCTAGCATGAATGGATCATTCTGTAACCTCTGAGCAGCCAAATGCTTTGTTTTAATTGTTAACCACATTGAAAAACAAGGGTGGAAAGAAGAATATTGTTTCTCTAATTTAGAAGCCAATGCTTTGAGATATTTTCAATAAACCCAATTCCTCACCTTGATTTAACAGCACAGCAGCAAGAAGAAAAATCAGTACTTGTTTTGCCATGAGAATCCTACCTCTCTGAAGGCATTACTTGAGTGCCTGTAGGTATCTTCACATTTTCATTAGTTTCTAATATACATTTCATATTAGCTGAAAACCTCTTTTCTGTTAAACTGGGACTAATGCAAATCCCATCCCCTTGATACTACTCTCTAATTCACATCTTTAGAGCTGATGTGTGATTTTAGTCTGCTCAAATGTTTGCTTCTTTGGAGATGGGGATTGCTTATATATATTCATTAGTTCTCTTCACAAAGGAGTTGCACTAAAACTGATCCCCTGGGATGCACAAACTTCTGGTCTGTGCAAAAGRGCCAGGCAGAATGGCAATATTGTGCAATGTTGTGGCTAAGCACTGCCTTATTGTTCCATTTTCTTACCCTGATGGTTATGAATGTAAGATATAACATTGTTTTAACACTCAGGACAAGGTGCTGCTTCTGACTTAATGAAGACATCTGCATCTGCCATGAGGAGGCCTCCGTGTTTTGAGGTAACAATCTGTTACCCACTGTAGCCCAGACACTTCTGTGGCAGTTTGAGTTTTACTAATGCAAATTATTCATGGGTGAGGTGAATCATACTGAAAATTACCTTTTTTTCCCTCTCTGACTAAAAGATACTCGAGTTCACACCTCACACAATGTAGCTATCCAAATTTATAATAAGCAGATAATGGCATATAAAATCAAATAAAAGAGGATAGTCTTCCTGGCATGACTTGTAACTTGGTATTTAAGGGGATGAACAGATCAAGAGCAGCCTGGCTGAAAATGACCTGAGGATGCTGATGGATGAAAGGCTGAATTTGACCCATTAATGTGCACTTGCAGCCCAGAAAACCAATTGTATCCTAGGCCACATCAAAAGCAGTGTGGGCAGGTAGCAGGGTGAGGGAGGGGGTTGTGCCCCTCTGCTCTGCTCTGGTGAGATCCCACCTGCAGTGCTGCACCCAGCTCTGGGGGATCCAGCACAGGAAGGACAGGGAGCTGTTGGAGTGAGCCCAGAAGAGAGACACCAAGATGGTCAGCAAGCTGGAGCCCCTCCCTGGAGGGACAGGCTGTACCCTGTACAGCTGATGTTACCCAGGATGTTTTGTAAAGAGGGGAAACACATGAGCACTCTCAACGACTTGTACAGTAGTTTACATATGAAAATTAATTTATTTTAATCTCTCAGTTACTTTTTAAATATAGGACAATTCCAAAGGTCCAATAGTTTTCGCTTTTTCTTTCTCTCTCTCTTGATTTTTGTTTTTATTTGAGTTTAGTATTTTTTTTTTTCTCCTGGGCAAAATCAAAACCCCCAGTCATGTCAGACATGCATGGATAGTTATCACACTGCTTTACCTTGACTTTTCAGACAAATAGGGCCTTTTTTCTGCTTAGCAAGAAAGGTTTCAAGTACATCTTGGAGGTATCTCGGCAGTGGCAGTGGTGCCTTCTGCCTCTGTGTCGTCTACTTGCACCTGCTATAGAAAGGCAGAACCTTCTCCTTAATCCTGTTACAAAATCCTTTCTTTCTCCTGCCAAATTGAGACCAGCTGCATTCCACTCAGCTGAGCTGGCATGCATTTATTCAACCCACAGACATTAATCTAACTTCCACTACTCACTCCCCCAGCAGCAGAAGCTTCCCTGGGAGCAGACTCAGTGCCTCTGCACAGGCCATCAAGAACTTCATTTGCACACTCCCTGAAGAGGCTGTGCTAGCCCAAAAACAACATTTGGTGGACTCCTGGGTAGGGAGGTTCACAAGTACCATRAAAACTGAACATGTTACTAAGCCACCAAAAGCATGATTCAGATGAAACGCAAGGCATTGTAGTCCCAGTACATGATTCACCCTAACTTCACGCAGCTCTTTGGGCAGCCTAAGCAGTAGCAGAGTCTGTCGGCTTTTGAATCTCCATGGGTAAAGCTGCTTCATATCAAGTGTTCTGCCAGTGCATATATCCCAGGGTAGCTAAATGGCATGTCTCAGTACTTATCTGTACTGAGCTGAAGCCTCTTTGATTTTCATGGACTAGTCAGCCCTGCTGATGAAAGCCCAGAGCATGACACAGTTTCATCCCAAAACCTGGCCCCAAGAGAAGGAAGTGGTGTCCTGACCTTRTTACAGATAACAGCCTGGTGGTTAATGCACTGGTTGAAGAATTAGGGCATCYGGAGTGGAGCACTGGGAGGGTAATCAAATGTGGGCTTCAGGTCTCCTCTCTCATCACACCTGCTCTGCAGGGCAAGAGAAAAGCAGTCCCTCACAGCTGGAGGAAAGAGAGTTAGGGATGTGAGAACAGAGGTTGGGATGGTGAAGCTCAGTCTTACTTGAATTCCAAAAGCTATAATACAGATTAGTGCCAAAATTCTGTTTGGTAGTTCCCAAATTTATGGTAATGCTGATGGGAAAGCTTAATRTTTACTGCTGACTGCTGTGAACCAYTCTGCTSTACCTAYCTGTGTGTGTCTCAGCTCTTTGTTGTGGTGATTCTGAACCTCCAGTTGCAGGTGGTGAGGGGTTAAGATACTTTCGGTATGAGTTGCTTTATCTTTCAACATTAGAATAGAAACCTTTCCTACCATTTATTCATTCAGAGTATAATTCAGAAAAATGTTTATCTGAAGGAAATTCACAGATCTCTACATTTCAAACTTGTACTGGTACCAGTGGCTACAAAGAAGAAATTAAGAGAGAATGTTTACATTATGTACATGAGAAATKACTTATATCTGGTAGTAGACAGATTTCTACATTTTTTTATCATTGGGAACTATATTTTAAATATGTTGCACTTGTGATGGGCTTTTTTTTTCTCCCAAAACTGATCTCCTTGTCTTTGAATAGTAAAACATCAGAGGAAGAATGTTTCCCAGCAAAATTCCAGAAACCCTTTCCACTGTAACTATTTTCATTGTTTTGTTTAGATTGATACTCACACATTCTCATTCAGACATAGAATCACATGATCATTTAGGCTGGAAAAGAACTCTAAGATCATCTGAGTCTAACAACTATTAACCCAACCTGCCAACTTTACCACTAAACCATGTCCCCAGGTGTCACATCTATGTATCCTTTAAATACCTCCAGAGATGGTGACTGAACCACTTCCATAGGAAGCCTGCTCCAATCCATGGCACCCCTTACAAGGAAGAATTTTTTTCCTACTATTTAATTTAAACCTTCCCTGGCAGAGCTTGAAGCCATTTCCTCTGATTATTTATCTTAATACTAGGGAGAAGAGATTGACCATGCTGGTCTCCTGTCAGGTTGTTGCAGAGAGCAATAATTTCTTCCYTGAGCCTCCTTTTCTTCAGRCTAAACACCCCAAGCTCCTGAGCTGCTCCTCATCAGCCTTGGCTCCACATCCTCCCCCAGCTTTGTGGCCATTCTCCAGCCACGCTCCAGCGTGTCCAATATCTCTCTTGTCACAAGGTGCCCAAAACTGAACACAGGATTTGAGGTGAGGCCTC
>NW_026623434.1:667591-674130 GCF_030028575.1 Malurus melanocephalus
TAGGCCTTGCAGTTGGATGTCTCAAGAAATACACACCAAAAATGCAATACAGGATATATCTTCTACCAAATGCTAACTTTCTACTCTTCTGACATTTTAGGTTATGCTTTTTTCCATTCCAGTTGAAACTCCAACTAAATACTTCAGTTTTAATAGCTTCAGTCCCAAGAGAATAACAAGTATAGAGGTTTTAGAAATTAAACTAAAGGCGTCTGCCTTGTTCTAATAGTAGGATTATTTAATTCATATCAGATTGTTTTCCTTAAAAAATATTAACTCAACTTTTAGAACATTATTGAAAATGCTGCAATAAAAATACCTTTTGTTAATTTTTTTTGCATGGTAGTATTAATTTGGGCTCTTAGTAGAATGACAAAGAGTATGGTTTGATATCACTTTAACCAATTTCAATCCACCCTCAATACAGAGCCATACAAATTTCTCTCTGTACAGGCATTAAAGACAGACTGAAACCTTCAAAGGGTGTTTCATCTCATCCTAGAATAGCATTAGAGGACAGCTGGATTGCCCTCAATGTGACTGTCTTTCACCATTGATCACAGAGTCTGCATGGCTTAGATGTGAACATTAATTTTTTTGGTAGTGAAAGCCAGGTGATACGAACCCATTCCATGGTGCAGGAGGAAACAGCACTGGATCATGTGTCCTATTGGAAACCATGTGGACAATTAATGGCATTACCCCTTCTAAGCATATTAGTTGCATTACTTACCAGCCATTAGATAAGTCAAGCCTTAGACAGGAATKGGAGCATCGGAATCACTGCTTTACCCCAGACCTGGAGTGCACTTTTAAAGCAGCCCCACCTCCTGCAGTTTGGCTCCTGTGGCAGAGCCGTCCTGGAATACAGGAGCCAGGATTCTTCCCAGTGTTTCACACCTGTATTGCAGGTCCAGGTGAGGCTCTGCAACTGCTCCCGGGCRTTCAGAGCCTTGAAGGCCTGGTTTAAATCACAGTTCCGAGAAATAACACCATAACATCCTTGTGCAATGGCTTTTAGAAAGGTGGAGAGTGGAACCATTGTAGTCTGAAACAAATATAAGGCAGTAATCGCTAGAGGGAGCCTCGTAATCATCATATCCTACATCAAACCCCGCCAACTTGGGCCTTCAGCTCTCAGATGTTGAAGCACTTTAATGCGGTCAGAGTGTGTTACTGCCTCAAGAACTAAGGAAAGAAAACGAGGGTAAAAAGACAGGAATATGCAAAGTTTCTGCAAAATTCAACATTCATTCTACATTCTAAAAATATACAGACTTTTAAAATGTTTCCCCACAGAAAACTAGCTAGGGCAAAGTCAGTGCAGTGGTGGGGAACAGAATTAGCTTTGCCAGACCTTTTTAAAATGTCATCTTTAAGCTGATGGCAGCAAGAGGGCATTCACCTTTCACTCTTTCAAAGATCCAACACCAAAATGGGCACAAGTTATCACTCTGAAAGTCTTTAGACCACAAGCACAACCCTCCCTTCTTTAATACCGTAGGTGTGCCCAGGTGGCAATTCCCAGCAGCCAGACTTCAAMAAGTGCTACTCAGAGCAGCAAACTGGTCTGGCTCTTTCTGTCACTAAAGAGGGCTGTGCAAAAGTCAGCAAAGTGTAACTGCAGACATGCATTCCATTTTCTGATGTATTCTAAATTTAGTAAATAACATAGCAGCTATAGTTTGTGGTTCTCTGTTACAAACTCTATAGAAGCCTTGGAAATAACACAAGAATATGAAAGCTGTAGAGACTTCCCCAGCTGCAGAAGAGGCTCTCTCTGTCAGCAGGATTGATTGCAACCTGGACAGAAAAAACCCCAAAGCAGCTCAGGTGTTTCTTTTCACAAAATATGCAGCAGCAGAGGGCATCAGACAACAAGAAATCCTATGGACCTTACTGAATCCTTGCAGTGCTAAGGGCTCAGTGAGGGGAATGGGAACCAGAGAGGTATAGATTGGGATTCTGTGACACAGATGGAGATCAGAAAGCAGGCACTGAGAAAAGGAAAACCAGACACATCACTTCTCACATGCATATTGGCTGTAATCACTGCATCATGCCAATGTGGTGAGCAGGGAAGGGATCACCTACGGTGCTGTAACTTGCCTTGGAGTAACTCCACTAGCAATCCAACCTGAGCACTGCAATTGATACCAGCAACTCATAACAACATCTCCCTTCTCTTTTGAGATATAAAAATGCAGGAAATTGTCTCTCAGTAAAGCAAGATTGCTGTTGGGTAATGCCTCATGCTGTTCCAAAACACTCAGCACAACAGGACTCAAATAAGAAAAATCAAGAAAGCAAGCATTAGCCAGCGTGTAACCTTAATTTTTCCTTTTGAGCGATGACTAGAAAACAGGCAGCACTCAGAAGTGAAGCTGAATGACTCATTTTCTGAAAAAGCAAATCCAAGCCTCTCACCGGCATTTCCTCCCCACCCTAGAACTATTTCTCCCTGCATGTGCAGAGATAACCACCTCACTGCTGCAGGCACTCAGGATTGCCGTGAAGTGAAGAAATTAGCTCAATTGCTGCTTCTACACCCAGGAATTGCCGCTCGGTAAGTGCAGCGATTTTCCCTTTTCCCGGGTGGAAGTGAGGTTTATTGGGAGCTGTAATTTGCAGTGCATTTCACGGGAGTGTCTCAGACTGGAAGGAGATTGTTCCTGTCCCTTGGGAGGCCGGTGGTGAGGCAGAAAGCATTTTAGCCACGTCTGTGGTGTTCCCCTGTCTGACCCGCGATATTGTGTGAGTGTCGGAGTTGAGCAAACAGCAGAGGGACAGGGGACGTGCAGCTTGAGAGACTCCACCATGAGCCAGAACATCCAGCTGCTGGAAAGCTCTGGCACAGCACGCTTTTCCTGTGGTGAACTGTGGGACGCGCAGCTAGGGCACATTTCAGGACTGCCTTCAGAAATCCTTGTGCTGTAGCAGCAGTCCTTGTGCTGAAAAAAATTTGGAATGGTTTTAAGTCGCCAGTCTATCAGCTGCCTGCTTTTTGAACAAAATTGGACCAGGTACTGTATTCCTCCCTTTACTATGCTGGGAAATATGAAGGGAAAGTTAAATGGCTCTTTGGATTTTTTTTTTCTTCTGTAGATAAAAATATCTCAAGGAAGTTTTTAAAATGCTTTTTCCTTTACAACATTATTCTCATACAAGGCTATGTACAAAGTAAGAGCTGCAGGCAATTTGTTTACAAGTCTGGGTTTTCTTTTATCTGTATCAAGTCTTCAAAATAGGAATTTATAAAAGACATATTCACAGATTGAGGAGTACTGAATTGAGGGGTATGAACTGTGTGACTTTTCACTGAGTGTTACTGCCACAAATGAATGCTGTTCTCAAGAAGAATGTATATAAGTGCATCTAAAAATATGAATATTTTCTCTTATGCAAACTGGTTTGAACTGGGATTTTGGCATCTTGTAAGTATTTTTTTGGAAAGGTAAATACTGATTATAAAATTTGAATCAATACAGGAGGACAGTTGATAAAATATGAAAGATATACAAGCTATACCCCCGGGATTATTAAAATGAAAAGGGATAAAAATGAAATTATTTTGGGGGAGGGTCAACAATGGGAGAGGGAGGAAAGAGATTTGCTTTAAGCCGAATCCCGCTCAGACTACAAAGGGGACTGTTTGCAGTTTGTCTGCCTGGACTCCCATCACCTTTCACTGAAAGGGATAATAGCAGTCAGTATAATATCAGTAACTGTTTTCAGTATATTGCCTGCTATTTTACTGGCAGTTTCTGGGGAAACTCAGCCCCCAGCTCCAGGCTGTGCTTAAAATCAGTGTCTCTCTACTGCGAAACACAAGCAATTAGTGACAACCAACTGCACAATTAAATCTGATTAATTCCAACTCCCTTTTAGTTMAGCTGTTTTGGAGGCACACAGTATGTTTATATAGAAGATGGCTGTGGTGTTTTCCAGTCCTTTTCCTGTAACTTCTTAGGATGCAACAAAGGCACAAACTCCAATGCAGGAAATTGAGTGTCTGCAGATAGCAACACTGCATCAGCTCTGGTGCTTGTAAGCAAATGTTTGGATYGCTGTTTTCTAAGCATAGAAATTTGAATTTTCCCATCAAAGCTCGTAATCTTCATGGATAAAATGTAAGCACTGTGGATAGTAACTAAACTGTTTAACACATCGTTTCTGGAAAACAAAAATAAATATGAAACAAACATAATTTATAAAATTGAGATGCTTGAGACAGTTCAGCCAGGCATGGGATAGATTTAAAAGAAGTCTATTTTAAAGCATTTGAACCAAACTCATTTGTCCCTTACTTCAAAGTCTTTAAGCAGTTTGTCTCACTGTCCCACTGCAAAAGGAAAAGCCCCAGAGAAACCTCTTCATTCTCAAATAACAAAAGGTCACAAATTCTTCTAAGAAAATAGAATTGTTGGAAGAAGATGACTAGAATTTCCACAACTAAAAATACCTCTTACAAGCCTGAAAGGAAACTCAGCACATTGTGTAAGAAAGCACAAGGCTGCTACTGTCTCTATGATCACAGAAAAATAAATTATATTGAAGACTGGATTTTAAAAAGCTTTTTTCTTTTTGAACAGTAAGTATTTTTTGCAAAGATGAGTTATGTAAGAAAAGAGAATTATTTTGGTATTTTGAAATAAATTTCTCCACACAAAAAGAAAAGTTCCTCTGATAAGTGAAGCGCTAACCATAAAAATAACATTACTGCCTTTATTCTTCTTCATTTAGGGTCTGATCTGTGGCACACTGGAGTAAATAAAATAGAATGCTAACAGGCTTTGATTAAGGTTTTAATCTATTTTTATTGCAGTGCCTACTAGGAAGATGTAACTATGACAAGGTACTCTTGGTTTTACAGGATTTGAATRCTCCAAATGCAGAAATGATTTGGAAACTAACATCTCATTGGTAAGAAAAAAAAATCATGAGTTACTGTTAYATCATACTTAGATCTAGAGTGAATGAAGCTTAATAATGATGTAATACTATGTTATAAAAGAGTAGCATTTTTTACTCTTATTCTCATAGCATAAAGTATGCTCACAATGTGATTGTTGTTTATTTTACTTGTTACTTACTTTTTCACAACCCGATGGTCCAGTCTGGGCAAAAAAAGATGTCAGAGGAAGTTGATCCCATTTTCAGTTTCCCGGACAAACTTTTAAAGAACATCCCAAGCCACTGAAGGAAAATCGCTTGTATGTCAACTACCACATGTAAACTCCCATGTGAGACTGCTCACAGGAAACTTGGAAACAATCAGGAAAAGCGATTTTAAAGTTATGGTCCTGAAATTTTCCTCTTCATTWCTTCTGCTCGGGTAAATGACAAACACTTAGCACACCCTGGGTGTCTGGGCAGAGAGGTCTGGGCTGCAGCCAAGCTCACCTGGGAAGGTCTGTGGCCATGTGCTGGGGAGTGGTGAGTGACCAATTCTTTGGCTTCTTTCCTTCTTCTGTGTTTCAGGTCACCCCTGCTTACACCCCTGATTCTTGGTCTGCTTCTGCAGGCAGCACTCACACAGCTTTCCCCCATCACACAGCCAAACTTTGTCCTGTTGCTGGCTGATGATCTGGGCATAGGGGACGTGGGTTGCTATGGGAATGACACTATCAGGTAAGGAAACTGACCCCATGGTCGTACAGCTGGTGCAGTATTTATTGTGAACCTGAAATCCTCTGCCCAGGGTTATCTCATAGCCCAGGGGGCATTCCCAGGGCCAGCTCTGCTTTGTGGAGCTGCATTTCTGTGGGATTATGACTATTGTTCTTGTGTATTCCTGAATTGCCTAACACTTAAAAAACAGCTATACCCAAAGATAAAAATGCTGCCCCTCTATCAACATACAGGCTCCATTTCCTCATTTTAATTCTATGTGGTCAAWTCAGCCATTCTTCCCCAGTCTCACATTAAAATACAGTTAAATTACTGCAATGAACAATATTACCAGTAAATATTTCTCTTTTCAGCCTCAAGTACGTAGAATTTGCCTTCTCTTTGAAAATTGTCCCACAGTATTGCCTGCTGGCTTGAAACTTGATSGAACAAAACCGAATTTGCTATGATCCCTCTCCTCATCCAGCAAAGTTCTTGGAATCTCACCCTGAAAGGCTTCAGTCAGCAAGTTCCCAATGGGCAGCTGGTGATCATAGGGAGCTGATAGGGATCTGCAAAGCCAGGCCTCCACAGCAGCATCCCCAAGGCATGGATTTTCTTTTCAAGGGCAGTGGGCTGCATTCAGAGTGTATTAGCAGGGACTAAGTGCCTGAACTCCCATAACAATTGGTTCTCTGCCATATCAGGAACAGGATTTCAAAACAGCAGTTTGGGAAGCAGACCTAGTGCTCCTTTGAGGAGGAATGTTTATGGATAACTGGGATGGCAATTGTGCTGAAGGGCTGAGCTACAGCAGCTGCCTTGCCGAGTTACCCCAGACTGGACCTCTGGGGAAAAGCTGTAGAGAATAAGAAACCTTGTTGCAGATGTTGTTTACTGGCAGTGTGTCTCTGAGGGAGGAATTCACA
>NW_026623434.1:674198-687587 GCF_030028575.1 Malurus melanocephalus
AAAAAAAAAAACACAACCTGAAGCTGAATCTAATTTAAAATACAAGTAGACACACCTTGAATTGGTATGATGGGATACAGTATTCTGAAATATAAGATATTATCTGTAACTAGTGTGCAAGGCAAGCTTGTTTTTGTTGGTTGCTTGCAAAATACCCTCTTCTCACCTACTTACCTTGTGGTTTGATTCAGGTTGCCACAAGGGATTGCCACTAGAGTGTGAAAACATGCAGGATTTATTTTTCCATTTTTCTCCTTTTCCCTTCATTACAAATGTCATGAGAAGCATCTCATGTGCTTCCCTATCTRTACTGTCAGTCATGTAGCTTCTTGTCTGGTCAAGCACTGTCATCCTGTGGCAAATAAATTACCATTACACTGATTCACTGAGGCTATACACTGCTCTTTAAAGGGCTGCTATAGGAAATGCAGTTCTAAAGGGGTGAAAGGTCTTTGCCTTGAGGGTAGGGAGGCATTGRAACATGTTGTCCAGGGAAGCTGTACATGCCCCATCCTTGGAAGTGTTTGGAGCCAGGTTGGATGGGGCTCTGAGCAACATCATTCCATCTAGTGGAAGGTGTTCCTGTCATGGCAGGGGGTTTGGAACTTTGTAATCTTTAAGGCCCCTTCCAGCCCAAACCATTATACAATGGTTTCTATGATTTCTGCAAAATTCATCATAGGACATGGGGAACAAGCAGGAATGGTTTACTTGAAATTAATCCAGATCCTGAGATACTGATAGTCACTGAAGAAAGAAAAAGAGAAATATTTCCCCATCACTTGAGAAAATTAAAATAAATTCCAAAAATATTTCCCAGCCACCTTCAAATAGAAGAAACTTCTGAAAATAAAGATAAGTATATAATTTCTTATTCCCTCGAAAGACTCTCTAATATCTGGCGGCATTGGTTGCATTTTTAGGACCCCGAACATTGATCGCCTGGCAAAGGAAGGAGTGAAGCTGACCCAACACCTTGCTGCAGCTCCACTTTGCACCCCCAGCAGAGCAGCTTTCCTCACTGGCAGATACCCCATCCGATCAGGTTTGCCTTGCAAAGCCACACAGCCCTTAAACATTGCTTTATTGCTGGACAGAACAATGTCATTAAATGGGCACAGAAGGTGTGCAAATAGGAGGGGTGCCACAGACATGCCAGCCTAAATACCTTTGAGGTGGTATCTGTATTTGTGGGGTACAGCAAACTGATCTGGGGGGAGGCAGAACAAAGAAGAACCAGCTCTGTAGAACACCTGTGTCTCCTCCATCTCAAAATTTTGATTGTGTTTTTGTACAGTTTTACAGACTGCAGCCAGAAGGGAGTCAGAGCAAATTGCTACRTTCAAAAGAAGTCTTTACACAAAACATGAGTAATAGTTACAACACACTGACAAAGCACTAGTTAAATTAATTCCTGTCATAGGTGACTCCCCATCAGATGTCAGAAGCAGCTCAGCTCTGCAGGGAGCYGAGTAGGTCTGTGCAGATGTCTGTCCATTCCCTCGAGTCAAGGTGCATTCATGGGAACGAGTCATTAATGGGAAAGCTTCTTCACATACTTGTCAAAATTAATCTGTCCTRGGAGATAACAGTTTGACAGCTATATTATTTTTCCTAGTTGTGTTTTTGAAGAAAAAACACTATCCTGTCAAACTGCATCTCTGAGATGGAGAGGTATGAAAACCAAATAGCTCTACATGTTTCTAACAGCAACCCTCAGACCCTTGTTCTATTGCAAATTATCTTCAGAGCCTTCATTCTCGAGGGATTTTGAAGCTGATACGTCATTCTACTTTTATCATGACAGCTCCCACTGAGACTGCTAGCTTGGAAATGCACATGGGCTTGTACAGACCCTCTTCCACTGTGACAACAGGGACAGAGATGTTCAGCATTGCAATGACAGATTGCATCATACATAGTGCTGTGTGATGGGATTATGCCAGCATAAAACGATAAATAATAGGGTGCAAATATGCAGGTGAAGAGAAGATAACTACTCTGTGGGTCTCRGAGACCAGGTATCAGCCATGCCACTGTGCAAGGAAATCTTGAGTTTCCAGGCAGCCTTCAGTGAGCTGGAGTCTGAGACTGACAGAGGGCTGTAGTCTCCCTGTGCTCCTCCCTGCCCTCACATTCACACTGAGCAAGGCATTTCACACAGCCTGGATGCCACTGAGAMATGTGAAACCTCCTATGCAGCCATGTCATTCCAAATGAAATTAAATTAGAGAAAAAAAGTCTCAGTGTTAGATATAAAGAAGAAAGAATAGGTATAATGGAGAGTCTTAACTATTTCTTAATCTTGTCCAGGGCCTTGGATTCATTTTCCCAAGCAAACAGCATTAGGATAAATGTTTAACACTATCATTTCAATGAAATCAGGAAACGAAAAAAGCATGTTGGATAAAAGTACTCAACCATTTATTCTTACTCAGATTGTTTTTATTGTATTTTTAGGGATGGATGCTATAAACACATACCGTGTTATTTTTTGGAATGCTGGCTCAGGAGGGCTTCCTCCAAATGAAACCACTTTTGCCAAAATTCTGCAGCAGCAAGGCTACAGCACAGGACTGATAGGTATGGGGCACCCCTCTCCTAAAGATGTTCTGGAATGTGTTTCACCAGTGAAACCATTTGTTTTAATTAATAACTACTCATACTTTCTTTGAAGTATTTTTATTTCCTAATTAAGAATAATATGTAAAAAGAAATTCTCACAAAAAAGTCCCTCTCTTAAAAGAACAAGCATATGATAAAGAAGACAGTATTTACCATGCACCTTCTCTCAAGCACGGCTGTGGTTGTTAAAATACATCATGGGAATATGTTATTAATTCCTGAATATTGTTGTACCAGGTATATTCTACTTATTCCAATAMTGTTTCATTTTTTTAAAAAGGTAAAAATATGAGCATCATTTAAATATGCATAATGACGTTTTACACAGTTCAGAGCAGATTCACAGAAAAAGGGAACAGCTGCTACTTAAAACATTAGAGACAGTTAATAGCATCACAAGATTGGGTCTTTCAGAAACAGAAACAAAGCAATTACTTTTCTCTTCAGTCACAATATGCCACTGTAATTCACAAGATTTCAGTACGGTCAAAAACCACAGTCTTCTTCAGCATCAATGTGAATTTCATTTTACTTTATATTTTATAGCACTTTTTTTAAAAAATACAGTTGTAACTTTTGGTCCTGATCTTGCTTCAAACAATTATTGATCTAAGATGTGTCACATAGTTCTACAGGCTGATAAAGCACAAACATTCCTGGCTGATTTTTCAGCTCYTTGCCTCACCTCATCTGAGCATGTAAAATGTCAAAATCCAAAATCTCTATCTGGCACATAAAAATATTGCCTGCACAAATCAACGGAATGTATTAATAAAAATTCCGCAGAAATATATTTGTATTCATTCAACAGAATAAATCCAGATCACTCAGGACAAAACTAAATGAAGCATTCCAAGCACTTTAAATTCTACATTGCTGAAGCTCCATCTCCTATGAGTTTTGCAGCAGTATTATTTTATTGTTTTAATCAGCTCATAAAGCAGACCGTGTGTGCTTCATCTTATGGTTATCATGAGAAAAACAATCAGATTTGTCTGCGCTCTCCCCAGGGAATTGCCCTGCAGGGGAGCTGTGCTGCTCGCCTGGAAGCAAAATGGACAGGCATTTTCCCTGTGGGCATCTCAGCTAAACTCACACTGCAGATGCCAAAAGCACCACTTGGATTAACTGGATTGACAGATCCTGATTCATTGCACCAAGGGGGATGATGGAAAGCACCGATGAGAAGTGACACACAAACACCCACGAGAACTTTACATTCAAGTCATGGAGCACAGAATCTTAACACAACCTCTACCCACATCACCACAGCTGARTGAGCACTAAGTAGTCTCACCTGAATTGTTTGTGATTATTTTGCCCTGAGCACAACCAGTTTAATTGCAAAGTTAAATCCTATTAATAACCTGCAGCTTGAGGTGATAATGAGATTTTTTTTGTTGGGAAATGCGTTGAAGGTACTTTGTAGTCAGAAAACTACTGCTGTGTAATGTATGCCCTCAGAGATTAATTTATCTTAATTATACACTTAGTTTAGCTTCTGGAGATTTGATTCTTTTCTAGCATGTCAGAAATCTTTATTGACCTTGGCTGGAGATTTAGGTGTTGGAGTGCAGCTGAATTCCAAAGAAACTGTAGCTGTACYTCTATTTATGACCAATGCATCTATGTATTTATTACAAAACTGTTTTCTTCTATAGCAGGCTCTGAATATGTCAAGARGTAAACTGAGTAGAGATTTTAGCTAAAAGCAATTTATCCACCTACAATAGAACTTCCATTCTTTCTTTATATTTACAGCTGAAAAGCAGCAATTTTTCTCATCTGAGGAGATTTTTTTTCCACTCCTATGGTAAAGCACTGCAATTCTATTGAAACCTACTCAGGGTTGGCTGGTAGTGTACATATTGGTCATACAGTGAGCCATTTGTTGAGGATGATATCATCCTGCAAGTGCACAGTTCCTCACTCCACAATAAGAATTAGTTTCAAATTAGTTTTCAAGTAAAATTCTTAATGTCCATGCTTATCTGGCACCCAAGATCTGCATAAAAGGCAATTAGAATTCTCATGAGTGGTAGATTTTGTTCACTCAATTCAGACATACACGAACCTTAGTGTTTGAACCAAATGAGCACACTTGCTATGTCACCGTGTGAGTGCCTAACCAGCCTGTTTGAAGACATTGGAGGGGAAGAAAAAGTATGGTTTTGGTATGCCATTCATCACTGGTATATTCATAATGAAGAACAAATTGTGTTACAAAAGGTCAAGATATGTTCCTTCTGATATATGAAGACTTTAAGTGTTTAAGTAATTAAATTAAGTATTAAGTATTTTTATATACTTATATATATATATATATATATATATATATATATATATAAAGTATTTAAAAGAAGTAGGCTTTAACTTTTTAAAATTCGATTAAATGCAAATAAATGGCAAAAATATTTATAAAACAAAATATTTTATTCTCATTCAGTATATGGAGATATAATGATTATAAAAGTTACTTACACATTTACAGATTAATGAGAAATCCTGATCTCCTGAGTTTCTGGATCCAGTGGTTTACCTGGCAAAGTCACCTGAGCTGTCAGTTTGACTATCTGTATCTCCCCTTATCAATCTGGCACCAACACTGTGTTGCCATAGTCCTGTCATCACCCTCTTCAAAACCTTACAGAAACAAGCACTTGAAGGTAAAGAGACAACTAAACAAGGTTGTTTTGTCCTGTGCTTACAGAAGGACAGCTTCCTCCTATTCGATACCTGTCAGGGAACCAGGAAGCCTGTGTATTTTTGCTCAGTTTTGAATTTTCCTCAATTTCTAGTTCCCTTTATAGCACTTTAAAAAAAATATGTCTTTTTGATCAAGGCTACAGGGCATGAATATGTGTACAGAGCACAAGTAACTTTGTTGGAAATCTGTAATGTGTAGAAGTTTACTTCTGTCAATTCCATTATATTACTCAGTATGTTTCTGTGTAGGATGAAGTTATTACAAGGAGAAAGCAACCAATCCTTTTTTTTTTGAGAAATGTTTTATGTAAGGAAAAGTCAATTCTCTTAAAATATTATCTCTTAAATAATTTCTGTTTTCAGGGAAGTGGCATCAAGGTGTTAACTGTGAATCCCGCAATGACCATTGCCATCACCCTTTAAACCATGGATTTGACTATTTTTATGGGATGCCTTTTACGCTAATAAGTGACTGTCAGCCAACGGAAACACCAGAGATGGACAGAGCCTTCAGAAGGAAACTCTGGCTTTCCACTCAAATGATTTGCCTTGCTACACTCACTGCTATCCTTGGAAGACTGATTGGTTTGATTCCAGTCCCCTGGAAAACACTGACCTGCCTTGCTGGGTTTAGTCTCCTGTTCTTCATATCCTGGTATTCAAGCTATGGGTTTGTACGGCACTGGAACTGCATTATGATGAGGAACCATGGAATTACTGAGCAGCCAATGGTGACAGACAGAACTACATCCCTTATCTTGAGAGAGTCCATTTCATTTATTGAAAGGTGAAGTCGTCTTCCTTTGATCACAAACTTTCCAGTTCTTGTGCATTTTGCAACTTTTAAACACCGCTATCCTGTTTCATGTCTTTGTACGTTTTAATAATTTTTACAATATTATGTAGGATAAGTACTAATGTTTTTATTCATTTTAATATGAATAATTATATTTTTTTTTTAAAGCTGCTGCTTAAGGATGCCTCTTGTTCCTAGCTCACTAAAGCTGGTATTTTCCAATTTCCATGGGTTGTGTTGAATATTTCTAGGCTGTATTTATGAAATATGTRTAACTAACAATGAGACCAATATTGCAGCTTGAAAGAATAGCTGTGATGTCAGAAATGTGTGTGTGGACCAGAGAAGGAGAGGCAGAGCTATGATGTAGCCTTATCATATGGGCTGATAAGTGAGCAACAGCTGGCAGGAAATGAACCTGCTGCCTTCACTTMAGTAGCAGAGTGGTGCTTTGACAGCAGAAAGTGGAGCTTCAGTCTGGAAGTTTTCTATGATTCAGGGCAGAAAAAGGATAATTTTGTGTAGGCCCAACATTATTCTATCAGATGGATCCTAATCACTGGGTTATAATATCTTAGAAARTAAGGTACTTCTGAAGGGATTGTTGAAACATCTACAATCAAATAATACCATTTTTCATTACAACTGACCTCTGTATGCGTTGAAATCCTGCCTCCCTGATAACACAGTGTTGATTTCTGTTTTGTAGAAATAAGCACAAGCCATTCCTCCTCTTTCTTTCCTTTTTGCATTCCCACACCCCTCTACTCACCACAGAGAAGTTTCTTGGGAGGAGCAGGCACGGTTTATATGGAGACAATGTAGAGGAAATGGATTGGATGGTAGGTAAGTCACCATAGCATACACCAGTGTCTCCACCTGTCTAATACCTAGGCCTAAATATGTAATGAAAACATGTTTGTTATTAAAAGATCAAGGAAGCCTTTACAATACAGGCTTCCTGCATGTGGCTGTGGTTCTTGCACTCCTTAGTAAATTATCAATAATATTGTGGTTGCAATCCACATTTTCTGTGCTTTTAGAGACAATTAAATCATAACTAAAAATCTCAACCTTAAAAAATATTAAACAATTAGCAGCCTTACACACATGAGAAATTACATTGGTCCATGTTTACAAGTCAGAGGTTAAAATTTATGTAGTGTGAGGGATATTTTTTTGCTTTTCAATACACACATATTCTTGTGTTTACAGGCCAGGTTCTAGATGCTCTTGACAAGGAAGGCTTGAAAGATACTACRYTGGTTTACTTTGCCTCTGATCATGGGGGATGGCTGGAAAGACAAGAAGGTGGAAGGCAGCTGGGTGGCTGGAATGGGATATACAGAGGTAAGAGCTGTCAGGGACCGTGACAACCCAGAAACAACTAATAAAGAACTCAGGAGACACCCCTGAGGCTTAGATAAGATTGTACACTCAAGGAACAACACTGGTTTATGGCCAAGAAGAGAACATGTCTCATTTTAATTAGGYATGTAACAATATAGCAAATTCTAACCTGGGCGGGCACTCTTTATAAGCATGAGGTCTCAAATTGTCGGGGGACTGGTCTGGTGAACACACTTTCACTGATGCTGAGTAGGAGCTTAGAAGCAAAAGCAAAAGAGCAAAGAAGGCTYATCAAGGTAACATGATAATACAGTAACATTTGTGTAAAATTTATCTTTATTTTAAATATTTTTTTCTTTTTTTTTCTTTTTTTTTTTTATGAAAGGAGGAAAAGGCATGGGAGGCTGGGAAGGAGGAATCCGTGTCCCAGGGATATTTAGATGGCCAGGAGTGTTACCTGCAGGCAAAGTTATTGATGAACCTACGAGCCTTATGGATATTTATCCTACAGTAGTTCACTTGGCTGGAGGGGCATTGCCTCAGGACAGGTACAAACAAAATTATCTTTATTCCTCTTTCTTTAAAAAAAAAAAAAAATCTAGTTTGGAAACAAATTCTAAGAGTGTGATGTTTGCTTTTTCAGTCCTGCTGGTTTTCTAGACACATCATTGTCTAGGAGATCAGTCACCTCTTCTCTACRATTGAGATTCAGCCCCTACCTGCCATCTTCTGCAATCCTGTATCTTGTCCAGAGTTGCCAGTTCCAGCAAGAGGTGTGCAGGAGGAGCACAGTCCTGCTCAGCTCACCTGAGGCTCTGTTTTTCCCTCTAGGGTAATTGATGGCCGGGACCTGCTGCCTTTGCTGCGAGGAGCAGCACACTCAGAGCATGAGTTCCTGTTCCATTACTGCGGCGTTCACCTGCACGCTGTGCGGTGGCACCAGAAGGACAGTGAGTACACAGYTTCTTTCCAAAGAATTGTGTTCAGTCTACAGGATGGCACATTGCTTTAATACAGTGTTTTCTGGGGGGATTGCATCTTTCCAAGTAGTCCCACGTGTAAGGTGATAAAGAACTTACTAGGGTTGCCTGTATTGGCAAGGACCAGGAGAAATTACAATGCTATGTTAACTAAAAAATGTAGAGCTGAAGGGTATCCAGAAATGGACTCCAGAAAAACTCTGGAGTTCACTCTTCCTTGGGATTACTGACACTGTAATAACCAGCCTTCTGTGATCCTGTCTCTCCTGACAGCTGGAGCTGTTTGGAAGGCTCATTATGTGACTCCCATCTTCAGTCCCCCTGGAGCAGGAGCTTGCTATGGAAAAGGAATTTGCCCGTGCTTTGGGGAAGGTGTGACCCACCATGACCCTCCTCTGCTGTTTGAGCTCTCCCAAGACCCTTCAGAAGCCAAACCCCTCTCAGCTGACACAGAGCCCCTCTTTGACTCTGTCATAAGGAGGATTGGCAGAGCCATAGAGGAGCATGGCAGGACACTGACTCCAGTCCCAGAGCAGCTCTCTGTGTCCAACGTGGTGTGGAAGCCGTGGCTGCAGCCRTGCTGTGGGACATTCCCCTTCTGTTGGTGTGATAAGGAAGGTGATAATAAACTTGTTGACCTATAAAGKATAGAACCTGATACTTTCTCAACATATATTTAGAGTGTTTCCTTTGGGGGTGTCGACCCATGGGTCATTTTTTCTCTAAATTGAGCCTTTATAAAATAATTGTTCCAGTGAATGGCACAGTATTTAGTCAAGGTAGCTTTAAGCTGGACATTCTCAGGGAGGGATCAAGATAAAAYGATCTAAAGACCATGTTTTTACTTGCATCTGCTGACAACTGAATAGTTCATATGCACTGAAGCAGGCCAAGATTGGAGCTGTACAAGTAATGATATAACTTATGATTTGATGATTATGAATGTATACTAAGAAGCTGTGCATTGTTTTTTTGTGCTGAATTTCTAAGTGATTCCTGGACTGAGGTCTCCCTTAATTTGTTATMCTTATCTCCCTATCCTTTTGTTATCCTGGCAATGCAAAAGGTGACCCTATAATAAATTTTTGCAGACAATTGCTTCCAAAATAATTAGAAAATAATCTTRCCTGCAGTTCCTCACAAAATCTTCCTTAGTAGAGGCTTTTTTCTTTCCAGCAGCAGTGATGATGGCAGCTGACTGGCCTGGGCATGGCACAAGGTTTGGAAACATGACAAGCTGGGCAGTGGCTGTCTGTGCTCTCTGAGAAGGGTGGGACTCCTCTGGTTGCAGTCAGCCTCTTGATGGASAATGAAAAATGGATGGGATTTTCCTTTTCCAAGCTTTTCTTTGCATCCAGCTCCCTAAACAGCACTGGCAAGGGCCTTGTGGCACAGTAGTGCCACAAAATAACCAGTTCAGTCATCTGGACACRGGATTGTACAAGTTACCCTGCTGCCCATATCTCAGCCATAACTGTTCCCTGCTGACAAGCAGCAGGTTCAGAAAAAGCATGTTTCATCTTTGAAAGATGCCAAACACTAATTATGAAGCCCAGTAATAATTTTCTTGGGGAAAAAAAGTGCAGAATTAAGTATTTTTTTGCTTCATAATTTACATTTTCRCTTCACCAAAGAGCTAGAATTACCTAGGTCTATCTCTTTGCATTTGTGCTTTCTTTTGCTGCAGCTCCYTCCTTCTTTGTGTTGAAATAGTTGTTTCTATTTAAGTGGTCTTGCAGGTAATGTTTTTCTTTGTAGGGCAGTAAATACATCTGTTCACACAGACATGTTTACACTGGTGTATCTGAATATGTAGGCATCTGAGAACATAATTTGCCCTTTTGTTTTACTTCACTATTTTTAAGTGTTCTTCTAACTAGTGTGCTAGGACCAATTTATCTTGCTCATCTTCTTTGGCAAACATTTGGTTTATTTTGATTTTATTTCCTCTTTCGTTTCCCACCATTCAGACACCGGGAAATCTGCAGGTAAACAAAGCCCTACAGCTTAAATGCAAAGTTCTATTTTATGCTGTGACTTCATGCATTTCACAGATTGTTATAATTTAACCAGATGCTTCATGAGTGCCATTGATGATAAAGGTGCTCAGTCTTACCGTGAAAAATTCAAGAGATTCAGTAAATACATCACTTTTGCGTATTCTGATTGCTGCTACTTCCTCCTTTGTTAGGGATGTCTGCTCTTTTTCCTCAWTTGAGTGTATTCTATTTAGCTGGTTCTTCCTTGGAGAGATTTAAAGGTCTTTTCATATTCAATATGAAGTGTTTTCTTTACCTGAAGTTACTGTAAACAGGCTGGCATTTTTCAATTTTCTCAGTCATTTTCCAAGATACCACTCCTATTCTCAAACCAGTTTAATATCTGGGATTKTATATCCTTTTAATTTTCTTAAAAAATTTGGAGGTATAATAGCTGTGCATATGATTGAACCAGTTTTTCTTGCTCAGAAATACTTCATAGCACTGTAGGATATCCATTAGGAACTAGAGGATACTGGAAAACATCCAAGCTAGGATTTATCCTGGACACTGGTGTTTGTGAATGAAAGCACAGTGACCCTCCCCTGCTGATCCCCAAAGTGCCAGGGACCAACAAACATTCCAGGTTTGGTAGAATGGACATTATGCTTGGAATGATGACAGGCAATAATAAAGGCTGCCTWGACAAAAACATATTTGGAAATATCCTGACTGGCAAATACTAATCAGCTTGTTCACWTTTTTTTTTCTTTGCTGCATGATTCACGGGCTACTATTTTAGTGCAAATCATTTGCTAAGAGTGATTTTTTTCTGCTTAGTCACAATGCAGTTTTCATCTAGCTGATTTATGCTGGTCATAGCCTAAGATGACGTAGGCAGCATTTAAGACTAGATTTCAAAAGCATCTTAAAAAACCCCTAAGACCCCTAAGACCTAAATTTGGATACTGAAAATATTTTCAAACACTGTAGAAAACTACATTTGAGCATGAAAATTAAGCTGTTAAAAACATAATTATCTCTTTTCATTTAAAAAATTGTCATAAAATATTTCTCTGTTTCACTGAAAAGGGATCAGTGAAGCGGGAGTTTAAAAAAATGGAATAATTCTCTAAGTAGTAGTTCATTTTTTTTGTTTTTTTTTTTTTGTTTTTTTATAAAGGATTTTACTAATCTCAGCAGAAGACTGGGATACTTGCAAAATCAAACATGTGAGTCAGTTACAAAGCTTACTTTCTGCCATTGCACAGTTCATCCATTTCTTTTTACTCATTGTTACAATTAATGAATTACTTGTAACAAAAAATTGAAAAGTCAAAATTGCAAGTAGTTTGAAAAATACACATCCAACCAATATGAAATAAATTGAGAAATCAAGAAAAAATGTTGATAACCAAGAGATAGGGAAGTTGTTTTATTTCATCTATTTCAGTGTCTGCCACACTAAACATTCTGGTAAGAGTGCTTTAAAAACATCACATCACCTTACTATGCTTCTGATTATGGCAGATGGCCTGAGACACAGGACAGAAGAGCCTTTCTAGTTGGACAGAGGGCCTGAGACACAGGACAGAAGAGCCTTTCTAGTTGGACAGAGTGAATTTCTACAGATGTGGGAGTTGGGAATGGTGTAATCATGGTGGAGTAAAAGGGCCAAACCCAAATCCCTACTTTCTTCACTGTGTCTTTGCAGAGTGGATCCGTTCCTTGAGTCTTGGCTTGTAACCCAGGAATTTTCTGCTGCCTCCTGAATTAAACCATTTCGACCTAGTTATTTTCAACTTCCTCATTAAAAAGAAAAAAAAAAAAGGAAAAAAAAATCTTCATATTTCTGAAGCTTTCCTTTAATATCCTCTCCCTAATACATGCAATCACCCTACTCTCCTCAAGAGTGTTTAACTTGAGCTGAAACACCATTCCTTGTGCTCTCATTTCTTTGCCCTGCTCCATGGGCTTTTCCCAGCTATCAATTACCTTTTTTGGGCAGAAATTCTTAAGGAAAATGTTGCAGTAATTATCCCTATATGCTGATAACATTTAAGACCCTTTGATTCTCGTACACCACACCCACCGATGATGCTGTGAATATCACGGTAATTATCAAGGTCGTTAGTAAATTCTGTTTTCTCCTTCTTGCCATAGTATTTTTTATTAATATTTCTTTTGGCCTTTGTGCAAGAATGCGTCTACACCAAGAACCTCTCTCCTGTTTTCTGCCTTATGAAGAAAGCCCTTATTCAGTGTGTTACAGCATAACACCTTTGTACCCTCTTTTTAAACCAAAATACACGCACAGAGCCAGTAAAAAGAGGAGTCCAGTGCCCCCATGGGACTGGAAAGATGCACGGCAAATACTGTGCAACCACGCGGGTATTAATGCTGGCACAGGAGAGAACTCCCAGAGACAGGAACTGCAACAACATCCAAGGGAATTAGCCAGGCTGCCAGAACGGGCATGAACACACCGATGTGACAACACGATGATGGATTTTCTTTGATSCCAGAGGAGCTGGTTGGCTCATTCCCTGCATTATCCAGGGCTCTCCCACTTCCATCCGCAGGGTGTTCTCCACACGGTGTGCTGTCGGCRGCAGGCTCGCTGCCCGAGATTGCCCTCAGCTCCTGCTAAAACTTTGCAATTTGAGCTGCATTTCCAGCATCTGCTTCAGAACAACTCTTCCTCACTCCGCACCTGTGACCAGGGAAGGCAGGAGGAAGGAAATGCCCTTGCCCAGGTTTTTAAAGGACRCAGAAACCTGTCAATTACTCTGATAGGACGATGTGAGCCTGGCTTTGATAACCCCTCCGTGGAAGCAAAGAGCAGAAAGCCCGAGGTGAAGAGGGASTGAGAACAAAGCTCCTGCAGTGAGTGAGCATGGAGTAAGTAAAAGATCAGTGGGTTCTTTGGATTTTGGTTTTTCTTTGGTTGGTT
>NW_026623434.1:687826-700243 GCF_030028575.1 Malurus melanocephalus
CCCCAAAAACCCCCAAACCTTGCCTATGTTTTTCCTTTGGAGACAACTTTTTTTTCCCCTTTCTTTGAACAGAGCTGACCAATCTTTTGGGTAAGGGGTGGATTTGCCATCGATCGATGCCACCTTCGGGGTGGGGCTGGGGGTATCCACCAAAGGCAGCACTTTCCCAGGCAGATTCCATTCTGCTTCGCGTGAGGCCGGGCTGGGAAGTTGTGCTGGAACAGCGAACTCTGCTCTCCCAGGGGCAGGAAGCCTCCAGACTGTCCTGTTACTCACTTCCATCCTCCTTTTCCAAGCGCTCAGCCGCCATCTGCCGGTGGAGTTGCTCCAGCAGATCATAAATAGTGAAAAAAAATAGTGTGATTAGGGTTGGAGTGTGTGATAGGCAAAACAGCAGAGTGCAATAATTAACAAGCCGTGCTTTCCTTCCCTTTTCCTTCCCTTTCAAGCCAGGTTTTGGGGGCTTGCTATTTTTATTTTTATTATTACTGTGACTGTTCACAGGGATGAACATAAAGCATGATTTATCTCTGGTTTGCTTCCCTGTGTTCACTGTTTCTCTAGTAACCATGCCCCTKGTTGCTGCTCTTTTAATCTCATTTCCCTGCCCTCTTTCTGTCTCCGATTTTCCGCACTTCTCTTGTCCTGGCTGKAAGGGAAGTTGTGTGTTCCTGGGTGAATAGTTTGAAGCCACAAGGCACAATTAGGTCATTTAGACCAGGGACTGCTAATAGCAATGTGAAAATGCACGAGGTATTTTATAGCCYAGGACTAGACCATCTCCTGCTGCTGTTGCTCTGAAGGCAGGTGCTGCAGTGCCAGAACAGGGTGRCCATAATAAATTAAAAATTTTGGGTTACTTGCCACGAGAGTATTATTTACTGACAATGTAAAAAGCTAAGTGGTAATATAATCATGGTACCAGAAATCAAATATTGATATTTTCCAGGCCACTGAAAACTGTGTCCCCCCCCAGAGAGCACAATTGCAGCTGGTTCCCTGGAAAGAAAAAAAATAAAAATAAAAATTAAAAAAAAAAAAAAGGCAACTGCTAATCTCCTGGATCTCTTGGTTTTGGCATCTATCTTTCTTTCAAGGGCATCCCTTGTGTTTTGATGAACAGCACCTGGTTCTGGCTCACCAGCTGCAGGCACTGAGAAAGTGACTGTGCTCACACCAGCTGGGAGTTTTTTAATTTCTTCTCTCTCTCTTTCCCTCTCCTCTCCTGAATATCTGTACACCTAGAAGCTATGGAAGAAAGGGTTCAACAGGATGGAACATATGTGGYATATGATGTGTTGAATGTGCTTCTTCCAGAGCCATAATTCAACATGAAGTTAGGATTTTTAATTACATTTTCATTTACTGTTAATGAAATGAAGCTGTTCTGCAGAATGCTTTTATACAAGTGTTTATTTTCTGCCAACAAGTAAGCAGAAAGAGACTTTTGTATTTCACGTGTAAATRTTTCTATATTTATAATAATTATAATTCACTTATTTAAATATTAATAATTGTTAAAGAGTTTGGGGTTTTGCTCTGCTTTTGCAGCAGTATGCAAATTATTTATTTCAATATTTGAAGTTAGACAAAGAAAGCAAAAAGGCAAATTCTTGTGCTGTGTGTAATTACAAGCTTTTAGCTTAATTGACGAGAATTTATTCCATTTTTTTCTGCTGGAGATGGATCTCTCTTAACATTTTTAAGAATCAGAAGTTCCTTTCACTCTGATGGATTCCCAGTGAGCAGTGGTGTTGCCAGGCTTTTGGGGATAAGGGTGAAACATGRGATATGCCTGGTTTCAATAAATGTTTTGGTCTTGAGATGGTATTTTTGAAGTGGAGGTTTGTAGTTTTTATTCTCTGTAAGTTTATTCTTTTTTTCTCTTTACTGCAAGATATGAAGAATGATTAATCTTGGAATATGTTAAACAAGTTGAAATAGTTGGAGGATGGGGGAGCTCCCTGATGTCAAGCTACAGCTGAGGAAGAAGAGGCTGATTTTTGCTGGTTTCAGGCTTGAAGCTTGCTTTCTGTAAAGCTAACCTGAAAAAAAAACCTCAAAAAATCCCCAGAGTCTAGACAAGGCTGCTGGGTAGAAAAAGTTGTTACCAATCCATGGTGAGTTAGGTCCACCTACTTCAGCCATTTAATAAACTAGGCAAACTTTTTTTGCTAAATCTCCTCAAGCCTTTCTCTCCACAAGCAGGATCACTACAGGGATCAGCAAATATCCAGCACTTAACACCATGAGAAAATATAATGATGGTGGGGCTGAAGTGGGGTGGGGCTGAAGACATAGGTAAAAGCAGGTTCCATAATTTGCCTCTTTTTGTTTTTTTAATGAGTTGCAGACAGCACTCCTCTTGTCCCCATCTTGGAAAGATGAATGCCTGAGCGACTGAAAGCATCTGTCAGTGTCTGCTTATTTCTGAAGTCCTTCTAGAGACCATCCCCCTGCAGCTCCACCTTAATGTTTTAGTGCTCTGAAAGGATTCTGTATGCCACTCTAATGCCCTGAAAATCTTAAGTTATACTACACTGGCAAATAGAAGTCTCCTTTCCTTAAATGAATATTCCAAGTGTAGAGATGGAAATAGCCTCCAGTGCTCCCTCCTAAATCAAGCTTTCACCACAGCTCTGTTTGTCACTGTTCTAAATTAGTAGTAGAATGTACAAAAAAAATCCCCCAAGCAACTTAAACTTTGCTCCTGGATAGTTAAATTCCCATAGCCACTGGTTAATTATTTACAACTGGGACTTCACAGTCACGTTTACAGACCATCCTGTGTGTTGGGTTTGCCTGTTAGAGGTGATGATTACTTATTCACTCAAATCATGCTTCTGTACATAAGATCTTGGCATCAAAATGGCAAATCCTAAAAGGGTTTGCAGGAGCAGTCTCAGTCTGTGCTGGAGATTTGCTGTTGTCCCTTGTCTTGCAAAATTAGTACATATTTCAATAACTGTGTGCCTCAGAAAATATCAATCAATAGGTTTTAAGGCTATTGATCAGCAATATTTCCTAGGCATATTTATGAAAATTCTGGTATGTATATGTAAAAATGTAAATTCTGGGTTTTTTGCAGCAGATATTTATTATAAGTTATGCTTGTTGACATCTTAGAACAGCAGTAGAGGAGATGGCTTCAAGTTCAAGTAACTTTGATTTGGACAGGGAAGTTTCTTTAGGTTTTTCYACTTCCTTTCCAAATATAATCAGAATTGCTTTACTTATTGGAGACAAAATACTCAAAAATGCCAAYGTGACAGTTGAACATAAGCTTGATTTTCATAGAATTTATGGAACTCGGAAACAACAGTTATTCTCAGGTTTTGGAAGTTTTTGATACATTTTGAAATCTGTGACACGGATTCAAGATGAAAATTGTATTTCTCAGACAATAGATGGCTGCAGTCACCAAGGCTGCAGTAGCCTGTCTGGGGTGTTGAGATGGAAGAACTGAAACCATTAAAACTCTATTCCCCTGCTTCCCTACAGAAGTGTGGCTGGCAGATATGTTTTCACATCAGTCTCCAACACTTACGAGTCATGTATATAAAAAGTAATTTTTTTTTTTTGTGTTTCAGGAGCTGTGTCAGTGTCATAACAGCACTGAGCTCATGTTTGCTCTGGAGCACCTTTGGCCTCAGTGCAGCTGTGGACTCTAAACCCAACATACTYCTGTTCCTGGCTGATGATCTTGGAATYGGAGATATAGGTTGTTATGGGAACRATTCTATCAGGTAAAAGATTTCTCAGTGCAATATATTTGACAGGGAGCCCCTATTCTGGGGAATTAAGCCTAGTTATAAACAAAATAGAAATGTACTTGATCTCTTAATTCAAGACTCTAGTAATAGTKTATTTAAGTGCTTGCATATATTCACACATTGGGGCCTAAACAAACAGTGTGCAGTGAAAGAAAAAAGGTAWAATATTTTCATTTTATTTTCAAGTTCATTCTGGGAATCCCTTGCCCCCACAATGTGCTAACTCTCTGGCCACTTGTTTTCATACTATTTTCTCTGCTTCTCATGAATGAATTTCTTTGTTCCTTTTTGTGCATAGTTAAGCCTTGCACTATCCACCCAGTACTTTTCCAGTATCCCAGTACTTATCCAGACACTGTACCGGTCTACCAGTCCTGGAGTGGTAATTTTTTTTGTCCACTTTTTAAATTTATTTTTTCTGTTCAAAAGGAAACTGTTCAAAAGTTTTAGTTCTTGACTTTTTTTTTTTTTAACAAGTTTCAGTTTACCTTGCTTCTGTCAAACTCAAAACTGTTTTTTAGGACCCCAAACATTGACAGCTTGGCAAGAGAAGGAGTGAAGTTGACCCAACACCTTGCTGCAGCTTCACTTTGCACYCCMAGCAGAGCAGCTTTCCTCACTGGCAGATACCCCATMCGATCAGGTTTGGCCCATTTTGAATTACACATTTSKGTGCAYGGTTCTGAGGAAASACARTAGCCARTACATTTTGGAAKAGGAGAACTGAGCTATTTGCTTGGYCTGAGACAGAAAATACACCACTAGAGGCTCAAAGGTTCTRTAAGAGACTTCTGAATGGACAAAACACTGCCTTGCCAGCTGACAGAGATTTAGCCTTGCTTTATAGGATGCAGGGGATCTAAATGATAAAAATAAATAGGAATGGAGAAATGCCAGCTGCAGCCATACCTGTCACCTCCTTGCTGCAACACTGCCTGGGTGACAAACTACCAGAATTCCTCTTGATGGTCATGGTTAGAGGTAAGGGGTTAAAACAGGGTTCCCAAAAGAAGTGACCAAGTTCAYTGTGCGCTTGGTACAGAAAATTACCATAAAAAGGGAGATTGAGTCATCCGTAAGGTACCTTGGAAAGGTGGGGAAGGGATTCAATGGATATGTCTTGGCTCAAGACAATTTAAGGGGAACATTCTAAAATGAGTTCTCCCCTTTTGTTTTAACCAATCCCTTTCCATCAACAGGAAGAAAGGGAGTATGAGTAGCTATAAGTGAAAAAATAACAGTTTACTAACAAAGAGAAATTTAAAGTGGTGGAGTATCCCCTTCTGAGGTGACACCTGGAAGGGGTGACTGAGTAAAAGGAGACAAAGGGAAAATGGTCAGCTGTCCCTTCCTGCTGCCTCAGCTCCATGAAAAAAGCCAAGAGACAAGAAATCAGTAAGGTAAGAGGCAGGACAAATGGCAAGAGGGAAACAAAAAACAAGCTAAGAGGGCCCTCTGCCTTGAGCAAGGACCATGAGACCAAAGCAGATCTGCCTGAGACCCCTGACTTTTAAAAGGACACTGACAACCCCGCTGGCCMTGTTTCTGACTGCGGCACTGGGTCTTAAAGAGATGGTAATATTTTGGGGCATGGATAGATATGGAATATGATAACATTTGGGGTTACCCAGGACATCTCTCACTAGGTGTTATGTAGTAAAATTTGATGCCTGCTTTTAGAGCCAAGTGAAAATTCAGTGCATGTGTTTGGTCTCCTGCTTAACATGATACAACTGTTCTCTCTTGGTTTAGGTGAACAGTACCACAGTAACTCAGAGAGACAGAAAATAAACCAAATTATTTTTACCATCCAATTACTACCAATTGGATGGTAAAACTGATACCAAACTGTATTTGTTTTGAAGTACAGCTCTTGACTGCCTAAAGTACCTAAAACACACTATAGATAGTGTGATGTGACTGCTTACAATACATGTTTTATTTTATATCTTGTGAGGGACTGCTGCCTTCAGGTTGAGCTCCTCACACAGTAATTGGCAGGGGCAGCCCAGCCTCTGYCAGCAGAAAGAAATGTCCTGCAGAACTGAGTGGAGCTGTTTCTGTCAGGGATGGCATCCAGCAACAGGTACCGAGCGCTGCAGTGGAATGCCGGGTCGGGAGGGCTCCCTGCCAATGAAACCACRTTTGCCAGGCTGCTGCAGCAGCAAGGATACACCACTGGACTGATAGGTAAGGAGAAATGTTTCACATAACCTTGAACAATGAAMCGATTATGTGAAGGGAATTTAGGGATTTTTTTTAAACCCAAACTATAAATTAGTCAGGGATGCAAAACCTCTCCAAAAGGCTGAGGGGAGAAAATTATTATTTTTCTCTCTTATTTGCAAGAAGACAAATACAATGCAGTCTAAAGAGTTTTAAGACAATGTTAATGGTTCTACACAGTATCAAAACAGGAAGAATTAAAAAGTGTCTCATTATGATAATGGTGAGCATTTATTTTACTTGGTTTAAAATTTTTCTCAAAAGTTGGTCCACTGTGAGAGTTTTGGTAATATGTTTGTCAACATTGCCCAAAAATTTATTGGATCTTTCAGTTATCTTCTGTTAAAATGAAGCTTGTTAGTTGAAAGTTTGGAAGGGAACATAATTAACCCAACTAGCAAGTTGAAGTACTTCAGTTATTTGATCCTCACAGAAATGTTATCAAATTCCAGTCTTATGTGACCTCTGTCACCTCAGTAGCTGAGAATCTCACAAATATATCTGTTTATTGCCTGACTATTTGGGGATGGTTTTTGGCATCCCCGTATCCCATTATGGCACGATGTTCACCTGGTCAGGCACCAGTTTCACAGGGCATCTTTGCTCATGAGAAGCATGTGTCAACACGCCATGGAAAAATGGAGTAACTAACCTAATTCCAAACAGATGCTGACAATGTTGCTGCTGCTTTGGAGATGTTCACCATAATGTTCTAATTTCTTTCATGCTTTAAAAYCTTCAGGAAAGTGGCATCAAGGTGTTAACTGTGAATCCTTCAATGACCACTGTCACCATCCTCTCAATCATGGATTTGACTACTTTTATGGAATGCCTTTCACACTTCTAAACARCTGTCAAAACAACAAATCTCCAGGTCTGGATCCAGTCCTTCAAGCTAAGCTTTGGTTTTACACTCAGATAATTTTCCTTGCCGTGCTCACTCTCATTCCTGCCAAACTGACTGGTTTGGTTCCCCTTGGCTGGAAGATAATTACCTGTTTTACTTTGGTGGGCAGCCTTTTCTTCATTTCTTGGTATTCCAGTTATGGCTTCGTGCAGTATTGGAACTGCATTCTGATGAGGAACCACGATATCACTGAGCAGCCCATGAGGTTAGAGAGGACTGCTTTCCTCATGCTGAAGGAGGCAAAATCATTTATCAAAAGGTTTGTAGTCTTTTGTAAAGGAGCTGGCTTGTGCTGGGCACTTGCAATAAGAATATTTTTCTCCAAGTAACTACAATTGCATTATGCAAATTGCTTTGAAACTCACGTTCCAGTTCTCTGTTAGAAACCCAATGCACTTGCAATTTAATTACAGTTGTCTCATATTGGAAGCTACAGTAAATTCAGATGGATTTTTAAAAATKATACATGACCATCCCTCTATGCCCTATTGTCTGTAATTAACACATTTATTCCAAGATTAGCCAGCTTCTTTTTAGRCTTCTCTACAATCTTCATTTGTGTTCTTATTCATAAACCATACAAAACACCTAGAAAAATGTGTCAAATGCACAAAATTACTGCATGCTAAAATATCAAAACACTTTAAATCTATTTTTATGGATTAAAAAAGAAGGCAAGTAAGTTTGTTGGTTTCTAGATTCAGGTTMTGCCTGCGCAGCTATCTATAATATTTTTGTGTAACAAATGTCTTTCTATAAAACGGGAAAATAACTATTCTTTTCTTATACTTTGTGAAAATAAACAGAATGCAAATTACAAGTGGCCATCTTAAAAAAGCCACGTGAATATTAAACATGAGATTGTATCTAGTTGCATTTAATTAAAAAGTCAACAAAGTTAARCATCTGATTCATTTAAACACTGCGCAAATGCTATGCCTGGTTACACATTGGAAATTGAAAATAATYTGTCTGAAAAGGATCTTTCTCACCCACACTTCATACAAAAAGAGGAGTCGTCTTCTGTCACTGAGGATGCACTAGATATGAGTACAGTCTAGACCTAGTGTCTGTGTCWGCATAGATAAATATGAAACCCTTCAAAATACCCTTAAAAGCACACACAAAAKATGTTTGTTTGTTCTTTAGAAACAAGCATGGACCGTTCCTCCTCTTCGTTTCCTTTTTACATGTTCACACCCCACTCTTTACCACGGCAAAATTTCTTGGGAAGAGCCGCCATGGTTTATATGGCGATAATGTAGAAGAAATGGACTGGATGGTGGGTAAGTGTCCTTCATGAAGGAAATGTTTCAGATGCATATACCTGTGAATTTTAAAGCAGGAAAACCAATAAGGCAAAAATACCTAGAGAAATTTAAGCTATAAAAACCTTCTTATAGGGCATTGTGAAAGATCATTATTGAAACATTRTAAGTCTGGCTTGTTCTGTCCAATATTTTAACAGAAACCTTGCTATATGTCTTCTTAAATTTAAGGCAAAATTCTGGATTTGCTTGACAAAGAAGGTTTGAAAAATCATACACTTACATACTTTGCCTCTGATCATGGAGGACACTTGGAGGCTCAGAATGGATCTGCCCAACTAGGTGGCTGGAATGGTATTTATAAAGGTAGGAAAAACCTTCTAATTTTACGTGAAGGTTAAAATCAGAAACAATTTGCTTGGCTGAAGCTGGAATGAGTTGCATTTTTAGCTTGAAATACGAGTGACATACAGAGCTGTTTTAATCTTAGACACCTCTTCTTTCAGTAATGTGCAAGCTTTATTATACATCATTTTGACAAAAATGATGTCCAGCTTTACCTGTAAATTGTCTTGTTGTCAGGTGAAAGGTGCTGAAAAAAATGTGACAGTTCACTATGTTGAATTACCCCTTCCTCTTCCCCTTCTCTCCTCCTTTCCCTAAAAGGACTATTTCCTGATTTGCTTGTTCTTTTTTCTTGTTMTGTTCCAGAACTCATTGATGCCCAACAAATAAATACAGAATAGAGCAGGGCCATGTTGTGTCATGACTTGCAGCAAAAATTTATTCCTTGTATRCTTTTACATTCCACCCAAAATCAGTGATTGACATAATATCCATTTTTTTTTTCCTCTGAGTTCCATATATTGATTCATTTTACTGCAGGTGGAAAAGGCATGGGAGGCTGGGAAGGAGGGATCCGTGTGCCAGGAGTGTTTATGTGGCCAGGAGTGATCCCTGCAGGCGCAGTTATTGATGAACCTACGAGCCTTATGGATATYTATCCCACRRTTGTTCATCTGGCTGGAGGAACATTGCCACAGGACAGGTATGGAGATGTTTACCACTGGAGGGATTGATAGGAGAGATCAATACTAAAAATTGACTGTGTCTTATCATTCTCAGAGATCCCATAACTTGTTTTGCCTCAATCCTAGCCAGAGATTTCAAACCAGGTAGCAAACTCACAGATATGCCACAGAAGTTCATGGGGCCAGAATGGCAATTCATTCCAAAGACCAGGTGCCACTTTCACAGGCTCAGCCTTATTCAGGAAAAAATCGGTGGCTGAGGTTGTTTTGGCATCAACTGAATTGACTTACAGGCCCTTACAGATACCTCATAAGTTTGGTAAACCTCTGCTTGTCCAAGGGATTTCTTTAGGTTCCTTTGAAAGTTGCAAAATGTTCCAATTATCAGTATTGATTTAATGAATAAATTACTTGTTTTCTGCTAGACCAAGCTCTAAATATTGCTTATTTATTGCTAGATGGAATGAATTGAACCAGATATGATATATTAAAAACAAACAGAAAAGCCTAAAAACAGCTAAAAAAAATCCTAGGTATGTAAATATTTGCTTGGCAGTCTGCTGGCTGCTCTAAATCTATGAGCAGATTATTCTGTGAGCTGTCTCATGCACTGATGCAGCCAGTGCTACAAAGGCAGCGCTACAAATGCAGTTCACTGTCAGGTTGGCCCCTGCCTGACAAGGTTTTTCTCCATTACATTAGGGTGATTGATGGGCGAAACTTGATGCCTTTACTGCAAGGAAGAGCTCAGAAGTCAGAGCACGAGTTTCTGTTTCACTATTGTGGGTCCTACTTGCACGCAGTGCGGTGGCATCAGAAGGACAGTAAGTATAAATGTTTGTTCCATGGTAACTGCAAAACATGAGTGTTTTCCTCTTGGTAGTTGTCAAGTTTCTTGCCTGACTGGTGTTTTTCAGYACTGGTGTCTGAGATTCTTGAAATTATTGTGCATGACACATTCTGGCTAGCAGACATATCTTAGAGCAAAAACATTTTTGTGAGTAACAGAGGGCATTATAGGAAGTGGGGTGAGAAATACAGGCTCTACACTACTACACTGGAAATTTAGTGCAGTTTTCTCATATTCCTAGTGGTTTCCATCTTCAAAGCCAGTAGTCTACACAGAAAATCTGATTTGTGGTGGTGGAGGTACCAGGGTGTGTGAGAAGATGTSTCCTGAGTAAATAGCTGACCTACTATTGCTTCAAGGAATTTTTCTCTATGGCCTTGCAGTTGTGCCATCAGTTTTCTCTCTTGCCAGGTGGRGCWGTTTGGAAGGCTCATTATGTGACYCCARTCTTTCATCCACCTGGRGCAGGAGCTTGCTATGGAAAAGGAATTTGCCCGTGCTTTGGGGAAGGWGTGACCCACCATGACCCTCCTCTGCTGTTTGAGCTCTCCCAAGACCCTTCAGAAGCCAAACCCCTCTCAGCTGACACAGAGCCCCTCTTTGACTCTGTCATAAGGAGGATTGGCAGAGCCATAGAGGAGCATGGCAGGACACTGACTCCAGTCCCRGAGCAGCTCTCTGTGTCCAACGTGGTGTGGAAGCCGTGGCTGCAGCCGTGCTGTGGGACCTTCCCCTTCTGTTGGTGTGATAAGGAAGGTGACAGCACACAAATTCTGTGAGATGGACATCTAATAATGTATCCACTGAGTGCTCTGCTGACAAAGATCTCAGATAATAATTGTGTCTTCTCCTGGGAAGCAAAGTGGATGAAAATAAAGAGAAGGAAAAGTAATGTCAATCAGAAGTTTTCCCCTTCATTCTTTGCCATGGGACAAAGGTTTAAGGAAATCCTGGTTTTGCAGACTTGTGTGTAAAAGAAAACTGTAGAGGTATATGCCTAATATCTGACTAATTTGTGCCTGCTCAAGGAAGACAGTTGGGAAATACTGCAGAGAGCGAGCATGCAGTGCTGAACAAGCAGCAGTAAGAAATGTTAGGTTTACATAAAACTCTTAAATGTTTGCAGTTGTGCCTCTATAGTCTACAAATTGCAGTTGTACACTATTCAAACATGGTAACTTGAGTCATTACTGCTTCCTGTACTGCTGTGTTATCCCTGTTGAGATGCTGAGCAACATCTGAGGTGGAGCAAATCTGATTTACTGAGGGTTGTCCTTGATTTGGGAGTTTGTGATCTCAAGCTTTATCTGGGTAAAAATCACCCATATCGCAGAAAATGTGAAGTATAAAATATTGATGTGAAGTATAACTCTGCAGCAGCTACAAAAGAGAGAGAAAMATTTTGCCCTTCAAAAAGAGCTCCTGCTGCATACAAATTTGGCAAAAGCAATTTTATTGCATATAAGAAGCTRATAAAAATGTTTGAGTTCATAGTTTGCACTATTTCAATGTCAGTTGTAAAAAAAAAAAGTTCATTTGAGAGTAATATGGGAGTAAAAAGTATTTAATAGCAAGATATATATTTTTACAAACTACAACTTGTATAAAGGATTCATGCCAATACTACTTAAAAAAAAAATCCATAAAGCAAACCAAATCAACAAACAAAAATCTGCAGTGGTGTGACCCTAGTCTGACTTTCTAAGGAAATATGACTGCACTGCATTTTGCGATGAAATGACACAGATTTTGGGACTTTGAGCTATATTACTGGCTGTATTTTTGAAGTACTAGATGAAGTCAGAGTTCATCCTGCTAGAACGCTGGAGAAACTGGTGGTTGAATTTAGTAAATGGAAAATATTTTAGTCCATTTGTTGTTTTGGTTCCCCTACCTTCAAATGTCTCTGCAAACAGTTTACCTGTTTAGCCAGTTAAGTTGCTTAACACTTTTCTTCTTATATCTTAGGGATTTTTTTTCCCAATGTCTGACATAAAAGCAACTTTAAGAATTTTTGTGTCATTTCAATATTTATGTTCACTACTCTTAAGTTCACTCAGAAAGCTTGTCAAAGGGAGAAGGAGCTTAATGAATACCAGTGTTTGCCTTTAGTACTCAGATGTGTRASAAAAGCAAAARAAARAAAAYAGCAAACACACAGTGACTCAAAAAAAAGGAGGTTTTGCTGGCAGAAAATTTGCCTGTTTGCAGCAGGGAGTAAACASGACTTTCCTGTGCTCAGGTGCAGTGAAAAACTGGTTAGCTGAAGRGGAGGAAATACTGCAGGGCTCGAACTGCAGAGACAAAAATCATCTCYCTTCTGCTTTGGTGTTACTTATTCACTTTTTTTTTTTTTTGTTAG
>NW_026623434.1:700545-766634 GCF_030028575.1 Malurus melanocephalus
TTCAGTAGTGAGCACATGGTGAGAAATTTGTCAACAGTCAAAAATTCAGTCATAATTTGGATAAAAGCCAGTGAACATTAATACTTAGATTATTGGCATTTTCAAAGATCTGCCCTTCCCAAAGTATGATGTAATTTTTGAGAAATATTTTTTTTTTTCAAGAAAAATCCTTGCACCAGAATCATCACTTGCTGTTAAGCAGTTATACATAGTAAATATGATAGTCAAATAGATATGAATAAAATGTGTCTCAATGTGATAACATAAAAATAACTGAATATAGTTATAAGTGCAAGGAGGTAAAAAAATAATAAAAAAAATCTTTAACCCTGGTTCTACCTGCCACTGCATTATATGAATCTGATCATTTTATCTGCTTTATCTTTCCACCTCACCGACTCCTAGTGACTTCTCTAGAACACAATCTTAAATTCAGCAGTTGCTGTATTCAAGAAACACAGAGAGACAAAATGTCAGCAAACAAATAGGGATCCTCTGTGTAGTTGCTCAAGACCTTCTTAATTATGAAATGTACTACACCAGAGATAAGATCTGAAAGAAGGGGATGGATATTAAACACTACAAATAAACACTTCTTCAGCACAGGTTTCTGGAAAATGCAATGAAAACAGAAAGGCAGCATGACAGAAGAAAAGGAGAACAAGCTGACCTTTTTATCTCATCTGGAAGGCTGGAAAAGCTATGTGGGAGAAAAAAAAAAACTATTTGTATTTTATAGCATCTCTTTTCAAGCACTGCAATAGAGCGATGACAGACTTGATACAAATTTTCACASCATTAACTGGATAGGGGATCTAGAAAAGGCAGTAGCCATGTTGTGCCTGTATTTCGAGAATAAGTACTTTGTACTCTGCCTGGAATTTATGTAAAACATGCATAGCTATTCCTGTTTGATGGCTGTTCCCGTTTGCTGGCTGTTGCTGGCAGGGATCCCAGGTGTGTCCATGCTGGAGAAGGGGGAAGGGAGAGCAAGAGGAACAGGAGCAAGTTCCTGCCTGCTTTCTCCCTCGTGGCTTTTAGAGGATCAGGACTGCTCAGCACACCCAGGAGCGAGAGAGATTTTGGAGCAAGAATAATGGAGAAGAGGGTTTGTTTTCCACATTGTTAAAAAGGGTCAGCTTTTTTTTTTTATTAGTCCTGATGATCATTTTATTGTGGCTTACTGGCTTACAGAGGGAATTACTATCTGATGTATTCTTGGATTTCTGTAAGAAATTGCTGATTTTTAGAGGCTGCTGTTGGATTTATGAATTATGTTGTTTTTCCTCATTTGACAGCTTTGTTTTTCTTGTTTAAGAGCCAAGGAAASTGGACAAGCCCTGGGGCCCAGTAGTGGGTTAATCACACTGTCAATGAGAGCTCTGCTTTCAGAAGGAATCAGACTCTAACAGAGATATGTGAATATGCATATTTGAATTGTGGTGGGTTTTTTAGTTAATGTGGTTCTTCTTGTAGTCCTTCAGTAAGAGTGCTCCTTAAATGGCTTGCAGTAAATCAGATTGTGCCACAGCCAATGATGTTAAGATCTTTTTAATACCACCTTTACCCCTCCTTGGTTCAAAGTTCAGTTTTCCTGAGGGGCTCTACAAAAGGGTATCTAAATATTTATGTGCCTGCTGTGACCAGCTGGCCATGATGCAAGAATCTGTGGGGAAAAAGAGGAGGGCAGCAGAGTCAACACAGTGGCAAGGCAAGGGATTTCTTAGATGCTCAGTTCTTTTGATCAGGTTCTGCTTCTTTTGCTGCACTACAGCTCACAAGGGCTGATCCTCAGCTAGTTGGTGTAGACTGAAGATTTTCATTGCAACAGTTTTGGCTTAATCATGTACCACAAGCTCTTCAAAAGCTGCCTAACAGTTGCTGGGAAGACAGAGCTCTGCCTCTGTTGTCAAAGGACCATGAAAATATTGCTGTTATARATGATGACCAGAGCCATCGCTCGTTCTTGGCTCTCACCAATTAATGGCTTCATGCCCTTGCCTGATCACAGCCCCAGCYCTGTCCAGTGGGACCAGAGCTCACTGGGGTCATGGGGGAACTGCATCCAGGCTGTGACAGTGAAACACCCTTACACTGCCTTCTCCAAAAGATCTGAGGTCCTAGTAGCGAGTCCTTTGCTTCATATTAACAGCCCCCTTTTTGATATTGGGCTGGTGGCATCTGCATTCACAGTAAGGTCTTGCTTCAAACAGCCACTGCATTGAGTCAGAGAGACTTTGCTGCCTTCCCCTTCTCTGACTCACCCACTGGGCAGGGAAGATGAGCTTTCAGGATCTTGCCAACAGCAAAGGGAAACATCATCAACCCTCTAGAAAATTCCATAGCTAACAGTGATCAAGTTTGTTGGGTTTTTTTGTTATGTTGGTTTTGTTGTTCTTGAGGTTTTGTTGTTTGCTTGAGAGAGTTACTGTTGTTTTGCTAGGGGATTTGTTTGTTTGTGTTTTGGTGGTGGTGGGTTTGGGGTTTTTTTTTAGTTTTTTTGTTTCCCATATTGTCTCAGTCATAGCCAAACAAGCTTCGAGATGTTGCTTGGAAAAATCAATGGATCCCAGGTTCTGACTCTTTCAATACTGTTTTTCTGGTCAGTATCTGCAATTATTTTTTCTTATGGCTCATTCTCTGAAACSCATGAAGTGAGATTATACTCTGCTTTTTCCAGTTTAATATTCCTCAGACATTCAATGTAAACTGTTGTGTACTAAAAAGGCAGAAAAAAAGTTCCCAGAAAATGCTATATTTTCATTTTTGGAGGAGAGAAAACAACAAAGAAGTCTTTCATTAGTCAAGATGGAGATTTTCACTTCTCTGTGTTTAGAAGTGATGTTTTGTTTACTAAACTGCCTTGAGTTATTTCAGAGAGTAAATGTTCTTATTACTTTCAATCTGTTCCTTGGGACACACAATAACGTCTTTGTTCTTGTGCTGTTTTGAAATAGAAAGAAGTGTGGAAAAGTGGGGATATTACATGGATGGGATATTTCCCTTTTTTTTTTTTTCTCTTTTCAGTGATGGAATGAATGGCATCTCTAATTTAGTTCAGTGTACACAATGAAGCTGGGTATGTGCCAGTCCCCACTGGGGCCAGTTTATGATGTACTTCTGCAGRACTGTTTGCACAATTCCACTGCAACATTTTCTGTAGAATCCATTAGGCCATTCATGAGCAAAAAGAGTGCATTTCCCAAGCCATTTCTTTACCAAAGTGGCTAGGTGTGCTCTTTATTTCAGCAAGCATAGAAAATCACTTCCACTCATAAAATTTGCCTTGCCAGACAAAAATGAATACTTAAGAAATGAAAAGATTATTCGTAGATTTTTAAAGTCTAGGAATTAAAGTCTGTTTTTAGGTTAATTTCATAGGGTCAGCAGGTAGGAAAATTGGCTTGTTAAATTTATAAATGGCATTAAGCTTTGACGTTCCATAAGGAAATAATCATAAAGATATTTATGTTCCAGAAGTTTTTAGTAAGATTCAGATAGAAACACCTCCTTGAATGCACTAGATGGCATCTAAACCTAAGAATGTTACCCCTCCCTAGGAATTAAATCACAATTAGTTTCCAGGATGGCTTTTATTCGAGTTTTTTTTAAGTTTAAAAGCCTACAGGTAAAGATTAGATTCTTTTCCTTAAAGTTGACCTGAAGATAAGTAAAAAGTGAGATACTAGTTTTACCTCATTTGTAAAATGGTGAAAACTTTGGTTTCGTTAACACTGAGAGTTCTGTGCTTGTATTGAGTAATAGGCACCTCTAGCACTTTTTAGAAKCCATTAACACTTTACCTTCTTTCCAGATACTCACAAATTCCCCTGGAGCTATCAGCAGCTGGGAACAGGCCAGATCTTGCAAAACTGCATGCAAAATCACCAGAACTGCTGACCTCTAATTTTTTTTTTTTCTTTTTTCACCAGAATTTATATGACCAACAATGTACCTGTTTCATAAAATGGAAAACTATGAAGTTTACCAGGGAAAACAATGGTAAGAAAGACATTCCCTGAGGTTCCTTCCTGGCTTTTAGGTGATGTCCTTAAGAAAATGTRAGCAGATCTCTTCCTTTCTCCCTGCTACCACCACCCCAGCTCAAAGAGAATCTGAGTAGCTGATACAGGTTTGGATCTGCTGGTATTTCAAGACATTTTATCCTGCTTAAAAAAGACTTGGAGAGTTTGGAGTTTATATAATGCAGTATAGTACATTTACTATGCATTTATCACATTGCAGTATCTACTAATGAGCAAGCAATAAGAAGATGTGTTCTAACATGTGTGTTTAACTTCAGGTGAGAATCTGTAAGCTTCCTTTGCAAACAAACACCTTGAACAACTAAAACATGCAGAGATACTTTTAGGCTCTTCTAGGAAGGAAACCAAGTTTAAGCTGCACCTTCATTTTGCAGATGGTCCCATGGTTTAAGGAGCCCTTTCCAGACACACTGGGTGCAGCAGATGCCACATTGAAGCCATTGCCACAATGACCAGAGTGACTCCACACCTGTCACTTTCGTGCTCCTGTCCCACTCATTCCAGGAGCCTGAACAGGACCATCCTACCCCCCTGTACAAGGAGTGCCTCGGGATACTTGTGAGTATCCARCCACTCATTAGAGCTGGAAATATCTGCAGAGATCAGTGCAAATGTTGATAAAGAAAGGCAAACACAAAATTCCTGTGTGAATAAATAATAACAATAAATAATATAAAATAATAATAATAATAATAAACCCCCCAGAAAATTATACTAATATTATAAAACTCAAGGACTTCTGTAAATATTCAGGAGCTCCATCTGGTGGCACTCTTTGATTGCTGTTTGCACGTATGGTGAGTTCCCATAAAACTTTTACAAGCGTAATTTAAAGTAAAACTTACAATTGTTTCTCTGTAATATTACCTCTTTACTTTTGCTTCTAGGATCTACCTGAAAATTTGGCTAATTTTATGCTTGTTTCCAAGAACCTGTGTATCAAATCCTTCAAAACCTAAYTTTTTACTTATATTGGCTGATGATCTTGGTATTGGAGATGTGGGTTGCTATGGCAATGACACAATAAGGTATGAAATAAAATTATCCCTTCCAGGTGAACTTCARTAAAAAACACTGATGATACTTAGCATTAAAAACTAATTATTAATTTATTCATTTATCTAGATACACTTGTTTTCAAACTATGTACAAAATGAATATTCTACAGTAATTCCTGCTGGGGTCATAATCATACAGACAAGCTTGAGAAACTTTGTTGGACTTAGAACTTTGCGAATGTGCCTGTGCACTGCACTTGTCAGACCTGTGTATAATATATAAATTTCTGCAACTTCGGGGTTGAAATATGAAGAACTGAGATTAGAATTTAATTTCAGTTAACAACTCTAGTAGACTTGTTATGAAATGACAGGTCAATCTATGTGATATATTTATCCAGGGTGCAGTTAATAATCTTTATATAGATTGATTGAGAGAATTATGTGTCTTTTCCTGTGCTGCATAGGATTTTGGTGTGGGATATACCTGAGATACCTTGTCCTCCCCCCAGCCCCCTTTTGTTTAGTTATTAATAAAAACACATATGCCCATGGAAAACTTGTTTCTAAGGAGTCAAGGTGTCTCAAAAATATGTGTAAAACACAGAACTTTTCTAGCTGAGTGGTAGGTAAACATATTTTTGTGAAATTGATGGTGATATTCTCAACAAAGCAAGGAGAGCGGGATACCATTAATTTCTGTGCAATATGTTTTTATCAGAGATGGGATTTTTCTCTTTAGGACCCCTAACATTGATGGCCTGGCAAAGGATGGAGTGAGACTCACTCAGCACATTGCTGCAGCAGCTGTGTGCACTCCAAGCAGAGCCGCCTTCCTGACTGGCAGATACCCGATCAGATCAGGTTGGGCCTCTCTCTAATGGTTTGCTGCAGTTCGTCTAGTCAGTGTTGATAATAAAAATCCCCTTAAATAAACCATTCTGAAGAATAGTTAATCTTGGGATTTGRCGTCTCAGTGAGATGGGCAGAAAATAGAAATGACTAATAATTGATTTCTATGGGAAAATCCCCATTAAAAACACATTTAATGTGGCTAAATGACAACACAGAAATGGATGAAAATCTAAACAGTACAAAGCAACCAGAGGTAGAAAAATGAAGAAAATTCTGTAAATGTTGTATGTTCAGTAGCACTAGGATTATTTTAAATGTAATCTTTTYAATATCCTGGCAAACTTTTTCACAGTGAAATGTGTCAGACTGTAGAATAGTTCTCAACAATTGTGTTTTAAAACAGATTTAWTTCAGCCAAGTAAAGCACAGTCTGAGAAGACTGAAGATCAGAAATCTGGCTTTTTTAAATCTTAAATGCTACAATTGCTCCCTAGGCATGGCATCCAGCACTCAACGGCAGGTYCTCTTCTGGAATGGTGGTTCTGGGGGGCTCCCACCAAATGAGACTACTTTTGCCAAAATACTCCACCAGCAAGGTTATTCTACAGCGCTTGTAGGTATGAGACAAAGAAACTTGTTGCCTTTTAATTGCTTGATATTCTAATTAGGCTGCTTCTGTAAATATCTTTTTTTTGTCAAAAAAACAGATTTTGTTGTATGCATAACTTTCAAAATCAACAGAGATTCTAGAACATTATCCACAACTCCCAGTGTCAGTATTTTATATCTAGCAAATCCAAAATGAGGATATATGGAACACGTAAATACACAATGCCAATGGAATTCAAAGGAAAGAGTCTTGTTTGCCCAGGACAGATTGCATTAGGATGAACCAACAGAGATATTCACTGGTGTATTAAGCAGAAAAATGTCAGATAGARCTAGTGTGTAAAATAGTTCATATTTTGGCACAAGGGATTCTCCRGTTTCTCCCTGTCAGGTTGCACATTATTGCACGGCTACTTCATCATGTGAAAAATAGTAACCACCAATTATTGCAGCCCATGTTTGTTCTTACTAAGGGAGATGTCCAAGCTGGACTGTTGCCCTGCATGGAATTTAAACAGATAAGTGAGGAAAAGCAGCTGTTCTAGACAGATAGTGCCAGTGTCCTGTTGCTCCCTGAGTCTCTCCCCATTCCACACCAGCTCCTCCCTTGGCTGCACTTTAACTGGGAAATACAGGCAGACACACCAAAGAGTTGTAATACTGGATTTAAGATATTTGTTTTATATTTCCAGGGAAGTGGCATATGGGTGTGAACTGCAAAGCCCGCCATGATCACTGCCACCATCCTTTAAATCATGGTTTTGGTTATTTTTATGGCATGCCTTTTACCCTTGTGAATGAGTGTCAAAGCACAGATGACCCTGAACTGGCCAAATCTTTGCAAGATACGTATTGGTTTTACACTCAGATGATCATCGTCGCAGTATTTACTCTTGTGATTGGAAAACTTACCAATTTATTCCCRGTAAAATGGAAAATAATCATCTGTCTGGCTATCTGCAGTCTCCTTTATTTCATCTCCTGGTTCTCCAGCTAYGGTTTCACCAAGTACTGGAACTGTATCCTGATGAGAAACCATGATATCACTGAACAGCCAATGGATCTACAAAAAACTACAGCCAATGTGCTGAAGGAGGCAGTTACATTCATTAACAGGTAATCAGCAGAGGTGAGAAGACCAGAGGTGTGCAAGCGATGCAAAAGGGTCCTGGCTAAGGACTGAGCCTTCTGCCACTAAGAACAGAAAAATGATCTTAGGGTGGTCAATGGACTAACACAGAAAGTGTCACATGAAGTTAATATTTCACAAACAGGAGAGAGATAGGGAGTTTTGTTTAGTTTAGTGGTTTTGTTTCTTTTTTCTCCCCAAAGGTGTCCCTTGTTTACTATCAGTAATTTCAACTGGAATTGAACAAACCACTAAATGTTTAAAAATATCCACATGTTAAGTCTAAGCATATGCATATTTCTGTCAGGGTTTATGGCTTGTGTGTTTGTTTTTTAAAGGAATTTTGAGGTRATATAAATTCCCTCTCTAAAACTCTGAGCATAGGTAATCTCAGMTTCCCAGGATATCCTGGCTTGGTATGGAAGGGATATGATTTCCCTATGGGTGAAACCCACTGATATCACCCACTCTGTGTGATATCTGCCTCTTCCATGAGGACACTCATGGAGTGAGTCCTATTTTCCTTGCTTCCAAGAATGTGTCAGTCTTTTGGCCATGACCTCTCTAATTTGGAACTGGAAGAAGATTCTGTTACCGATTTACAAAAGGCCCATTACTTTTGGAGTCTTAATAAAGAGCAAACATATTTGAGGGGTGTGTGTTAATCCCYTCTGTCTCCCAAAACCTCAAAGATAAAAAGATGTCAAAATAAAAAAAAAAAAATGTCTAAGTCACAACAATGATATTTATTGAGATAGTAACTGCAATATATCTGTTATATTTTGGGCTGAGTGACAGTTTGAAGAAGAGAAATGACTGTTGTTTTCTTTTATTTCAGAAACAAGCATAGACCATTTCTTCTCTTTGTTTCCCTTTTACATGTTCACACCCCTCTCATTACCACAGAGAAGTTTMAGGGAAGAAGCAGGCATGGCCTGTATGGAGACAATGTAGAGGAGATGGACTGGATGGTGGGTAAGTGTTGGTCTTGAAGAAAATTCTCCATTCATTTAAATGTGGAAAAGACGTTAAAGGGGTCATCACTAAACTCCCTTTTGGCGTTTGTAAAAATCAGTGAACTCACCCTGGTTACACAGTGGGTTTCAGAGATTGCCATATCATAACCATACCTCTTTTTTATTTTCTTAAGATGAAAGCTTAAACTCTCCTCATAAGGATTTGTTATATTTTTTTTAAATGACACATTTCTACACTGAAGTTTTAAATGCAGTCAAAGAATCAAATGTGCCCTCAATCATGATTTAAATCAAAATGTATGACATTTCTCCACCTGTGTTTGGTCTCAGAAAATGTAAAGAGTGTTGCTGAGTATTACATTATATGATGGTTGTTTTGTGTACTTACTTATTTTATCAAAAAAAAAAAAATCAGAACCCTCTCCTAGCCAAAAGGCCAAGAAAGCTATGGTGTTTCACTTAATGCATTGTGTGAAGTCAGAAAAAACTCACTTACGGGTTAATCTAGGCTCTTGAGTGCCAATCAGGTTAAATTTCTGCTTGGTTTAATTAGGTTTAAAAACCTAAACTTAGTAGTTCCTTTTCTTTTCCGTGATAGGGAGAGGGATAGCTACTGTTTGTATTTAGTCAAATGTGAGGACCCTATTGACAAAGTAATTGTGTCAAGGCCACAATTCAATCTCTGAACCTTTTAATCCTCCAGTAACCATGTCTACAAAATTGTGTTTTGAGAGGAGCCTGATTGCTTCCACTGGGCAGGCTGAAAACTCCTGCAAGATGCAGTTGAACCAGAGGATTCATCTGTGCTCCTCTTTCAAACTTTTGGCTTCAGACACAGGCTACATAAGCAGAGCTGGATAGCAAAGTCRAGACAAAAGGAACATGCCTTGGGCAGTTCCTTACAGGAACAGGAAGGCAGCTAGTGAAGACAGAACTCTCCAGAGTTGGACAGCTATGAGATTTGGGGTCTGATTCAGAAGGAACATGCCTAGAATCTTTCTGGGAGAAGATTTTGTAGGTAAGGTCAATAACTAATTTCACCAAGGAGACACAGGAAGCCTGTAAAGGAAAAGAGATTGAGCAAAAATGCTCATCAGTGGCTCGTGCTTTTTYCTTGTGCAGTTCAGCTTTTGCTGCTGCTTCTGTAGCTATGGAAGCTGTTCTTGGCAAATATATTTGATGCAGAAGTTGATGAAGACAATTAATTGAAGGTAAATCCTATTCTATATAAACATTTGATGCAGTCAGTACCAAAAACATTCCTTATGAATTCAGGTTTGAATTACAGTCTGTGAAGTTTTTGCCACTGATATCAGGAGATGATTTTGGTTGACAGCATGCAGCCTGGTCTCAGAGCCCCTGTTCAGTTCCTGGTGAGACACAGCAGTTTTMTATGGTTAGTAATCAAAGCAGCACTATCATTAAAGCTTTTCAAGATATTTGAGGCTACATAGTGAAARCAATTCTTGACACAGAATTTACAGAAGAAAGCTGACAGAGTCAATACCAAAAAAATCTGACTGCATCTCCTGGTGTAATTATGATGTTTTGCTTTGTTTATAGGTAGGCTTCTGGATGTTATTGACAAAGAGGGCTTGAAGAATACCACATTCATTTATTTTGCATCTGATCATGGAGGATTCTTAGAGGCCCACAGAGGAAATTCTCAGTTGGGTGGATGGAATGGGATCTATAAAGGTAAAATTTTAGTAGTACATACATGCATAAGACTTCCTCTTAAAAAAAAAAATATCCAGGCAGACTACACTTAACAAACCATACACTGGGATTATAATCTTGGTTTGTAGGACCAAAACAAAGTCAAKGGTTCTTAACACTTGCCTGGGATCCCTCCAGACTGCCAAACCTTGGAAAACAACGGTGACATCTTGGGCAGCTTGGCACTCACTGTGTGATGAAGTGTGAAAGCTGCACCCATCACTTGTTTCCCTACAGAAGAGTCACCTTGACCTTGCTCAGCATCACAGTGCACATTGTCTGGTACTCAGTTAACTTGAGGAGCCACACAAGCAATGTTTGATACAGCTCAGATCCATCCAGGGATAGTCCTAAATGCAAAATTAGCATTTAGTTCCTGTGATGAAGTTTCCATGCCAGTAACAGATGCAAAAGGGCCAAGTGACTCACTTGAATAATTTGGAATCTGATCTCAGGAACTCACTTCTACTAGCTGAACATAAGTRTATTAGTAACAGGAGAGTCTGGAGGGGAAAGAGAAACGTGATTAGGGAGTTTAGGATGAGAGGATAATAATAAAATCATGCCTGCTTAGAGAGGAGGCAAGAGGGGATACARTATCAGTTTAGATATCAATAATAGGAAGACATTCCTATTTATGTCCACAGCAGAACACAGTACCACAGTCCCAGTGAGACTAACTAGCAAGAATAAAAAGTGGAGTTTAATAAATAAATATCTGTAAAATTCACTATTGGAATAAAATAAATATCTGTAAAATTCACTATTCATTATTGGGAACTGCATATTAAAACCAAGCAGATAAATAAGCCACACATACAAATAATGAGAAGAGCCACTACTGAATTACAATCTACTCTTTCTCAGGACTTAGTGTGTTTTCATTAAAGTTACATGAATATTCTAAAACTTTTAAAACCTTTTATTACACCTGTCCCATAAACATCTGGTACCTTTTATTCTTTTATCTTTTTTGACACTTTTCCCCCTTCTGACAGGTGGAAAAGGAATGGGAGGATGGGAAGGAGGAATCCGTGTTCCAGGTATAGTTAGATGGCCAGGAGTATTGCCTGCAGGRATGGTTATYGATGAACCTACAAGCCTTATGGACATTTATCCTACAGTAGTTCAATTGGCTGGAGGGGCAGTGCCTCAGGACAGGTACAGAATGGCTTTCCAAACCGTATTTGTTTCCCTTTCTTGATTTAGACAGAAGCTGACTATGTCATGCATCCTAACAACCACAAGTTAAATGTTTCTAAACGAGGCAGTTCTCTACAATTCTTTCTGCACAGCTTTCTCCATCTTGTCTGTTTATGTGAAAAAGGCAAAGGAAAAACCCAAATGTTTTATCAATGGTCATTTAGCTAACTCAGCTCTCCTGTCACTGAAAGGCAGCTTGGTTGATTTGGGGCACTAGGATGACTGTAAAAAAGATACTTTTCTAAAAAACATGAGAAAGCATGGGTGGCTRAGACATTTCTGCAAAAAGGATAAAAGTACTGGTGGTGTGTAGCTAAACCAACTGTTAGGCAATTCAGTAAGTGGCTTTTTTTTATTATTATTTTTACAAGGGCCGGAGCTCACAGAGCTGTCAGCAATTTCCATTTCAGGTAGCAAAATTAAAACCTGTGAACCRTGCCTTCACTATTGTTATCACTTCCAGGAAAATTACACTAATGGTGACTTATCTCCCCAGGCAGGATGTGTGATCAAGCTGTAAATGCAGGAACTTCTAGTAACTGCTAATTACTGGTGTCCACCCATTCATCCAATTGAAAATCTCAGTGCTCATTAGCTAAACAGTACCTTGGTTTAGCGATGACACTTGAAATCCTAATGGTGCATTCACAGAGAGTGAGAACTGCTCATGCTCAAGCTGCAGACTTAAAATACTTAATCTGTCTGGTGACTCTGGTCCTCTCCTTCAGGGTCATAGATGGGCACAATTTGCTGCCCCTGCTGCAGGGGACAGTGCAGCACTCCAGGCACGAGTTCCTGTTCCACTACTGCGGTGCTTTCCTGCATGCAGTGCGCTGGCACCAGAAGGACAGTGAGTATATCTATATATATTGTGCCAAAACATTTCAGAGCATTGAGACCTCATCTCTCCACAGAAGTTACAGAAGCAGAGTTTAGCAGGACTTGAAAACCATGGGGAGAAAATCAATAGATACACAGCTAGCCAGCAACTGGATGTTTTAAGTTAAAATATTACCTAAGCCTTAATATCTGTTATTTGTTCCCCTTCACCTTTCAAGAAGTTTTAAATTTTATTTATTAACAGAATATTGTTCTATCAGTTGTAACAAGAGAGACTGAAGAGTAAAACTTCAGGCTCCAGACATAAAGAACAACTCTGGGGACAAAAGAAGAAAGGAAGGAAAGTTCAGCTGATTCCATTGAACCAAAAAGAAAATTCCATGTGGGAACAATGCAGCTGTCAGCTCTTTAATGCAYTGAGCAAAGAAAGTGGCTCCAAGTGGTGAATGTCCCCTTTCTTCTTGTCTCCTTTTTCAGACAGAGTATCTAATTGCTGTCTTCTTGTTGGGTACATCCTTGTCTCTGAGTTCAGTGTAGTGCTTTCTAAATGTGGGGTAAGGAAGAGGAGAAAAAGGAGGRGGGAGGAAGAAGTAAAATGTCCWGATGAACTGCATTCAGATGTAGTCCTAGTAATTTACCATGTTTGCACTACAAGTTATTAACCTGTGTTATCCCATGTTTGGAACAAGAGCTTGATGAAGTACAAGCGCTAAAGCTGCAAATTATTTTACTTCTTCATGTTAAGTTAAAAACTAGACTCCAGATTTTACTGTTTGAAAGACCTGCAATTAGGATCCTTTTTGGAAGCGTGCTGGAACCTGAGCAGAGAAATAAGCTGCGGTCAGTTTCTGAAATGTACTTCTTTACTCAGCCAGCCAGAAGAACCACTTACCAGTACTTACACCCACAAACTGGGGATTACAGTCTCCATTCTCCCCGCTCCCCTTGTTCTGAAGGGGAACAAGAAAGTGGTAGACTCCATCTGTACCCAAAATATTGGCCTAAGCATCCATATAYTGCACATGGTACCCAGAGTCACGGTGCACCCATGAGCCACAAAAAAAATCTGAATCCCTGCCAGCTTCCACAATACCTTTTCCTTTTATGTGACAAGCACAACATAAGGTTACCCTTGGAACATCAAAGCAGACCACTTAAACATGAACCAACATGTCAGGGACCACCTCCCAGCTCCTAATGACATTAAGCTGTTCCAATGTGCTTCTGTGACAGGTGGCACCRTATGGAAAGCTCATTACACTACTCCAGTATTTCACCCAGAAGCCTCTGGGGCCTGTTTCAGTAGAGGAATTTGTCCCTGTTTYGGGGATGGTGTAACCCATCACGACCCTCCGCTGCTGTTCAATCTCTCACAAGATCCGTCTGAGGCCAGCCCTCTGTCGGCTGACACCGAGCCCTTGTTTGACTCTGTGATCAGGAGAATAAGAGGAGCTGTGGCAGAGCATCGCAAGACGCTGACTCCAGTCCCACAACAGCTGTCTCCTTACAATAATATATGGAAGCCGTGGCTGCAGCCGTGCTGTGGGACATTCCCRTTCTGCTGGTGTCATGAAGAAAATAACCAAGAAGATAGCATTGGTTAATACTAAAATCAAACTACGGTTAGCTTTAAAGACATTGATATTTTTTCTCATTCACGTGAGTGCAGTCATACAGAGATTAGAGATAAATGGTAAATTACATTCGAATCACTAAAAGGGGCATTGTTTTTGTTCAACCTTTTATCCACAGAAATTTAGTAAGCCTGCRGTTTAAAAAGAAATTAGAGGTCACSTGTATAATCTACCCCTCAAGTGAATAATTTGGGATCAAATACCTAATAAATKAAACAAAATTTCTTTTCTTACTGGTTTTCAATTCAAGCAAATGATGACTGCTAAAAAACCAAATTGTAAATAGCAGATGTTTGTTTGCACAGAAAATCTGTTTTAAAACACAACAGGACTGAGCCCAAGAGAGTATCTCTATTCAGGCCTTACCTTTTAATGAGAAATAACCTGTTGCACAAAAATGTAAGATTGATAACAATGAAAAAAAATAAGGAAAAATAAAATTGCACATTTAATTTGGGAACATATTCAAATGCATTGGCCTCTCAGTAATATACAGCATATTTTTACCTTATCATCTGTACATGCACTTGTCTATCATGTGAGAATTCCCAGGGAAAACTGAAGTGACAAGTATGTTTAAAAAATTAGATAAATAAAGTTAKCATCTCGAGATCAGTAGCAGAGTACCTAGCTATTCTGATATGTTAAATCACAATAATTCTTACTGACATGTTTTCCACATAATTAAGTCCTATCCCAACTTCCTTGAGAAGGAAAAAACAAAAAAATCATATGGCCTCCTTATCAAGCTTGTGAAATTTGGGACCTGTGAGACCAATTCATAAAGCCTGCACATCCCACTTGGGTGACAATGCCTCAGATTTCRTAAGAGTGCCATTGTGCCCCCTGAAAAATGGGCTTTGTTTTGTGAAAAAGCACTTTTTTCAGTAGGAGGTATTAATAAAAAAATTCACCTCACAGACTAATCACTTCTGAGTGCAGGTCATCTTCTCCAAGCCAAATGTGTCAGCACAAGTCATTAGGGAGAGGGAATTAAAATATCTAATCCTCTCTTGCTGCACTTAGGCTAAATGAATTCATCTCTCAAGATATAATCCTAGCCATGCTCTYGCAGGGGTTTTGTGTCAAATGAGATTTTCAATGGGAGGTTCCTGTATTTTTRCCTCCCAAAAAAATAGATTGCAGGCAAGACACTCAGACTCTTAGTCTTCCTGAACCCTCTGTATTCAACTCCTACAATGCACCTAAWGGTCACCCAGGTTTTAAGAAGTAACAAGGGATGGTAAGAGCTGCAGAGCAGCACACGAGAGTGCATGTCTGGACTGTGCACCCCTTGCAGTGTTTTCAGAGAACCTCCTGACTTACACCTTAGGTCAGGGCTGTGGTGAGTCACTGCTGGGTAGCTCTAAACAGCATAGGTTTTGATCATGATGCAGCACCAAATGCAGGTATTTCTTCAGATTATTTCCCATTTCACCTTTTCTCTAAAAGGTCACCAAGGAAGTTATGTGGAAAACATCCCACATAAATCAAAGGGCACATGTGACAATGCAATGATTAGATGTATCAATGTCACACTGGACAGAAGTATCTTAAAATACGAAAAAATCATCCCTTACAAAAGTAATAATTGAACACTGGTGTAACACATCATTACTCTGAAAGTTAAATTTGCTGAACTCCCATATAGTCAGAWGCTAAGGAATCACATAGATATCCATGTTGCCTTTCTGACATCCAAACACAGATTATTTTATCTTAGCTGGCATCTGTGGAAAGTCAGAGGGGCTTTCAGGCATGAGGGGGAAGAATTAGGGCTAGCAGCACAGAGAAGCAGCTTTTGTCAGCTGTTAAAGATCTGAACCAGGCACAGGAAATGTGCTTTTCCCACACTGAGAGGAAGAGGGCAGACAGAGCACACAGAGGGATCTGCAGGCAGCCAGGAGAGAGAAGCAATGGGAAATTGCCGAATAGGATGCACATCACTTCAAGAAACATGGGGAACAGGAGAGAAGACTATTTTCAGTCCTAAATTCCTTTCATTATCTAAAGCTAAATGTATCTTAAAAGGTGCAAGTTTTGAGGAGACCGTGGTAAGCAGGATAAGGAAGTTAATTATTTTGCCTTTTCCGTGCAGGTCCTAGCCATGGAGCTGTTGCAGACTTCTTGGTCTGTATACATTTTAACAAAACATGCAAGCTCTGCATAAGGTGCTCTTGTGATTTTCTGACAAATGCATAATCCTTGTAAAGGAGATGAACCCAACATAACACTTGAGATGGCCTTGTGAACCCAGCACATAAAATCCATTAGTAGGCAAAAAAGCAGTCACAAAACCTTCTTGAATAAGGGAAGGAAGAAACGTAATTCAGTTCTGTAGGTTTCCTAAAAAAATAATCTATAATGATATTTTGAAAAATATATTAATGTGATAATAAAACCTAAATTTTATGCATTCTCCCTTCCTTTCTCATGGTTTCTCCCTTTGTAGCAAGGCACAAAGAGACTACATAAAATGGCCTATTAGCAAAACCTGAGACAGCTGGCCAATCTCCAAGCCAGCGTTAGCCATGCAAGAACGTGCCTACACCGTTTAATAGAGACACCAGAGAAAGGGAAGTATTACTCTGTAACAAATGAAGTTTGTTTTACTGAAAGAGCTGTGATTGCACTGTGYAAATGTTTGACTTTCATGTTGTATGAAGCCGACTTCCACTTAACTCGTTTGATCATTATTAAATGACATTTGGAATTGTTGCATTAGTCTGACTCCACAGAGTCACTGTCAAGTCTCTCAGGAGTGAGACAAAAAGCTTCTAGGAAACCTCACTTCACCRTGTTTAAATATTGGACACATTGCTTTGCTCCCTGCTAGGACTCCAGGGAGTGCCAGCACACAGATCACAAGATCACATCATTTAAGGCTGCAAAATAATTGTGTAACAAATAAACTGAGAAAAGTAATTTGAGCTCAAAATTTATCCAGCTTGAAATTCCCAAGGACTCTGAGTATATTTGAGAGGCATTTAGAYAAATGACAGGGTAACAAAAACCCCTTTTGCTCATGACAGATTGTAGGTTAAAATACATACACACAGGCAYATATATAGTGTTGAACCCAATAAAACACTAGAATTTCTGTAGGATGTTTTTATTGTAATGTTACATCTAATCACCTCAATTTAGAAAAAAATCAGATTTATTCAAAACCTAATTTCTTACTGTGTTACCATACTATTGCATCACTAAGATTTTTTGAAAGCAAGACAAAAATATTTTTCAAAAAGTCATTAACTTGCCATGTTGAGATAAATGGGGTTACTATGGGATCCAAACCACTCTGGCTTCTGCTCTGCCATGTGTCTAAAAGTTGTGAGTAAAAGGTTTGGAACAGGAAGCATTTATGGAGGTTTGAAAAAAAAAAAGTCTTCAAACTAAACAAAACATAAAAGAGGTGCCCATTCATCACACACAGTCAGTTCTGTTCCAAGTACTTAACATGATTTGAAGGCTCTGAAAATACTACTGCTCTAAAATAAACAAATAATCTCTTTCAGATATTTACTGTTCGAAAAGCTTTACAATGCCATAAAATTGAACAGTTTTCCAAGGCAGCTAATGTCATGCCATCCTGACAAGTATTAAAATAATCAAGTCAGAGGCTCTCTGTCTTGGAATTTTAGGGTTTTTATTTCTCCAATTTGAAGCTGAAAGGGTTCTAAGAACAGTCAAATTAAAAGTCAAGAAAAAAATTCTTGCAACTGTATTTTTTCCTTTACTCATATAATTGTAAGTTTTATAGCAATTATAAAAGTTTTAGTCAATTACATTTTTTAGCTACCTTTGCTATAATTATGGTATAATGTTAATACAAACCGAAAGCTTATAGCAGGATGCAAAGTGTAACTTAAAAATTGAAAGTTGTGACTTTCAACACAAAAGAAGCTGTTGATTAGCCATCCAATTTGGGATAAACAGAATTTTGGCTGAAATATTCTGCAACCAATATACTGACAGTGCAGACTACTTCAATGAGCAGTATCAACTGACATGTATTTTTGGAAGCCATTTAAGAATTTACTACCATACATTTAATCTCATATATGGGGCTGATAAAAAGCAAACAAGCAAACCAAAAAAAAAAACCAAACCAACAAAAATTCAAACTACTAAAATAAAATCCCAAAATTATGAAAACTGGGGGGAAATTGGAATGTGAGATTTGAAATAATCAGCTATGAATTAAAAAAAAAAACCAAACATGCTCATTTCTTCTTATGTTCAAAGTTACTGGAATCAAACCAGTTTAGATTAGGAAAGTAAGAGAATCAGATCCATTAAGGAATAAATAGGCATACTGTAGACTTACTGGTGAACAGCTAGATGTTTATAAGAGCAAACAGAAATATCAAGCACCTGCTACTAACGCAGCCTCCCATTYATGGACAGAAAAATCATGGTGAAGAAAAACAAACAAAACAAAGCATTTTGTCAAGTGCCAGCTTTAGAAAAAAMCCTTGCTGTGAGCTGACTGATTCAGAGAGACAAAGAAAACTTATTTCCCAAGAATAACCCAGATGGAAAAGTCCTCACAAGACACTAGGCAGTAAGTAAAGCGATACTTCAAGAACTACAATTTCCTTTTCCTGCAGGTTCTGAAGTGCATTAACCCACATGTCTAAAATTTTCAAGAATTTTTGTGTGGAGCACCCACACYATCTCCTCCTTATACATGAAGAGGACCCAATAAAGATGTTGTATGGCAAATAAAAGTACCCTCTAAGTCAAGCTGTGAATAATTCCAAGCACATGAAGAATAAGCATGTTTTGTTTTAAACACAAGCTGTCCTCCTTAAATACCGAGTCTGCCACACAATAGTACATCATAGTCTGGCCTTGTTTAAAGATGCCACCATAAACTTACATTTCTTAACTTTCTCTACCCTAAAAATACTTGAGGCTATACCACAATTTAATGTGGTAAAAAAATTCCAAGTGAAGCTTGGTAACCATTTTTTCCCCAAGATGCATTTTGACTTAGCAAACCTCAGCGCTGTGGTTCATGGCCACACGCAGCCTGTGACCCCTCAGACCTGGCTGTGACCCCAGGATTGCRGAGTGATGACCATAAAAGCAGAGAACACTGCCTGAAGCACAGCACTGGATTCACAAACAAAATTCTSCCTTTTCACACCGTGGTGGCAACAGCTTTGTGCCAGAAGCCAACTCTACATTATATGTAACTAGTTCAATTTTTTGTGTGTGAAGACAGGACACAAAAACTAGGGCAGGGCTTTTAACAGCTGTACATTTTCATGAAATCAAATAAACCAACTAGTGTTTGCTAATTCAAGAGATCCTAAACATTGTAATTATGTATGTCTGCAGAAATAATTATAACTCTCAACTTTTAATTCTGCTCAGCCGGTAATGCTAATGTCTCAAAAGCAATTAAATAAAATTAAAAAAGAAATTAAACTAACTAGTCAATCACAAGTAATACTCCCTGGCACAAAGTAAACAACCTATAGTTCATCATCAGCTGGTAAGCACATGACTTCATACGGCTTTTCCATTTCTTTTATTTCCATTATATTAATGTATTACAATTCTTTGCAAAACATTTACAAGCAGCACAGACTACCATAGTACATATCAACAGTTTGAAATGTGCTCAATGACACATTTTACTACATTCATATGACAATTTTAAAACCTTTCAGTTACTGATTTCACATCAGTATTTTTTTCTTCCATAATCTAATTAATGTACCCRGTAAGATCTAGTAGTTACTGTAAAAAATAGAGCTCCATGAAGTATGGATTCACATTGCTGACTACAGCTTTATATAGTTTTCAAAAACTGAATTGTATTAGCAACAATTCYTATAAAACAGAGAACTTTCTCAGAAGTGCACAAGGATCACTAAGGAACACAGATAAGCAGCAGACCAAATGCCGCATGAGTAAGGGTGCACTGCAGCTGCTGTAACCTCCACCCTGCTGCACCCACCCACTTGGGCCACAGTACCAAGAGGTAGAACACACCTACCTGTGTTAATATGTGCAGGTCACCCACCCAGAAACACAGGCTGTCCAGGGTGCCAAGGTTAACCAAAGAGAGATGCACAGAAGTATGCTCTTCTCAATTTCTCTGTTGACCCTAAACACCTAACTTGAGCTAGAAGCTTGTATTCAGCAGACACGCCAATCAGATTTCCGCTTTAAGAGTTTAATGCTAAGTGAGAAATAGATAAAATCAGAAATTCCTGCAAGAGTAAATAAAATCTCCTATTGTGAATATTAGGAAGTAATTCTAAAATGCTCAAAGGTATTTTTTTTTTCTTCTTTTAAGGGACCTTTTGACTCTTTAATTCCTTTCCTGATTAGTGCAAATTATTTCCTGCCCTACCCTCTCATCCTTTTAAATGGGGGAAAACAAAATAAAATTTTCTTCTTCCCTCCTATCCTCCTTTTTTTCTTTTAGCATCTATGCATAATGGTACATCATTGCTTTTAAACAGAATTCCAAGATATTTCATTAGGTGTATCTCTACCAAAACTGGTGRCATATAAAGATCAAAACTTTATCAGTCCTGCAACATCACAGCAGAATTCTTATTGCAGGTTACAGATAACTGTGTCAAATATGTTATCATATTAGCRTGACTGTCAAGAATCTTTCTTTAGAAGTTTTTTGCTTTGAAAGAAAATATTTTACTTTTTTGTTAAAACAACTCACTGAGATGAGTAAAATTTAAATATCCAAATTCACAAAACAATTCCCCATTAGTATCCATAAAATAATGCAGTCTCATCAGTAGTTTTTTTTCTGGAATTATCTTCACAGATTTACTGTTTCCCACATACAGCCATTGTTTAAAGGATCTTCAAAGGGCCAGCTTACGAAAATAAGTGCCAACTGTGTTTTCAGTTGCACTCAAATTACCTGCAATATGGAACAACCATGCTAAGCCAAAGGCCTTTAGCAGCTGCAGTTGAAGTACTGTAAACAAATCGATATAAAGCACCAGAAGGTTTACACCATGCTGCCAGAGTTTCTTCCTCTGACCACACAACTCAGAATGTGCAACTAAAGCTTGCAATATTTTAAAAAGCATCAGCATCCTATTGCAACAATATAAAAGGTTAATACACATTATCAGTGTGTCTCAAGTGTTTTAAATCACTCTTCCTCACACTAGTTRTGGAGCTGAGCAGCTTCCCTTAAATAAGAAGAGCATCCACTAGTGATCTCAGGTGAAGTCTGAAGCTCCTCTAATCCTACACATATTTAAATTAAAAAGTTTTGTGGCAGACTCCTATGAGGTCAGGATTTCATTTCTTCACTTCTTTCTCATATTGAAGTCTACACCATGTCACCCTTGAAAGTGGGTTTCAAGAACAAGGGGGTTTTTTTTCTTTTTATAACAACTGCTGAAAATACTTTGGGAATAATCTCAGTTTGGGAAATAAACTCAGCTGCCAAAATAATTTTAACTTCCAACATGTTTCCTGCTCATGAGTGTTTCTGCAGAATACTCTGGGGAGCAGCAGGGAAGAGTGATAAACACATGAGAGTTTATACTCAGAGGACACCATTCATTATTCTTCAGAAGGCACTAAAGGAGTACAATGAAAATTAGACACATGTAACAAATAAAGATGAGGCACACTTATCAGTTAAAAACCAAGAGTCTGTATCTGTTAAATCTCCCCCAGGAATGTATGAGGGTCCATAATAAATTCTAACTCTGGTGTCAGGTAAACTGCTAAGACAGCCAAGTATACAAGAATTGCATTTCTAAAGAAATGTATCATGATGGCCATAACAGKACATCCTTAGTGCAAAAATGCATCCAATTTCTTTTTGATATGTTCAAAAGCATCTTTYCCCATATAGTCCATGCGCCCTTCCTCCCATTTTCTCCGTTCATCTTCTGGAATTGGTTTTGCTGGTTTGGATTGAATAGACAGCTCTGAAACAGAGCATGCAACCTCATCCTGTGGGAAGAAGCAGAACAGTGGGAAAACAGTCATTTGGTTGTCCTTATTTCAATATTGTGAAGTTAAACCTTAAATGTCAAACTTCTGTACTGTACACTCCCAGTTAAAACAATAAAACAAACAGTATTCAGACATTCATTCCTGCTTTGATAATGTGACCTCATTTTCCCATGCTTTTACTACTTTCCRTGGCATCTTTGAACATACCAAACATTTATTTTACTGATCTTAACTCAGATCTTGGCATACTCATCAACAATACAATGAAAATATTACAAATATGGCCAGGTTAGAGTAGAATCTCTGCTACAATTAAGCATTTATAATTTATCTACGCAAATGTTGTTTCCAACAGGCTTTCATGTGAACATTTCTAGAATTTTTGGTCATTTTGTTTTACTTGAACTCCAGTGAGATCAGTATTAYTTAGCAGATGTGAGGCACATTACTCATAAAATTAATTCAAAAGATGGACACTATTAATTATACCAAAAGCTATTTCATTTTAATTGACAGTCTGAAATTGTAAATGCTGGTTCAAACTCGAGTCATCATAGGTGCAAAAATGCAAGACACATTATTAGTGACAATTTCTACCACATAAAAGAAAAACCATATCCATAATTGACCAATGCCAGCAAAAAGGGAACATCCCAATAATCATCATCTGTAATAAAGATGAAATATAACAACGACTAATCAAAGTAGCCACCAAAAACTTGCTTTCAGTACTATTCAAAGAGGCTCGAAGGAAAATAACTCGTAAGTAAAATTGAAATCAACTACAATGGCTTTCTAGTAAAGCCCTCATAAATTCAAGCTACAAGAGCTTCAGAATATAACTTAATGGGCAGGAATCAATGTCTTAAATTGCCTAAACGCCCTGGATTATCCATTACATTTGCCAGTTTGGGGCAGATAAGGCACAGGACATGTGTAAGACAAAGTAAGGTATTTCAAACAGCCRACCTGACACTAAATGCTTGGGTAACAGCATCCTTCCATATATAGCATCCCCTACCTGTGTCCCACTCTGCACATGACTAATCATGGCACAACACTCTAGGGAGCATGCTTCCTTCCTATAAAGGCAGACATGCAGCAGTATTTGGTATTTACTTTTCAGCCTGCAGTAATGTGTGTAGATTTCTTTCTTTATCATTGGCAAGTTTTACCAACAGCTTTGTAAGACATTTACAAGCTGACAGGAATCATCATGTTTTCAGAAATTAAGAATTTTATCTGGGGCCTAAACACTCCTGGCTCCACAGGAGCTAAAGATTTGTTTCTGAGTCTTAAAGTATTTCACCACAGTACTTCACAATCATACAAAAGCCCTCATTGGGAAAATGGCTGTGTTCTGTACCTTACAAATCCGTGACACGCCAGCAACACCACATCTGCCCCTGTGGTCACACTGCCCTCGTGTGTAAATGCAGTGAAAAATCACAAAGGAAGGGCTAGTCACTCAAGCTTCTGCACACTCCCTTTCCACTTGCTTGGAAACATTTCAGCAGGTAAAAAAACCCATAACAAAATGCAACATAACAGAACAAACAAACACGAAACACTCAAACAACTTTGCTTGTATTAGTATTAAAGAACTACAATAAGCACCATGCATCGATTACTTGGAGGTTAGCACAGGAAAATAAACATTTAAAAACTCAACMTTTTTAAAAGGGAACTAGAAAGGGATCACACATGAATATTGGAAAGAGTTAAAGAATTCCAGAGCTAACAGATTAAGGAATTTATCTGCACATTGCATTAAAATTAATTGAGCTTTCCCAAAATTATGTTGGCAGCAAAGACACACRTGCAGTTATTGACAGATGTTTAATGTACAGAGCTACATGTACCATTTCTGAGGTTTCCTGAAATGCTGGTTGGAATGCAGGTTGTTCTGAAGGTCTGTCAGGCTCAGAGAGATGGACGTTAGAATCTCCTGGTTCAACTTCAYACACAGGTTGCTAAAATACAGCCACTGAGGTTTTACTAGGACAGTATTTTTTCATAATTTCCTTATCATGAGAATTCATACAATACAATCACTTTCAGTCTTGGGGTAGGGCAAAGTAATGGATGGGAGGAAAGTGAGGAAGCACATTATCAGCAAGGAGAAAATTCATGTCACCCACCTTCAGCTATCAAAAATGGCATTGAGTCAAAGCTCCTACTATARTCAATTTGGGGTAAGTACCTCCAGAGGGCAGCTCATCTCATCCTAAAATAGGTTCAAAGTGGATGTCATTCTTCAGTGACTACACATACAGCGTGGAAAGGGATTTTATAGTAGATGCCTACCATTCATGAGGCCAAACTTCAACAAGAMAAATCTCATTTTAGGGTAATAGCTTGCTCTCACATAAGCATTTTAAATGCGTAAAATAAGAACAGAACAATATATTCCAAAACAATAGGTAAAACAGATTGCCTAAAAATACTATCCCAAATATTTGCTTTTGACAGATATCAAAACATAAATGAGTAGACAGACCCCATTCTAAAGCCTKTCCCCCCAAAAAATCCCACAAGACTATTGAAACTGAGCAATGAAAAGTGTAATGATAGTATTCCCAAGTAAGAAGGGAAGCAGGCTATTACCTTCCAATTAACGTGGTCTTCTGACAAACCAATCCTAGTAAATGGAATTCTAACAGAAATTTAACTTTCAATGAAATGACTTTAAGTGACCATAATGATTTTTTTAACCCAAAAAACCATCTTGATAATGTGTCCCTATTTGGTTTGAGCCTTTCCAGTGACGTCAAATGCATAAAGCACACAAGAAAATACATCTTTGCAAATAAATTATTCTTAAGTTATAGACCTTGAAGATTTGCAATTTTCCTCCAGCCCCTTCAGACTCAGAGGGGAAAGGGAAAAAGTGGGAGGAAGGGGAAAGGAAAATTACAGTTTTACTTTATAGAGTAGCTGTAGTCTAAAGAAATGAAGCAAATAACATATTAAAAGTTGTCTTCATCTTCTGGAGTGTAGTTCCCAATTTACAATACCAGAAGACATCAGAACACTAATTGTACCATGTGTACCATGGTTTATCATGCAATACATGATGACTTACATCTGCAGAGGTATTGTGTTATGTCCAACTTAATTACTGCATAAAATAAGGAGAATCAGTGTAACACAAACACAAATACAAAAATGTGACAAAGAAGCAGAAGACTGCCGTATTCATTTTTTTCAAGATTCTCCTTGCTGCCCAAGTCAAAAAATCTGAGGAACAGTTTKCTGGGTCAACACTTGTGGGAAAAAAATTTCTGCAGAGATGATAGAAAGGATTCTAGTTTTAAATATATTAGCTCACCAAAGTATTAGTATTCAAAATATTACTTAGGTAGCAGATTTTTTTAATATAGCATTTTATTAGGTACTTAACAACTTTGAATAAATAACCTCTTCCTAAAATGCAAAGCAAACTCTTTCAACCTCCAGACACATCATGCATGCRTTGCTAAAGATTAAAGAAAATAAATAGTCTTTAGACTATTTTTAATGCTAGTGAGACAATTCAATAGGTACAGCTGAGCTGAAGATACGATCTTTCAGATCAGAAGCAAAATGAAAGAATTTCCTTTTAGGATATAATTTAACTTTTTTAGTGCATTTCATAATATACATCACACTCACAGCTTTGAAAGCGAGTTCCTCAGGCAAGTTTGCTGTGGGATTTACTTCACTTGTCTGCTCTGGAAGCTCAGGCATTTGCAGAGAACTGGCCGCACAAGGACTGACCTTCTTCAGTGTAACTTCAACTCCATCGAAAGTGTGCTAATGAAAACAAGAACATCTCACCAMTAAAATACAATTTTTCAGGAAAACAGCACCTTATTTACAGCAGTTGCACTTCCTTAGAGGGATCTTAGCATTAAATGAATGACTTATTAAATGCAAAAATGTCTGTGGTTCTAGASTCAGACCGTCTGTTTRGGTTTTTGCACTCATGAGTACACCAGCATCATCAGGAGGTAAATCTAACAGGTATTTCCACCATCATTTAGCATAGTTGGAATATTTCTTTAATATGCAATGCCTTAAAAATTAAAACATACCAAAGCCTAAGATCAAAAACTACCCACTCCTTCCTGTGCTTTCCAATTTGTYAGGAGGTTAACAGGCCAAATTATTCTCTGGGGTTTTGATGGCAATTATTCAACTGATCTTATGTGACTATGCAATTAGTTCAACTGTGGTAATAATTTAACATTACAAAACATTAAGAAAGTACTTACATATGCATAAATAGGAGCTAATTTGTCTTGTCTGGATACAAAATTAAAAACTACTTCTCCTACACATTTCTTTATGCTGCCAGTGTCTAAGAAATCATATATTTATCAATGGATTTTTTTATATTCTATTAATGAAAAGCACACATTTTTCCATTTCCTTTGAAGAAAAAAAAAGCATAAAGAGATCAGTAAACGTTTGACGACATAGGAGTACTGTGTATAACAGCCTAAACACAATTAACACTGGTTTTGCAAAAATGACCTATTCATCATGACCCTCATAAAACAAGTTATAATGTAATTCTCAAAAGGAAAATTCTCTTACAGTTCAAGAGTAGTTTGATGGTCTACATCAACTTAGCTTCAAGAAAAACAGAAGTCCRTTTACTTCATGGCCAAATTTTCCCTTCTCTGGCTAATTTGTATCATACTTTTGCACGCACATACATTACCACAAAAACTTTATCAATTAATAAGTTGGCTGCAGGACATTTTTGAAAAGCAAATAGTACTAAAAATTCTTCCTAAATGGCTACTTCTGGATGCTTCTACAAGSAATCAGTGCTACTACCAGCCAACAGATAATGAGTGTTCCCACACATATTGGGATTGCATGGCAAGGTTTTGGTAGCAGGGTGACTACAGGAGTAGCTTCTGTGAGAAACTGCTAGAAGCTTCCCCCAAGCCCAATGGAGCCAACGACAACTGTCTCCAAAATGAACTTGTCACTGGCCAACCCAATCAGTGATGGTGGTAGTGCCTTTGGGGTAAGAGATTTAAGGAGGAAAAGTTGCTTGCAACTGGAGAACAACAGATGGAGGAGTGAGAACATGTGGGAACAACAACCCTGCAGACACCAGGGTYAGTGAARAAGGAAGGGGAGGAGCTGCTCCAGGAGCCGGAGCAGAGATTCACCTGCAGCCCTTGGTGCATCAGGATGTCCTTCTGCARCCCATGCAGGTCTATGGTGGAGCACAGATCCACCTGCACCCCATGGCGGACCCCACACCACAGCAGGTGGATGYCTGAAGGAGGYTGTGACCCCATGGGAAGCCCRTGATGGAGACTCCTGGCAGGRCCACTGGACCCATGAAGAGAGGAGCCTGCACTGGAGCAGGTTTGCTGGCAGGACTTGTGACCCCATGGGGGACCCATCCTGGGGCAGGCTGTTCCTGAGGGCCTACATCCCACAGAAGGGAATACTGCATCAGAGCAGCTCATGAAGAACTGCAGCTCATGGGAAGGACTCATATTGGAAAAGTCCATGGGAGGGACTMCACACTGGAGCAGGGAAAATGTGTGAGGAATCCAGTCCCGGGGGAGGAAGGAGCAGCAGAGACACATGATGAAGTGACATCAGCCTCCATTCTCCATCCCCATGTGCCACTGGGGGAAGGAGTCAAAGAAAATGGGGGAAAAAAGTTGAGCCCGGGAAGAAGTGAGGGATAGGGAGAAGGTATTCCAAAATTTGGTTTTGTTTCTCATTCCCCTACTCTGATTTGATCAGTAACAAATTTTATTAATTTCCACAAGCTGAGCCTGTTTCACCTTTGATGGTACCTGGTAAGAGATTTCTCCCTGTCCTTATCCAGACCCATGAGCCTCTCCTTGTAGTTTCTCACCCCTGTCCATCTTAGGAGTGACAGAACGGCTTTGATGCGCACTTGGAATCCAGCCAGGGCCAGCCCACCACACTGTGAAATTCCTTCCTCTAGCAAAGATGGAATTTTCACAATTTTGTGATTTGATTTCAACATATTCCCACTAACTCCTTATCAGTTACCTTGTATTCCTCAGATTCCAAGTCTTCCATCTTTTGAAGTTTTTCCAACAAAGGCAATATACTGGCACTGTATATATTCCACCAGAGGCCAAGAAATGGCAGCTGATGAAAAGATCCTGAGGCAGTGTCATCCTGCATAACTCTCTTTGTTTGAAGGTTGTATTTGTAGTTCCAAGGCTTTGTTGCCCCCAAGAAGTGAACAACTTTGGCATCTCGACCAAAACTGTAGAGATCAAACACAGAGGTCAATATATAATTTATTTTTTTAATTAATATGAACTCCTAGAAGAAACATGCTTACAGGTGAGGTAATTTGACATTTTGCAACAGCAACACATTCAAGATTATATATATTAATATTATTTTTCTTATCTCATTGGTTTAATTCATCTTGTTTAACATATAAAAAACAAAAAGTTGCATTGCAATTTGCTTCCAGCTGCTGATTCCAGTGGAAACGTTCACGAAAGAAACTGACAGGCTCATGCAGTACCATTTCCAGTCCTCCTTCATGCTCTATTCACAAAAAAATAAATATCACTTCAAATATTTAGTCACCTAAAATGGTTACTTCTGATCTCATATTAAAAATTACTAAAAAAACCCATCGACCTAAGTTAATCATCCAGTTAGAGTGTATTGTGCAACTGGAACAGAAATTTATGACATCCTAAATGCAAATTGCCTTTTACCAGAAAAGTTTCTCAACTGCATTGTTTGAAGTCATATAATTAGTAGCACAAATTTAATTTCACAGAGTCTAAGGAATGGCTCAAAAAAAAAAAAATTAAGCAATGCAAACTGTTTCTCTTAATTACTCAAAAACAAAGGAACAAGTTTAAAAGCAAAGCTGTCAGAACCTAATGCCAAAGTAATTACATCYTGTCAAAAATGAACTAAGCTTCTTGGAAAGAAAAGTGTAGCCAACACTTTCCTGTGTCCAGACATTCATATTACATTTAAGTTTCTACAGCATGCCTTCTACATAAGGTCATTTGTGATACTGTAATTTATAATCAACAGAATGTGCCATTATTAATCTCTCTTACAAAAGGATGTTTGTTAACAAATCGCAGAGGTGTACAGTCAGTCAGAAGTGTTATTACTCACTGATTGAAAGCAGGAACATAGGTGTACAGAGAGCTGCTGCTTAAGTTATAGAGAAAAGGCAAATGTTTGCCAATATCTGCTGTTGCCCAGTTGCTGAAGAAGCTGTTCAACAAGCCTTGATCACCTCCTAAAGAATACATGAAAGAGTATTACCACAACATGTGTACACTCAAACTTGTATGAAAATTTCTCATCCGAGGATGGGAGTGAGACTGGGCACTGAGATTGGTGTGTTCATGGGATTGTAACTTGGATTTGAATATATGGCCACATGAGCAAGTACAAGTGCATAATACCTGATTCAAGCTCAGTGTAAATGAAGTCCTATTGTAAAGAGGAAGAAACGAGTAATGTTTGGTCTCCCTCAGAGCAGAAGGCTGGAGATCAGCTGTATTTCTCTCTCCTCAGTCAGACAGCAAAATTAACACTTACCACGCAAAGCTCATACACACTGCCCTTTTCTGGGAAGCACAGTCCACAGTAAGTCAACAGGTCTTAAGTACAGTGTAAGAAGCAAAGTTCTGCACCTTGAATTCTTGTAAAATTACAAAAAGCCCAGAGAACTCCTGCATTCCTCTGCTCTGCCTGAACAGCCTGGAAATTGTCTTGCACTTCATTCCTTACACCTTGCCCCTTACCATCAAAGCTGCCATGCTCAGCAGCAAACTGGAGCAGCAGGTTGTAGGTGTSCAAGGAGGGCCGGAACACAAACACACCGCTGTTGAAACAATCAGGCCAGCCAGAATCAGGAGCTGCTGAAAACTCTTCCCAATCAAACAATTCATCAACATTGCAAAGTACCTTAGGTAGAGCAGGAAATGAGAAAAAAGTGTTGAAGCAAATGTTTGCCAAAAATATGCGTTGTCAAATTAGTACCAATGCAATAAATTGCTAGTTTGGCCTAGAATACAGCTTGCAGAGCATAAAAGCAGTGGAAAAATAACGTGTAAAATACGTTAGGGGTCAGAACCTCTATTTTTAATATAAGAAGGCAACATTAATTGTGGTTCTCCATGATTTTTCTGATAATAGCACAAAGCCCATGAAATTATTTCATGAATCTTGGAGACCATCCTGAAGGTCTCTTTAAATATTATACAATGAAAACGCAAAATTTCATCCTTTCTTAGCTCACCTTTCCAAGTCTATTATTCTCGGTAACTACAACAGAACTGAATGAAAATTGGAAATCTAAATCATTTTAGTARGCAACAGACTGACTACAGGGGCAATAGAAGAACTATCTCTTGCTACCAGTTTTCTAATGTAACTTAAGTTCACAGATTCGCTTTTCTTTTTTCTTTTAAGCTTCACAAGGAAGTGGGAAAAACAATTAGGTTAAGGCTCAGATAACTTTCAAAGTTTGTGGAAAGACAGCTGTGCAGTCACTGATATTCAGGGCCCCACCTACAACTGAGCCACTGTGAAAACCTTTACTTTTTATCTTACTTTTTAGAAGTAAGATTACTTAATTGAATTTAAAACAAAGACAAAAATTTGCCTTCCTCCTTTAACTTTGATATAAAACAAGAAATCATAAGCCTTCTTCCTCAAGAAGAATAACTTAATTTGGTTTCTAATTCAAATAAAATCCTATTAAATTAAAATGCATCCCCATCTTTCAAAGTGAGCCATGAAAGTGCAAAGGAAGGCTGACTTGATTGTTGGCAAAATTATGGTCATTTTTATCTCTATACCTCTAAAAACTTTTTTTTAAAAGAGTAATTATTGTGTCTGGGATTTTTTTCCATATAAAAACCATCCTGCCTTGCAGACCAGAATAATTCCAAACAAAAGTACATGAGAAAGATCTATTTTAAATTTCTGTCAGAAGACAAGATGCACAGAGTGAGTTTGTGATCTCTTTCAAGGATAGTCCTGAGGCTACTCTCCAAACTGTATTTATTTTTATGCAGCCAGAAAAACCATGAGCAATTGCTAAAACATGCCAGGATGGAGCTCCTGTGACCACCAATAAATCTGGTCACTTCACAGGCTGCCTGACAAGGAAGCATCCCACACTCAGAGACAGACACAAATGTTCCCATGGCTCCCACTCKGCTCACCAAAGTGTCTGCATCCATGAAGACACATTTGCTATAATGAGTAAGAGTCCAACAATGAAGCTTAGTGAAGGTTACACCCAGTTCTGGCCTCTGCATCAGAGCCAAATGGACTGAGTCAGCACTGTCCAGCACATCCACCTCGATCACTTCATCAAACACGCTGCTGAGGACTGACCTACCCGAGTGAGCAAGGGAGAGAAAGAAGAGAGTTTAGACAAGGTCATCAGAGTTCACAAGATGCATGAAAATTGACACACAGCATCCCATTAATGATGAGAATAACAAAAGCCAGATTGATTGGTTAGAATAAGAAGTCAGARGAGATCACTTATCTGCTATAGAAACACTAACAGAAATTAAAGCACTTTTCATCCTGCACAATTGATTCTAAAGAACAGCAACACAGAGTGTTCCCTCTGCATTTTACAGGATGAGACATGCACTGCCAGCACASTCATTTGTACCTACTGTGTCCAAGTAAACACAGCTTCAGAACTGCACCTTTTAAAACAGGCAACTTGCTCACTACCATAGAWAACCTCAAATTAAACTTCTAGCTAGACATCCTTTTTCCATGCATGCATTTYATGGGAATTCTATAGGTAACACCAAAGCAGGTAATTTTCCTTTGAGAAGTAAAAAAATCCAGTCTTTTAAACACAGCTTATTTATTTACACTGCACTATAATAAAAGTCCTCACTGTCTCACAAACACAGAAAAAGAAAACCCTGTGCTGATTGAAATCTAGATTTCAGGATCATTAGTTTTTGCCTGACTGATCTTCAAAGAATAAGAATTAACTGGGAAAGAACTAGGTGTAGTACAGCTTTTTAGAAGTATATTTCAGTGATGTACYTTTTTTTAATGCTATCTTTGATTTAAAATCTATGTTACAAAGGTTTTTCTTCCTACTGAATGGGCATGAAAAGAATTACAGACTTAGTATTGACCCATGCATCAAACAGATACATATTCCCTCAGGAAGGTTACAGTGCTCTGACAATATCCATAAAAGTCCTTTAAAAGCCTGTAAAAACAATTTTTGTGCACCCAGTCACAGCAAAAATGTGAAAATATGTTTTTTGAGCCAGATGCAGTGCAAATACATTCACATGGCATACAGRAAACAGAGTTTGCACATTTCCTAAGACTTAGAAGAACCATGACTTCAAGTTTCTATGGCATGGCAAGTGCCTTTTAACAAGTGACAGGGCTTGAGCTCAGACTTAATAAGATTTCTGTAAATGCTACTCTGTAGTGCCTGTAGAATCACAACATAAATTGGAAAGTGATTTATACAAAAAAGAAAGAAGAAATKAATATCTCATCATGATAGCTGTGCACCAATATTTCAAGGTTAGTCAGGAGAAACTGTGCCCTTAGGTTTATKGAGAGCTCTGATATCACAGGTGGTTATGTATAACATCTGTCTTAGAGAGAAACAATTGGGGGAAAAAACTGAAGTAGTGCAAGGCACTAAAACCTTAGTTCCAAATATTCAGCTTATGTTCTCAATTATGAGATCACTGCCAGACACAAGCTCTACTTCTGCAAGTGAATCCTTATTAGGCTTAGGAGCTTATAATGGATGTTATTTGAGACTCCCCTTAGAAATCACTAGCCAAGGGGGAAGTTCTAAGTGTAATGCTGGGAAATCCACAGGAAACCTACTAAAATCTTTCATGCTGTTGCTTACTCCTCCATTATTTAAATCTCCAAACACACACTAATACTTACCTAATCCCACTGGAAACCTCTGGGGTAATTAGAACTGCCAGTTTTCGGGATGTCCTATGGTTCTTCAATGACTGTCCGAGAACAAGAGCACCTTGACAGTACACATCATCAGTAGCAAGGGTCACAAAGGCTTGATCTGTTACTGCAAAAAACATTCAGAAGAGTCACTTCAGCTTTAACATAAGCCCTTTTGCCAGGCTCCCTCCTCTTCCAGACAAGCAAAATCCTACAGCTTGTAACAACCTGCAGCTCCTGTGATGAGCTCTTTTCTCTCACAGATTCCCCCCAAAAGACACAATTGAATAGAAATCCAGTGAATGYGAGTGCAGAATGTGTGTTTCTGATTTTTATTATTTTTGTTTGCCTGATATTCACAGTGTCAAGTATAAAGTTTCTGGACTAGCCTTAAACAAATAACTCCCAAAGTCTTATTGCCCAAACATAATGTCAATTAAAAAAAAAAACAAACCCACAACAAAAACCTGATCTGTACATATTTAGATTTTATATTTAGCTAACATAGTATTATACAACAAATAAGGAAAATTTTCTTTYTTATACAGTGCCAAAAGCTAAGGAAAAGAACAGGCTGTTGAGTACTAGCCAGAAATGTTCTTCTTTCCACAAGGCCACTGAATCAACCCAGTATTACTTTTGCTCTGCCTTCTTTGTACTGGGGTACCTGATGCTGGCTGAACAAGTGCAGAGAAATTGCTACCAAGATCAGTACACCTCCTAGAAGCTGAAGATCCCTACCTCAAATAACTCCAGGAAATTTAGGAGTGTTCCTCATTGTCAAGAAAAACACAAGAAAACAAGTTACAATAAAAAGGAAAGCAACCTACACTCCCGTACAAGAGAAACATATTTTGTAGAGATATCAGGCCTGTGGCAGGATCACAAAGGCCTCGTTCTTCAGCTCTGCCCTGTGACAGAACTACCACTATCAAAGCTCTCCTGGGGACAGAACCTGTAACTCAGCAAGGTGAACAGCCTCCTCAGAGCAGGATGGTACATTKCAAGCTTCAAAGTTCACCAGAACAAGACGAGCAGGTCACACAGATGAGGGACATTTCTCTGAGCTCTACAGGAGTTCAATAAACACTTGTGTTGAAATACTGGTTCAGAACCACCATCATCTCAAGGGACAGGCAATTGCATTAAATAAATTATAACAACCAAACAATACCAACATAAACAACTTGTCATACAGTTTCCAGGGTCTGTGAGAAACACTAGGAAAGAATCTCACAGAACTAGTGACAGAGAACTCAACAAATGACCTCATGCCTGCCTGAGCCAGAGGTTGCCAAAATGATTAAGTTCTAACCACTAACCACCATCAAGGTTTGCAATAAAACATGGCTGAAGCCTCTGATAAATCAACAGACACCAAGTATTTCTTTCATGTCCTCCAAATCCAGAGTAAAACATGGACTGATGTGACAACACTGATGTGTTGTCTTTTCCCCCAGTTTTTGCCCTCTTTCACTCATCCCCAGCCAGCCACCTTCATCTTAAAACACAAATACCTTACATTTGCTGGCATTGCCATACATCTCTGTACCTCAGGAGAATGCCAGTAGTGTCAAACTTTGTGTAAAAAACTCCCAGTCGTCCATCCAAACTTAAAGTAGTTTGCATAGCCCACAGATAAGCAAACTCCAATAACATTACTAATCACCTAATTTTCCGAAGAAGCAAATGAAAAAATGAGTTTTCAAATGTCCCATTAAAACAAAAACTCAAGCACGTTATGGGTCTTTCAGAAAACAATGAAAAGGAGCTGCTTTAAAATGAAAGCTGTGCGAATAAACCACTCCTACTGCAATTTCCAAGAAGGCTAAAGGAATAAATGTAAGCATCCTGRAAGATCAATATAAACCAAAAAACCACTCAAGGTTACTTCAGCAATAAAATTACTCTGAAAAGACACAAAAAGTCAGCAAAGAAAAGTAGTTTTGTGTTAGGCAACAAGCATCTTCAGCCAAAGAAAGGTAATAAAAAACTGCTGAGAGGAATGTGGGAGGTAGGTTAATATAAAAAGCAAATTGTGAAATGAGTGGAAAATTAGTTTRAATCTTAAAATACTGTTTCAACTAACAACCACAAAAATGCACTCTTCACATCRCTTTTGCAAATTCTTTTAGCTACAGAAGCTGAATCTTTCTTCACTTAAGTAACACATACAAAAATATACAAACTATTCATCAAATAGCTCAGCAAGCTGGTATGGCAAATTACCACATCCTACARATGCTTTCATGTCCTGTAACCCTGGTTCAAAAGCTGTAGTCATAACCACAAGGAAGAAAACTGCCAAATAACTTCTGCTTCTAAGAAACTCTTGCTGGTACCTCACAAAGAAAAGAAACCAAGGGTCTGTTTTGAGAATCAGATGTGGGATGCATGTTCATAATACACTGAATCATTACAGAGATAATTAAATAAATAATCAAACTATTTACTGAAAAYGTTTGACATTAAAATATTTCTGGCACAAAATGAGAAGAAGCATATGCTAGTGATTTTAAAATCATACAGGGGCATCACTAATTCATTAAGGATCTATAGGTATTTTAAAATCAAAATATTTTATCATTACTCTTCCCTTCATCTAATCCTTGTTTTCAAGGAAGCAGGACTTGCCTTGTTCTTTGGAAAACAGCCTATAAGTAAATATTTTATTTTTATAACTGAAACTAAGGATCAGGTTTTCACATAAATCTATGAAAGTAAATGGTTTACCTGAAATTTTCCATTTAGCTGAAATCAAGGACAATTTTGCATTAAATCCAATGCACACAGGGTTTCACTCAGTGACTTTAAAAGATCAAATCTTCTTCAAGTTTGAAAACCAGAGGTGTAGGTATTTAAAACTCATTGCAACTGGTTTTTGGCTTGTTTTTTTGGAATTTTTTTTGAAATATCAGGAACACCACTAAACATAACTTCAATCCTGTGTGCTGAATAACAACAGGATTTTTTATGGACACCACCTGCTCTTAAGGGCATTAAGTTTTCAAGCAAATTGTTTTGAACCTGTGAAATCTTATGGCTAATACCACTGACTATCAGTGAATTATGAGAAGAGTAAGCTTATGATTAGAATCCCCTTTAAAACCCTGTCATAAGAATTTATAAAGCTRCTCATTTCTCTTGTCTGAATTACCACAGAACGCATGATGATGCAAATTAAGAAATCATTATCATCAGTAGAGGCTCCTCAGTTTTGTTACCTAACAATAGTTTCTTAGAACAAAACAAGGATTTTCAAGGAAGTAACTTGCTGGATTATTCTAGAACCTGTTCTGCAGCAACACAGAAAAAACAGCAAAAATAATGTGAATCACCACAGTCAGGGCAATCTTGTAAGTAACTTGTTATAGCCCTTTTCCAAGATTACCAGCTTTTTATGATACTTACTCATAGAAGCAATACCTCTGACACTGCCAGAGGCAAAATTCTTCGACAGGCATGAAAATAATTCYAGGGCATCTAGAAGCATTATTTATAATACAGAGAAAACAGACAGGGCAGTGCTCACTTTGATGTTCAAAGAGAAAAAGAGAATTAATAAACACCAGGTACCCATTTTGAGAATCAGGAGTGATGATAATAACAAGCACTGAGTGACCCAGATGCACTTGCCAACTTCTAGACAAATTTAAATATGTAGGTAGGGTAGGGAGGGTTTTTCCATAACCCATCAGACATATTTTTATATTTCTTCTGATAGACAGAAAAAGGATAAATGTGCTTTAGCTGTGGCTCCTAGAGTAACAATTCCAATTTTCCAAGCTTCCCACTGCAAAATGGCAACAGGGGGCCAGATGCTCCTATGTAGTAACTTTTCTGCAAGAGCATTCTAGGTAACAACACATTGTCATCTTATGCACTTATAAAAAWAAGAACAGATAAATCAAGAGCTGAAAGTCTCCAACAGGCTGCCTAGATCCCCAGTGTATACTGCCATTCATACTAACCAACACGGTACAACTGCTTTCCTAAATTCCTCCCYGATGCCATCTGTTGCTCTTCTGTCACCTCCCCCCTTCTGCTCCAGAGACAATCTGCAGGGTGAGCAGGCTGCAGCCTGGACCTGAGCCCACTGAGCCAAAACACCTCTCCAAAATCCCAAGCGACAGTGATATAACACAGCTCAACTCCCAGCATGCTCCCCAACAATTTTGTTACTCCCTCTCCCACACGGAGCTCCCCATGGATCTTCCTCTACAAGTAAGGCTCAGAGAAGAAGTGTTAGATTATCAAAAAGATAATGCAAGTTACAGGCCTTCTCACTTCTCTGACCTAGCACARCCATGTCCTGGAACAGAAAGCTCTGCTCCTGCTGACACCCACAACCTTGTAAGCAGCCAAGAAGTATTTTGTCATAAGTAGATAAAATGAATAATGATGTCAGACAATAACCTGAGTCAGACCACTATCAGAAATTACTACACAAGTTTCCAGCAGAGGCTGTTCTTGCACTAGTAAGTTTTAATTCCCATGCTTCTTTAAGTCCAATAGTAGAAACATTTACATAATTAATGAAGATAAACAACAAACWTTTTACACAGACCTTTTCACAAATGAATTTTAATTGACATTTAACGGCATACAATATTTCTCTTGGTCTAATGAAGTTCTGCCTCATCCAAAACCAGATTTTTTCTTTTCTTGAAACAATACTGAATTTTAGTTGACAGTATTATCGCTGTTGTGTTGGAAGAGCATTTGATTCCAATTCTGTGTAGCTTTTACTATGTGTCTTGCAGATAAGAATTGTTACATTCTGCTTCAAGACTCTGACATGTTAYTCGATAGATAGCAAATGATGCTCGTGAAAACTCAAATGTAATAATATCGTAAGTTGCAAATAGTCATAGCACATGACACTCAACACTAGTCCCGAAACAGTCATATACCAGTTTGAAAATTAGTAATAATTATTAGTAATAATTGCTTAAGTGAGCCAGAGACAGCACAGGGAACTTTGTGGCATGTATCAAGTTAGATGTTTCCAGTCTTTCCACACCTTCCTTTCAATCAAAAAACAAACAAAAAAACCAACCAACCAACCAAACAAACCCCCCCAAAAATTAAAGAACAACCCCAAAACAAAAAAACCCCATCCAAACAAAACCACAACCCTCTAATCCTTTCATCTGCAGATTCACTTTTTGCATCTTTCCAGTGCTGAAGTGCAACATAGAAGAATTCAAACTAGGGATCCATCGGTCCTGATGCCTTTTAAATGGTACAATAAACCAAGCTTTGTGGGAGCCGCTGCTCTCAAAAGCAAGGAAAAGTTGAGTATGTTCAAGGAACAGATCAGCACCTGCACCCATCCTGTCTGATTAGCCCTAAAACTAGTACCTCATGGCTTTAATGATAAGTGATTAAGACAATTACCACTGCTGTGCAAGGAGGAGCATTAAAAAGTTTCYCTGAATCTGCCTTAGACTGAGGGAGCCAACCCCAGCCTGTCACCTTGGGGATCCACCAGGAAGGCTCGCAGAGATCCAAGCAGGCCACGCTGTGCATACAAGGAGAATACATAAATAAGTTCAGCTATTTCACCCCATCACCCAGACAGTTAAAATCCTCCTCTAAAGCTGCTAATTACACCACTCTGCTAATAACAAAGCAGAAGAGACCCTCGCCCGCCCCGGGGTGTGAGAAGGGCAAAGCCCCGGGGCGGGGGTGCTCCAGCCTGAGCTGCCGATCGGCCCCGTGTGCGGGAGCGGGCAGCGGGAGAGGGCAGCGGCCGGGGGCTGCGGCCGGGGGTACTCACCGGACATGCTGGGCAGGCGGGGGCCGGCCGCCCAGGGCTCGGGCCGTAGTGCCCACCTCTCCCGCCGCCTCACCTGCTGGCGGGGGAGCCGMTAAACCGCGCAGCGGGATTAGCCTTCTTTCTTCCTTCCTTCCTTCCTGTCTGCTGGAGGCAGCGGCAGGTGAATCTCACTCGCGGGGATCCTGCGCAGCAGCAGACAAAAGGCATTAGCGGCACAGACTGTGGCGGGGGGGGTTGGCACGACTCACCCCGCCCCCGCTCCGGGCGCTCGCTGTACCGTGAGGGGAGCACCCTCCTGGCCCGCTCCCGAGGCGGGCACGGCCCGGGGCATGGCCCGGAGCTCAACCCAGCACCACAGCCCGGCCCGGAGCTCAACCAGCACCACAGCCCGGCCCGGGGCATGGCCCGGAGCTCAACCCAGCACCACAGCCCGGCCCGGAGCTCAACCAGCACCACAGCCCGGCCCGGGGCATGGCCGGGAGCTCAACCCACCACCACAGCCCAGCCCCGAGCCCGGCCCGGCACCTGTCTCCACAGCTCCACCGCTCCCGCTCCATTGGCCGCCGTGCCGCAACGCCCACCCSGGGCTGGAAGGACCTTCGCCTCCTTTTCCTCCTCTTCCCTCCCGTCCCGTTCGCTGCCCGATGCTCTGGGTGGCCTCCGGGTTTCACCTGCTGGGATAAAGCCTCTGCCCCGCGCACAGGCCTGTGCAGAAGCCCAGAGGAAGGGACATAGGCTGGGGAGAGACGTCGCGCAGCGCCCGGAGGGAAACACCAACCTCTGTGACGGGGAAGGTGACAGAGCGTGGATAAAGGTCTCAGAGCATGAGTCCAGCGTGGCATGTGGCCCCCAGACACACGGGATTCACCGTGAATGGAGTCTATCCCTAGCTCCCTGGGGCCGTTGTATCCCCTACAGACACACACGGTSTGATAACTTGGCACCGAGATAAGCAGGTAGATGTTTTCAGGGAGCTTGTGCTATTCAGAGAGCTGTAAATATTATCACAAGTGCATAAATCACATTTATTCACACAGCATGTTCTTGCCACTAACTTAGAAACCATGTAATTGTGACGTAATTCGGCCATACAATGACTTTGAAAGGTAATTTTAGGCTGATAGGGTTCAGCCGAGGCATCTTTTGCATCAAAGTGTGCTGGGAACATCAGTAACTATATAGCAGACGTCAACAACTTTAGGCAGTGTGCCACTGAGGGAAGTGTCCAATGATACCACTCAACCATCTAAATCTTTATTCCTAACAAATTGCAAGAGACCTCTGTTGCAAGTGAAAGCTGCAGCATTTGTTGTCTCAATAGTGGGAGAATCCTAAAGATCATCTGGAGRAAAGGGTGTCATTGCTCTGTAGTAGTGGTGAGGTGTTAAAAGGAAGGAAGGCCATAAACATATAGGAAATGAAGTTTTATTTATCCCACAGGAACAAAATTCTCAGGGATCTGTGTTCACCATGTGCTTATATAGACAAGTCAACTAGACAACATTCTTATCAGTAGCAAGGTTGCTTTGTAGATAATTTTAGTGGCAGATCTATTTCAGTTGGGGGACTTTGGAACTGAAAAAAGTTTTTCCTTGGTAATAAAAGTGATGTCTACATTCAGATGATTTTCTGTTTTACTTGTGTGCCAGCATATTTTTTTGCAGTGTAGATTTTAAATATTAGAGCCAGTAACRCAAGCTAGAGTTCTATTGTTCTAACAGCTAGCTTATTTTAGTTCCTTTGCCCCTAGATTAAAATACATTAGAGCTTCTCTACATAATCCCTCAATTACCTGAAATAATAATAATAGAAATAATTATTGCAATAATTATAAATTTGTCATCATTATCATCATCATCATCATTCTCCTTTAAAGAGAAATTAACATCAAAAAGTGTGCCTCCTCACTGGTATATTGACCAATTGCTGACATAATTTGATCAAAGAATTTCAGAGCATTAAATGTGGGTAAATCAGGGTTTATGCATTCAGATTCATGGGTTTTGCTCGCATTCTCCATAAAAAATCTGCTTTTGGACTCATAATAGTAACATAAGTGATAAATTATTTTGAAAAGACTGTGAACAATTTAAAATAAATTGTCATAGTATAGCAAAAGCAAAAATGTGAATGTTACATGTAGATTCTTCTCTAGACATTTATTGAAAAAAAAAATCGAAAAAGCATATAGTTAAGYTGTTTTGGCTTTTTTTTTCCCYKKWWTTTTTTTTTTAGTTTGAAATATCTCCTTCTTTTCCCTAGTGAGGCAGAGTTGAACTAGTATATAGAATGTATCAGTCATCATAKGTCCCAGAAAGTAGCAAACACAACAAAAAAAGTACATCATCTTAGATAAAACACAGTAGATGTTTATTGAAAATTTTGAAGAAGCAGAATTTKTATTTTCATGGTTGAACAAACAACTAAAGTTGGAACATCAAAACACTTATATTAATCAAATCTTTGTGTCTACCTGGGAAAATATAAATCAACCTCTTGTAACTATTAACATGGAAAATTAATATTTTACAAGAACTATCAAATATCCTTGAAAACCTTATTAAAAATATTTTCTCATTCATAAGTTGAAAGTAATAACCACAAAGGTATTCATTTTTTTGTATGTTGTCAAGATGCTTCTATATTTAAACTGATGTGCATTATAATTTTTTTCAGGATCAAAAAATATTGTGGTAACTTAGGCAACTGATATATATCCATTTTAAAATAATTTTCATAAATGGTATTTTACTTTGTGAAGCGAGTACTTTTTCAGTTTGTCTACCTCTCAATTATTTAATAAACACAAAATCATATCTACCTCCATCTAAATGGAATTTTAGTAAGAAAAACCATGCTTTGCATATAAAATGAAGATGAAACACACCAATTTCCTTATGCTTTAAAAAGTTAGCTAAAATGGCTGTATTGAAGAATTATGTCAGTAAACTTAGTTTTGCCAGCTTTCATCTATATTTCATTCACTTGAATTTTGGTTCAGTTAGCTAAATGAAGGGARAAAGACAGGAAAAGTGTGATAGGTTTGTCTACAGGAGGATATTCGTTAGCACAGAAAGGTCGGCCAGGAATGAGGGGAAGATGAAACAGTCTTGCTAGAAAAACTGTCAACCACAACTCCACAGAGTATGACGTTTAAAAATCATCATGACTTAGATTTTAGAGAATTAAACATCACAAACTCATTTAAATAAATCAGAAAGCTTTGTACCCATTTTCCCTTTTCATAGTTATGAATAATATGTTTTTTTTAGAAAAACCCATCTTGCTAGATTAATGCTTTCAAAGGTTCCTAGAGTAGGGCCTAAGTTTTCAAGAACAGAAACAAGACTAATGTGAAATTCTAATTCCTGAGAAGAGCTAAACACCATTTCAGTAATTAATCAATTTAATAAATAAATAAATAAAATCAGCATGTGTCATCTCGTTTTATTTTATTTCAAACAATGGTTTGTCAATATATATAATCTTTTCAATATATTATAAAATTAAGAACGAATTTTCTAGCTATAGTTCCTTTCACTTTGCTAGAATTCAGACATACCTACAAAGTAAAGGCATTTACATTTTTAATCCTTTGGACAACTACAAGTTTTCTTTAAACATAGTAAACATTACAGAAATATAGTGGAGAACCTGTACAAATATGAAAGGAAATGGCAAACTCCCTATTCCTATTCTATCAGCAGAATTAAGTAATTTGGCTAATTTTGAACACAGAAGAGGAAGTTTTGGTGACTCAAATCCTCACAAACCAAATCTTTCTATTTTTAGCTTATAACAAACTTGATTTCTTTGTTAAGATAACTTCTAAGTCAAAATCTGTGTCCAACCCTTATGAATGCAGGTCAGAGAGTGCACTACAATCCCCTGATGTTTTAAACATATCTGATGATATAAAGCTCAAGGTGTAAACGTGACATCAGGCTAGAGAAAGGAGGATTGCAATGTCTCAAGAAAACATTCATTAGAGGAAGATTTTCTTCTGTCAAAATGGCAGTGTAGGATGTCACCAACCAAAGGACTGTGATCAGACAGCAATCTTTTTTCAGTGGTTTACACTGCAGCCCCACCTGTAAAATGAAAATTGAATATTCAGTATTTCCACCGGGGAGCTCTTTGCCAGCTTTTCTGAGGCCGGCAAAGCCACCCAGGCTGCTTTCCAGACACAGAGCCACATCAGTCAGGCACCACTGGGAGGGCAAATTATTTGTCAAATTACCATCTACTTCAGCACTAAATCAGTGGRAAACTGTTTGGGCCTTACCACGTGGTTTGAAACAAAGTTTCTTATTCTTGTAAGCGGAGTAGGCTGCTATTGATCCAACAACCAATATTACAAAAGCAGAAATTACAGGAGATGTAACACCAGCTATTAATCCTGAATCTGTGGAAAAAAAAGAGGGGGGTTTTTTGTTTTGACTTTTTTTTTTTTTCCAGAGGCTCTGAAATGGTTTGTCTTAAGCATATTTTTTACTAAAGTGTGCTTTTACCAAATTATTAAAATAGTTTGGAGAAGCAAACAGAATTAAGCAGATGAGTAGAAATTGTGTTACATTACAGCTGATATAAAAATGGTCCCTTAAAGCCTAATTTATTATATGTGCTACTTTTATAAGGCTAACATTGTTTTAATATTTCATAAAAATCAGAAATAAATTGTAGAATAATGTAAATTATTCACTATACCTGTGTTTGCCCCCTGATTGAAATGATGCTCCTTTTCTCCTGGAATAGAGGGTGAAGTTTCATCAAAAAAAATGTTTTTCATCTTGTTTTGAGAATTAAATCTTTACCGAGCAAAGTGTGATGTTGCACAAAGGACAAAAGGGATAGCCCAGCAGGACTGCAAGAGAGGAGCTCCTTTTTCACTCCTCATTGACAGCTGTGATGGCCAGAGGAACAACTGCTCATCCTCTTGACCCTTATTTTTGGGGAAGAATGTTATAATCTAATAGAAGGATCATACATAACAGCCTACATCAAGATGATTTCCCAGGGAGTCAGTGTACTCTAGCTCTTCTCCCTGCCAGWCATCAGGTGATTTATCAGTAATTTACATCCAGATCTTAGGCTTGGTCCATCTGCTTTAGGACTTTCCTTGCTGAATTCAAAGGGATAAAATGTACAGGTTTCTGGTGTATGCTAGAATGCTACAAAATGTTTTGGAATACATTTCAAATGTTAGCTTCGAGCTCAAAACCATGCTTTTTAATAAGGAATAACTAATCTAAATAAAAAATAGCAGAGTCTGGCCCTRTACTTTCAGAGAAAAAGCAAAACCAACCAACTCTAATTTATAAGTGTTAGGAAGAGATTGCAAGGAAATTTAGCAAATGTTACCTGGTCTAACTGGTGGTAAAGGTTTCCCATCAAGGAGATCTGAGTCATCAAAACCTCCTGCAAGATAAAGATTCCAGCTGCAAAATTATCTACAATGATAACCCCTTCAGCTCCCTTGTCCACTCCTTTTGTAATATTCTAGGGAATGTTGAGGGACATTTGAAATCCCAGCTTTGACATGGTGGATGGGTCACATGTCTTGCACTGAATGGTCACCTACCAAAATTCACCTGAAAGCTGAAGTGACACTGTTGGTGTTTACCTGTTCTGTGTCTGTTTAGGGCACCTGTGGGATGTGTGGGCATGGGCTCTCAGTAACACAAATCCTTATATAATATGGATATCCAGAGTCCCAATGATCCCTGAAGCAGGGAGTCCCTTCCAGGAAAAAAACCCCAGAAGGACCTGGCCATGGCTCACCACTACAGCCATACCCAAGGAAGTACAGGGTGGTAGCCAGAATAGATATGCTACTTTTACTTTATTTAAGTGAGTGTTTGGAACCAAAYTCAAATATAATACAGGCTTAAATGCATCTGCCCAGCCCCACCCGCCGTATGCCCCAGGGYCATCTCAGATACATCTCAGTATGGATTTGAGGCTTTTCCCTGCCCTGTGGCTAGATGTCAAATTTGAACCTCCACTCAGTTCAGTGGAGATACCCAAAATGAGAAYACAAACAAGATTAAGTGTTACTCTCATGTCATTCAGGACTCAGTGTCTCACGTTTTGAGCAGACAGAAAAACTTTGTAGTACCAACACTARAACTCAGAAATACCCTGTCCCAACACAGAAACAGTGACTAAAAAATGAAGATTTAGGGAAAGGATGATAGAAGCTATTACTAGTGAAATAAGAGAGTAAAGTATCAAAATGTCTACTCTGAACTGCTCATAGCACTACATTTTCTTAAGAGCAAATAGTCTTACCAGAATTACCATAACTTCCCGGGCGTGGTGGAAGAGGTGGATATAAAGGCTTTCTTGAGATGTCACCTATTGATAATTAATATGGTTAGATGGCAAAAACGGGAACTGTTAATAAAGAGCAGGAYAATTTGGCATTTTATATCTATTTCTAATTTGTCTTCTCATGTCTTAAAGGACCTTGTCAGTAGTTAAAAAGAATGAAGTGCTATAGCAACAAATATCTAGCTACAAAAACTTGGAGGTGAACAGTGAATATTTTCAAAAGAAGAGAAAAATTCACAAAAACTTAGAAGAAAAAATATTTCWTGTATTTCTGGCAAGTATTTCTTAGCATTGTTTAAGGCTGACAGCTGGGAGGCACAATGTGTCACTATGGGAGTAAGTGATGCAGTTATTCAGAACCAACAGAGAAGCTGATGTTCTAGGCTGGGCAGGAGGCAACAGGTTATCTCATTGCTATCATCAGGTATTAATAAAACCTGCAGATTAGTTTCATCTAACAGATGCTGAATTTATCAAATGCCTGACGAATTTTCTGCTCTTGAACTGTGCAAAATGAATTCAGACTTCAGCTTTGCTGTTGTTTAGGACTTTGTGCTAGCATCTAGCTTTAATTTTTTGCCAAAGTATTAGAAAGAGAAGCGTTGCATAGAGCAGGAGATCTGATGACCAAAAGCAGTTTCCAAACTGCATATACAATGCTGGAGTATCAAGAGCTTACTCAGGTCAAAACCTGTCAAATTTAATGTCCAGGGCAGCTGCTTTGTGTGTTTAGAGTAGGTCCTCATTTGCCATCCTTTTCTCAGCCAATTCAATCACATATTTAACTGTTCTCATAGCCAGACAGTGAATTTAGCTCTGCACAAATCAAAATTACGTCACAGAAATAAACAGCTATTTCCCTCCCCCTCTGTAAAATTACAGGGAGGAATAAATGACAATAAAAACATGGGAATTATTACCATAATTAGATTCAGCTTTGTAAGGTGTGGACTAATATGTCATTCAAACAAAGGGATGAAGTGCCACAGGGGAACTTGGAAATGGGGGGAAAAAACATGTAAAACGTGTCATTCTCTAAAACTGAAACATGAGTAAACCAGACCACCGCAGCTGGTTCAGAGATTCTGTGCAATGGGCTGAGAAGCAATTTTTCTTTTATGTGGCTGTGATTCAAGTGAAGTTTTAGGCTTTTATTCAATACTAATTGCATTTTGGGTAATTTCAGTGTACAAGAACCTTTCTAGAGCACCTCACATCCTTGGTATATCTTTACACATACTAAATAAAATGGGATATGAAAATTCCCAGCCTCAAGGATTCCATATGTCTGCACAGCTCAGAACAGTGATGTGAATACTTCCCAGGTCAGGTCTGGGTGTTATGGGAATACCTGGAAGTTAACAGCGTGTTACATCAGCTTGACTGCTTCAAGCTTAAGCTGTATCATCAATGCTCATCTCTGAAACCTTCCTTCCTGGATTTCTAATTTGCCATCAGCAGAGCTACAAGAAGCTCAAACCTGTCCATCCAGCGTTATCTCTGATTCCTAATCTCAGACAGGCTCATGTTTGATAGCTGAAGAAACTGCAGCCATCCCCTTCTTCGAGCTTCTGTCAGAAGACACCACTCTGAACCATCACAACTGACTGGRCCACACTTTCTGTGCCCAGCCATGCCTGGGGTGCTCTGTCATGGCACAGTAAGTCCCAGCCAACTTCAGTCCATGCAAGTGGGGCAGCTGGAAGCTCCCAAGGGTAGATGGTGACAAGATGCTGTCCCCATTCTGCATGGCGGCCTCAGGCAAATGGGCTGCATGCACATGGGTTGTAATGACACACATGACCAGAGCACCTCCTGCAGTATTGAAATATCTTTTTACAAATTAGGCAGAGTTCAGAAAAGGAATGTGAAAGACAAAACACCCTTATATTCAAGAAAACTAGACAGTACTCACCCCCACCAAGAGCATCTCCTAGATGTAGATCATTGTCTATAAATTAATAGGAGAGAATGTAGAATAGTGAGTTAGACACAATTCTTGAGGGAAAAGAAATGTTATTTTCATTAGAATGTGTGCAAGTGACTGTTTGAGAAGCACTTTTTYCAGGTCTGTCCCACACTACACTTTTCCTGAAAACTCTAATAGAATCTAGTATTTCCCCACACACTAATTGACAAATAGCACAGTATTTTCTACTCAAAACATGAAGGCTTTTTTCCCTTCTTTAAATGATGTCAAAGTAAATCTTACAGCTGACTCAAGATCRATACCTCTTTAATATATCTGCAAGCACCACAATAAAATTAGCCATGTTAACATATATAGATGCACTCATTTAAAAATATTATTAATATTTATGTCTCTGGTTAAAATTGGCATATGTATGCTTGGCTTAAGTGCAATTTATTGAACTGCAAAAACTTATTACCCATTTCAAGAATAAATACTAGGAAGCAACAAACCTACTTGAGGAGAGATTGAATCAACTAATCAATGTAAGGGACAYGGTGACCCTTCGCAATCATATGTGCCTGTCTGAGGATGGGTGACAGTCTGTTTTTCTTTGCAATAAAGATTTTTACATTGACTTAAACTTCTGTATGTGCATGTTACAGGATAAATCAGCAGGCTGTGACCATTGCCCAGCACTGCACACGTGTCTCGCTGTACCTGGGACAGAATTCTCCATCCAATAAACAATTTGTCCATCAACTGCAGACCCATAAAGAGGAACTCTGTTCCTAACATGCAGGTGTGGACATGAGTAAATGGGTGATATTTCAAAGTGTATATGGAATGATGGTGAGTTCTGAAAGCAATACATTGGATGGATGTCACAACTCCAAGAATTCCTTTCTTGATGCTTATAAGTGTGAAGTGACACAGTGAAGCAGAAGAAAAGGGACTATCTAAATTTTGGTACCGGTGCTTATTGCAACAGACAATTCAATAGACTCTCAGTTAAACAACATTTTTTTCATTGTAGATGTGTCAGAATTCCCAAAACACAAGAAAATCACAATGCAGAAGTCTATTTTCTTCTATTCTTTATACCCAGAAGGAGTGGGAAGTTGATTTTTCACAGTATCTAGTCTTATTTGGGTAACAACTCAGAAATGCTTTGATGTCACCAGGAAATCTGACAGGAAAATAATCAAATTCATAATGCATGACTTGGTTTGTTCTGGTCAGGTGTTGATCCTCCTTGTGTCTTCTGAGCAGMGAGCTGCATTTCAAAAATACCTTTACCTGTCAAATGCTAACGCTGTAAGAAGTGATAAATTGAAAACTGGATTCAATTTATTATTGAGATGAAGAAATCAGGTAAAATGCAAGTTCTGCTCGGGAGGCTTCATGCTAAGATTTGTTGCAGAAATGCTAAGGTTGATATGAATSAAATAAAAATGGAAATGCATTTTTCTGTAGGGACTAGAAAAATCAGAAAACTGTTAAAAGAACAGACAATAAAGTCACAATTCCCAGCAGTAAACCTGAGGAATGTGTTGTTTCTGTCAAAACTAGCAGGTCTGTGCTCCAGTAAGATAACAGYTCAGATGACTTGCCAGCAGAGGAAAGGCAGAAAGCCATTTTAATATCAAAGGTTGCAGCATATTACTACTTTTCCTGATTGTCCACCCAGAAAACAAATCTACATACCTAGCCCAACCAAGGGTTCAGAGACACTGGAATAAGAAATATTACGAGGCAAAGGACTCTATAATATCTAATTACTCCTAAAATATATAAAATATCTGTGGGTTCTACTTGTCATTTCTGATCAAGAGGAAGCCCAGGGACCAGATTAGAGTTCAGCAGCCGGCATGCTTTGTTTCATGTTGCACCAGACCACCTAAGCACACACATCTTGGTGCTCATAAACATGTGGGTTTGAGGATATGGCTGAATTGAACAGAATGCAGGAACAATGAGAGTGGGTAAAAATCAACTTCTTTGAGATTTTGTAAATAAGACCTAAACTTGTTGTGTGGGTTAATGTTACCCAGCATTTTGCTTGATAGATAGGAATTTTTTGCAGTATAGTTTAGGTGAAAAAACTATGTCATTATAAATTGTTTCATCACAAATGCCATTTTGTTCTTGTTTGGAATTTGGGTTTTTTCAACATTAACAAATATTCACTGGAATTTATTGTTTGGCATTCTCAGGACTACAGCTTTCCACTGTTCGGGGCCTTTTTTCCTTTCTGACAAATGTGGTTGTAGCAATCAACACTAGATAATATGAATCAAATACATGGTGAGAAGAAAGAATACCCCCAACTTCCATCTGATTATTTTCCAAGTTTGTTATCAAGCATCATAAATGAATATACAAAAAGTAAAGATAATGGGGAAAAAAGTAGARGAAGAATTAGCCATTTTTAGCAATAGTTATCCATTGTTATACTCCCCAGGGCCTTCAGTAAAATCTGGAAAAGTGTGAAGATCTTCAGGAAATAAAATACCATCACTGCCAGCCATGCTCCAAAGCCTTACTGGAAGCATAAATGGTATGTAATTGGTAACTGTCAAAAAAGCATTAATTTTCCATAAAGAAGGCAGCTATTATTCACACATGATCTCAGCTAAAGCACAGGAGCAAATATGATTAAGAACCTCACGTGAAAGTTTCTTAAATATACAAAATCAGTTTTATAACCCATTATTTGTTACTCACTGAACACAGGTCTTGTTGGTCTTCTGATCACCGTAGGCTTCCTGGTAATTATGTCATCTGTTGGAACAATGACATGCCAATAAACAATAGCAGCTTCAATTTAACCAAAGCAGGCATCTGCAGAGAGCTGCTTTCAATAAATCTTTATGTATCACAGCACAAGCACAATATGAAGGGATATGTTTTCAAAGTCATTTATTGTTTGTTTGTTTTAAAATTTTCATTTCATGACAGGAACATTGAAATCTACAATTTTCCTGTTCTGTATATCTTTAACTTAAATAGTAGCCACTTCATGTTCCATTCCTCAAGGAAAAAGATTTAAGATTTGTTATTTGGTGTAAATGCCATTGTAAAATAAGGATAGACAATTTACATACCAGGGTGATCCAGGGCATCAGCTAAATCAAAATCACCTTGACCTAGAAGGAATGTGACAGAAGATACACTAAGTCAGCAGGCAGGTTTGCATGACCTCCACACCTGAGGGCTCTGTACAGAGCCAGAACATCAGTAAAAGGCAAAAGAATGACCCATCCAAAGAGCAGCAGGCACAGAACAAGCCTGTCATCCCTGTGCAGCTCAGTCCTGAATGACTGTGAGAGATGGGCTTATCTAATTCAAGAGTTGTTTGTTCAGCTAGGCCAGAGAGAAGCTGCTCTCTCTGTTATCATATTCAGCTGCTGTGCAAACACCCCTTTGACGAACACGGGCTGCCTGCTGGAGGGCACGGGGCTGTTGCCAGGAGACAGCTGAAAGTAGCATTCAGCAGAGTACTTGTGAACCAAAATCATTAGGTGASAATTTTTAATATCCTCATTATTATTTTACTAGCTTCAGCAAGCAACTGTACTGGCAAGCCTTCCTTGTGATCACTTGCAACACAAATCAACTTTGGTTTTTTAATTCTTAATGTAACATGGGCCATAAGCAAAAGATACTAAGATGTKTTTATCAGATTTAGTTTCTGCTGTACCTTAAAAAATCTGAAAAGGGGGAAAAAATCCTTCCTATCCTGTTAAGTGATAACAATGTCTTTAAATGTCTCAGCAGAGTAATTATCATCCTTTCACAACTTTGAAGTTAGCAGGCAATTAAAACTGGAAAATGTTTTCAATGTATAAACGGAAACAGACAACTTTGAACACACACAGTTATTCATGTGAGTTTTACTTTCAACTCTACAATCTGTCACTTTCCTTGTAATACACCTTCATGAAACACATCTTTGCAGAATACGTGTCCATTGGTTTTTATCCATGGTGACGCATCATCCTTGTGTTTGCATTCCAAACACAAGTTCAGCCAACACAAACCCATGAACAATCATGACATGCCATGACTTCCCTAAACACAAAAGTATGATTGTGTTCCATCGAGTAAGCCTCAAGCTGCTCTTGATCTGCATATGTTTATTATCCCTTCTAAATGGCTTAATACCTAACTCTCCATTGAAGTGTTTTCTTGGTAAGTCATGAGCACTTCACAGCAAGAAAAGCGTCATTGTTCAAGTGGAGAAATTGAGGAACAGAGAGAGGCTGTCAGAAGTTTGTCAGCCCAACAGTGCTCTGGGTTCAGCTGAGCTCCTTCATCTTGACAGGTGCTGTACGTCTTCATGGCATTCTTCTCATTAATCACTGTTCCTGAATAATAGCTCTTGCCTGTGTCAAAGAGCTCCCAGAAAGATTAATTATCAGTGGTGAAACACCATGTGATCCTCAAATAACAGTCAGCGCAGGAGCATAAAATAGAAATGTTTTGATTCCCATGAGGATTTTAATRTAGTCTGTGAACTTAATTATAACTGGGGTCTGATGGAAGAGATGGAACAAGGCTGGAATGCAAAGTAGGAATGGCTTCCAAAGCAAAACTGTCCCAATAAAATATTATGAGGAATTCAAGTTTGGTAAGTAAAAACAGGTAACAGCATGCGGTTTTCCCAGTCATGTTGGCAAAGTGGTGTGTTATCTGTTCTTGGAGTGTTACCTCATCTGGYCACCTCTCCTTCCTCTGCCCTGGCCACTCAGACAACCTTGCCAAATACAGGAACCTTTGGATTGGGGCTTCAGGTGGATAATATTCATGGAATCATAGAATCACATAATGTTTTGTGTTAGAAAGGATCTCAAAGTCATGTATTTCCCACTCCCACTGCCATGGGCAGGGACACCTTCCACTAGACCAGATTCCTCAGGGATGCATCCAACCTTGGGCACTTCCAGGGATGGGGCATCCACAGCTTCTCTGAACAACCTGTTCCAGTTCCTCCCTACACTCTTAGCAAAAAAAATAAGCCTTCCTAAGATCTAATTTAAAACTACTCTCTTTCAATTTAAAGTCATTATCAAAGCATTATCTAAGACTCTGACAGGTTTGGTTTTTTTTTTTTATAATATTAATCCATAAAATGCATAAATTTATAAAACAGATAAGTTGCTTCATCAGAAGATACTTCCTGCCAGAGCCCTGTGTGCACCACCAGCCCTTACTGGCCCTGAGCTGCTGCCCATGGACTGTCGCCCCAGCCATGGGACCCTTTGACCTTGATGCAGATACACTACCCACAGGCTGACATCCTGGATATGTCTTGACTTATATGGTCAAATTCTATTTTTCTGTACCATTTCTTCAGTGCCAGCAGTACAAGCAACTTAAGCTTGATTGTTCTTTGATTCAGACCTGCGGTAAAAGCCTCATTTTTGATCAGCATCCTGAGTACTGGAGGAGGCTGTCTAACCTGAACCCCATTGCCTCAGGATACCGCCATCATCGGTGGCTAAAACCATTTCTTGTTGGAGTGAGTCATCGGGAATATTTTTGTAACCATAATCAGAATGAGAGTCATGAGAAATAATTTTGTAATGCTGAAGAGCTGTTGGTCAAACCAGCTTCTTTGTTACAGGTCATGACACGCAGGAACTAACAATATGGAAAGCAGCTACTGAGTTCCTAATGCTGTAAAGAGAATGTGACAAAATCATCTTGTGAAGGAAGACTATGGAAAACTTTCAGATATAGTACTTCTTTGAAGTTAGGGAAAAATAAAAATAGAAGGTGGACTCTAATGACATTATAAAATTCCAGCAAGATGATGCAGAGGCTTTCAGTTTCATGAGAACTAAAACAAAATAGCAGAGTGGAACAGTTATTAACACCTGCCTTTTTCCTGGACAGGACCARTGGTTCCCTCTCCTGTTGTATGTCTGTTTCATTACCAAAAAGGTGGGAAAAGGCAAAAGGTGTTGGTTTGCCACTTCAAGGGAGAAACAGAAGAAAACTATAGAAATTATAAGAAGAGAAAAAAAGAAAACTGAAAATCTTCTGCAGAAATTATTCAGATTTATTTTTATTTAATTATTTCTAATGATAAACCAAGCATTAAAAAAAGACTCCAACACAGAATGACTGCTTGGGAATAAGACAGGAATCCACACTGAAATCTCTTTGACTCTGTAAATATAAACCTTGACAGATGGGCAGTTTGTATGAGGACATCTGTGGAGCATGATCAGTGATACTGAAATAAACCAAAAGATTGCTTGGACTTCCATCCCGACTTCCTCTGATAATAACATCAAATGACCACAAGGAGTAAGATTCTGTGGAGCAGAATTTCAAATGCTCATTATAATTTCTGAGACTGCATCTAGACATTTTAAGAATCTAATTTCGGGGGATAAAAGATGGTTAAATAGCTGGACAGCTCAGACTTCATCCAAACAATGGTGGGTCTAAAAACAAAACCAAATTAGAGTCTCAGAGAATATTTAGCTCAATAGGAACTAAAGTCACTTCAGGGAACTCCAAAGATAAATGACAAGGGAAATAAATTGATGAAGCTTCTCCATGGAACAAACAGTGTGAAARAAATAAATTTTCCACATATAAAAATTACCTTTTTTTTTGCACCAGCTTCCATAAAAGAAAGAGTTGGAAATATGAAAAAGAGAATGACATAAATTTTAGTGGGACAGGAACAGCTTTGTCCCTTTGGGGTTTTTTATTTGTTTGGGATTTTTGTGTTCGTTGCTGTTTCCTTTGTTGTTTGTTTTTTGTTTGCTTGTTTTAACCTGGATAAAGTTACAAAGAGATTTAGCTGTGCAAATGGTATTACCTCTGGGGCAATCTCTGGGGTTATCTCTGCTGTTASTGCTTTTTGGCTAGCATGCTGTTCCTTGGCATTACATCTAACCTTTCTTCTGGGAGTATCCCTGTTTTGACAAAGAAATAAAATGACTGGAATAATGTTTTTTGTTGGGTGGTCCTCAATGATTCATAACAGAGAATTTAGGAAAATGCTTATAAGCTCCTGCTGAACACAACACAGTCCTTGCAAAGTCATATCTTCAGGCACATGTGCATTCGGTGTGCACAAACTTTGAACATTAATTTTCTGAAAATGTGACCCAAATATCCAGCCACTAAAACACAGACAGCAACATCTTTTTTCTATGGTTTAAGTTGTCGTCTAAATGGTAAATGGATCCACCACCCTTTAACTATGCAGGTGTTTGATCACAAGGGTCTGAGATCTCACAGCTTTTGAGTAGAATTTRTGAGAAACGAGGCTAGTTTTCTGCAGGTGGGAGTTACCAGCTGATCATCACAGAACAAGTCTGAASTTTTCTGACAAAAGGCTAACACTGCATCACTCTGCAATTTTTGATCTCTGTCAGTAGGCTCAGTCCTGCACTAAATCCATATGAACACAGCTTGTGGCCCTTAAAATGACACAGATTTAAACAAGGCAATAATGAATATTGCTAAGTGAGGGTCAGGTCATGTGACAAATGAAATTAACTTCTCAGCCTTTTAACATGCACAGCCTAGTATTAAAAAAGAAGTTAAAATCCATGAGAAAATTTGTTTGTATGTGTTTATACATGTTTCTGGACACACATCTAAAATGTATATATGCACATATGCGTTAGATAAAAAATTTTGTTGCTAACATGATCAAATTAATTGGTTTTGAGTGCATTGCTAGCAGTCATATGTTTGGGATGACATTACCTGTGTTACAAATACATTAGAAGAAACTCACTTCTAATTGTGATATAGATAGAAAGGGAAAATAAGTTGATTTTACAGTATTTAAAGACATAAATGAGTATGATTTCTTCAGTGCAATTAAATAGGAATTGTTTTGTGAACACAATGAGCTTAAAACATTATGAATCTGGCAGAGACTGAGAAAGAAGTCGGTGACTCAGAAATGAGAAAAAAAAATTGTAAAAGGGAACAATATGTTACCAAAATCACTCATGAGACTCATTTTATGTGTTTATTTTTTAGCTAAAATTGTAAGCTATTCTCTRCACAGACCATTTCTGGTTATAATACAATCATGAAACCTATTTCCTCCATAATGAGAGAATGGGATGTATTTTCCCATGCACGTGATTTAGAACATACCTGTGTACTGGTCCAACTTTACTCAGGAAGCAATTATGTTTGTTTAAAGGAAATTACTTATTTTTGTGAGAACATAAATGTTAACGCCCCAGAGTGGACACTGTGGACAAAATCTCAATGATCAGGTACTATTTCTTTCATGTAATAGCCTCATGATCCATATTTCCCTACTGCAGCTTGTTTCTCCTTCAAGGACCTTTAGTTTCATAAACAACAATTGCCATAACAACCCCTTGATGCTAGGGTGGAAAATGAGTATGCTTTACAATCTATAATTAAGACCCAAGGTCCAGTATACAGACCACAACATGTGGACCTGATTATTGGCTTCATGGTTTTTGCTAGGTCACTTCTGGTTATAGTTTAAATTCAAGGGAAATGAAAAGGACTGTCTTGCTTGTGCATACAAGAATACATTTCAATAATTACCAGCAGCTAGTAATAAAGCAGGAGTGGCAGTATTGCTTTAGCTCTGTGAAGCATAGTCTCACCAAACCCAAAAGAAAATCTTCTAGTTCTGTGATATTTGCCTTGCTGTTCAAAGGCAACTGAGGTTCTTTATGATCTGCTATGCCCTGYATACATAAAATGAAACAGATATAATTTTCTGTATTTTGCTTCAGAGTGAGCTCAGAAGCATCTGGTGTGTGCTGTACAATTGCAGGCAGAGTGAAAGATTTGGGATTTTCCATGAAGGAACACTGTTCATCTGTGAACCTTGCTCAGATTTTCAGCTTTGTGACATGAGGCTGCAGAGCTTAGCCCGTGGCGTGGGCTCTCTGAGAGAAGCCAAAGCTTCTCTCTGTCATGTAGATTCATGAAACTTCCAGCTCTTTCCAGCCATTTGCTCTGAGAGTCTCAGCTTTAATGATGGTCACATTACATGAGAATTGTACTCAGAGACCTGTATGAGTGTTCTTACTGAAATCCTCAGTGTGGCACAGTTGTGTTGGGCTCTCTGAGTGACCACTTGCTGCCTAGGTACCAGCAGGCTGATCCCCTCTTTCTCCAGTGCTTAGTTTTGAGACAGCAGACGGAGCTGAATGTAATACAGGTGGTCAGGAAGATGTCAATCTTTGCTGTTCCTCTTGCTCACAGAGTGTCTTTTAATGTTCCTCTTCCCACTTTCATACCAAGTACACTGGTAAAATCCATGCAAAATACCTCTTGATCTTCAATATGGATGGCCCCTTGTTCCTTCACCACTGGTGTAATAAGACCAGGGATATAAGGAAGGACTTTAATTTGTCTGCTAATCTTAGTGTCTTCTCTGGCCTTTGCATTTATTTAATCAGTAGCATTGTTACCCTTTGAAAATGTATATCTGTGATTTAAATTTTACATCAATTCCTCAGGAATTAAAAAAAACTATTGATAACAGGCAAAGCTTATTCAGTGGAAGTGAGACCGTCATATTTTCACAGCCCACCCAAGCCCTTTCTTTCAGCTGGGATGGTGTGTTTTGCCTTCATGAGATATTTTACTGCAGGTCAGATTTATGCATTTTTAGTATTTTCTCCTATGTTCATGGATGTCAGCCTGTGGAAAGGAAGACTAATCAAAACGAACTGAATCTCTCTCCTCCTACTATGAGGCAAAATTCTACAAACGGGTCCATTTGTATATATTGCTAATCTTGAAAGAATTCTGGTTTTTATTTGTTATTTATTACCCTCGGTGGGATAGAAAGGGATTGACAATTGTTGGTGCAAATAAGTTGAAAATACATACTCCAGGTAGGTTGGGCACTGCTGCCAGGCTTGCAATGTGGCAGCAATGTTTGAAAAGTGACCCATAGAAGGTGAGTAACTTCACCAGTTGTTTTCTCTTCCCAAGCTCTGATCTTGCAACACCTCTGCCATTGTTAGTATTTCAACCAGTTCAGGTACGTTAATTTTTCAAACTGCAATCACACCCTTAGCTGATAGCACTGACATGCCTGATAATCACAGTTCAGATCTTGGGAGTGAAATAGTTTTGGCAGTCAGCAGAAGAGAATTTGTTGCCTGCTGAATCCGTAAGTGCTTCGRCACGTCCACAGGGACCTCACACAGAATAGTAGTGAGGACTGCAGCTAYATGGAACAGTGTAAGAAAAACAAGACTGTTTTTTCACTCTCCTGTTCTGTCCTTTAACTCCAGAGAAAACTACATTATTCACAGAACTAAGACCCATAAGTCTCATAGGRTCTTAAATTCAGTCTGCAATTTCCTCCCCATAAAGTGCACAGCTAATTAATTGAGACTACAATTGATTTTGAGTCAAAAGCCATGTAACCTTAGCTGAACAGAGGTGCATGCTTTACTGACTAGCAACAAATGCTGTTCCCTTTGCCTGTGTAGATTCAATACCTGATGAAGTAAGTGTAGACCATCTCAGACATCATCAATCTTTGCACTGTCTTTGTCAGTGGCTAAAGTTGTGATCTATCAGTCGACATTAAAGATCATGGATGTATAGATTATATCTGYATTGGGAGCCTGAGGAACATTCTAAGCAGTCAGGTCTGAGTGAGAGTCTCAGCTCCTTTCAAGGGAGAGACCCCAGGTTGGACTGATTCCCCACTGCAGGTGTGCACATAGGTTTGTGGCCCAAATGGACATATTTTTCAAACAAATACGTGATCTGAGTTACTGGGGAGCAAYCTCAGTCATGTCTGAGCACATCTTAAATGGGCAGTGTGGACACAGCCAAATCTGGGTGGCCAGAGATCAGCCAAGCTGCAGTAACTAATGAGGGATGTTACCATGAAATTCAGTGGAAGGCATTTCTGTGAAGTTCAGTTCATTTGGATTAGGCTAAAAGCCTCTCAGACAATTAGCTGTTGAAGCTCAAACATATCGGAGTCTTCATGTAACCTACCTAAATTTGGAAATTACAAAAACTAAAGAGTGTAGCTAAAAATGAAATACTGCAGTGAGCGTACACATTTCTGAACTGTATCAGATTTCACTTTCCTTGTGCAATACGGTTCTTGGTTCTGCCATGCTTCTGTTGAGGTGTGTCCATCAAGGTAGTCTGGGCAACTAACTCAAGATAGCAGGGCATAAAGGAAATGCTGGATGGTAAGATGAATGATGTTATCTGGTCTGGCTGTGGTGGGCCAGTAGATTCTGGATGCTGTCACAGGTGGTTACAACTTAGAAAAGCATTAAGTTGCCCATAAAAGAGTGAATCATCCATGGACATTCCTATCCTAAGAACTTAGACCAGCTTTTCACCAGCATGGCCAAGCCTTTCTCATATCATGTCTTGATTGGGACTGAGAAATGGTYCTTGTAAATATCTCCTGAAACATTGTGAATACTTTGATGATAAAATTCAGTGTCTGTTGCCACAGACTTGAAATAATTAATGTGTGCTTGTCAAAGTGGATTAAATTGTTTCCAGAGTCATAAGAGCCTAGAAAGCCCACAGCAACTTTCTGCAATGACTTCTTCCCCAAAGCAGAGCCTGAACTGGCTCTAAATTAAYGCATGTATAAATCAAGAATGATTAGGCTGACTACCCTTATAATTAAAATAGTATATGCAAATTGGCTTGCTCATGCTCAGATTGTCTGAACAGAACTATTCAGCATAAGACAGTTACAGAACAAGAAAGTCTGCATGCCAGAGGTGAGAGACACATGAATCATCACTGCTCACAACACAGCACGCAGGGCAGCACAGTCCTACTGCTCTGCTCTTTCTATGCCATGCTAAATGCTGAAGACCTCAAAATAATTCCTCATTTATTAAAATCAAAGCACTGAACTAAGTTAAGGTTTTTTTTTCACTGCCCACCACTGCAAGATTTCCTAGGGACTTTGTTTAAATCAGAGATTGTGGGAGGATCATCAGCAGCAGCTATTTTGGAACTAGAGATTAATGACTGATTTCTTCCTGCAGCCAACATTGCACCAAAAGTTTCTGCAGAATTGCTAACATACAAAATAAGAAAAGGTTACAAGTACACCACATGGTAGAAGCACACAAAGATTATTCTATTTCATTTGACATCAAGAAAAGTTCAAAAGAMTGTTTTGCTGAAAGAAATTAATTTGAATATAGTAAAATGACTCAGTATGAAAAGGCTAAATTTTCCCTACTGATATTCATTCATCAAAAATATATATGTGCAAAATGTATTCAATTCTTAATCATTCCTGCATGGAAAAGGAATGCTTGTGTGTGGAATACATTAACTAAGGTTAATAAACTATGAGTGTATTATTATTAAAGCATATGCACCAATATAAAAGCATTAATATCTTTAAACTGAATCAGAATTTGGTTTTACAATAAAACTAATAGGTTTCAAAATATCAATAACCAAGGAAAGCTTTAAAACATGAACAGTTTTTGACTAAGGATCTCTTTGAAAACTTTAAGTTCCCCTGGAAGCTCTCACTTCACAGCTTTCATTTAAAAGTTTGTACTCAAGTATAAGCTTGTGAGTAACTTCGTGGAAGCAACACTAGCAAAAACATAAGAAATCATAATAAACAAACTTCTACTAGCATAGCTATTATGAGTGATACTCCAAGAGATACATATCTCTTTAGAAACTGGTGAAGTACATATAAACACTCTTGAATACTTCTCATGAACCAGTAGCMACAAAAAAAAAACCTTCTAGCAAGCATTTCCAAACTAACAAGCATGCTTTTTAAAGGTTGGGGATTTAGGCTGTTTGGTTGCCTTTTTAAAAATATTTCATAATCTTGCCTTGAAATAAGCCAAGGTAAAGGTCACTTACCTCTTACATGGACTAGAAGGAAGCCAAAGCACAAAAGAAAAATACTTCTGAATTTCTCCATGCTCTTCTACRCAGTGCCTTGACTGCACTGGTTGTTTTTTTTCCAAGCAAGGACGGTAAGTGTTGTAGCTGCAGTGCCAAGGTTTGAGGAGACACTTGGAATCAGCAGTTCTGTCCAAGGAGGTCTCTCACCAGCRCACCCAAGCTCTGCGAGAGAGAGAGAGAGAAACCTTTTGGCGTACAGAGCAAGTAACAAAAGCAAGCAACCCTGCCAGGGCCAAGCTGTGAGCAGCACGTTTTTGGAGCATGTGCCACCTGTGCTCCAAAAAACCTATTTATCAGCCAGGCAGGAAGCATGGAGAGCTGGGGAAGCAGTGRCAGCACCCAATGGGGAGGGAGCCAGAGCACTCTGGATCCACCTCCTTCCCAGCGGGGAAAGCCAACCTGTTTGACATCCTCACCTTCAAAGCAGGGTGTGGTGCTGTGGGAGCTCAAGTAGCTTGTAAGAGGAGACCRTCCTCCTCTGAAGCATGCTTGAAAGAATCAGACACACTCTGCTCTCAAAGCATCACTTTCCTCCTTGTTTCTTGGCTCAGTGATAACAGCAGATAAAGGCAATCCTGTCAGCCTTAACCCGTTACTTGGGCCACCACGGGATGGAGGTMAAGAATCCCCTTTGCAGGAACTTGGATTGGGTACACAGGGATGACAAAAAAAAAATCTGATTTTATAAACTTAAAATGCGATGTTGGACTACTGAACTGAAGCATGCTCAGCTCCCCAGTGGATGCTTATCTTGACAGGTAAACATAACCCATCATTACTGTTTCTATTGATCTAGTCTGGGTTGTTGTTTTTTTTTTTTTTTGTTTGTTTTTTTTTGTTTTTTTAAATGTAAATCTCCATGCATATCCTACATGGAGAGAATCAGAGGTGTGATGATACAAAGCTTTAGAAAACAAACAAAAATCTCTATCTGTAGATGGATATACTTTCAAATTACCAGTGATTTAAATCCAGTTTTGTCCTAGCATTTCTCTAGCAAACACATGTGCCAACACTCTTGTCCTTTGAGCTGGACTGCAGCCATCGCCCTGGTGCCCAGCACCCTCCAGGTGACAGTGTGCACCCTCCCTTGTGCTGGGGGAAAGTGCAGGGGCTTTTGTCAGTGCTGTGGTGTCTAGGGCAGCCAACAGCTCAGGATTCTGCTACCCTGAGTGGCCAATCTGAACAYTCGTGGTGTTGCTCGGTGATTCAGCCTGATGTAGGACACAGGCTGCCCCCAATTTCATTTCTGTTACCCAGAGTTACCCAGAACATACAACTGAACTCATGCTTTTATGTTGACTGCAAAAAGCAGATGCAACATCGTACACTGGACTGAGAAAACTTGGTGATACTGGATCTTCAAGAAGCTTGATGTGCARGAAGGTCAACTCCCTCCCTCTCCTGACCAAATTTGAGAAAGCAGAATGGTTKATAAAGGTCTGGTTTATAGCTCCTAATAGCTCTGAAGTTCAATTTGGGTATCATCATTCCCCATATCATGGCCAATTGCTCAATCTTAGAAGAGTTAATGACATTGAGGCTGAAGAGGTGACTTTTTCAGCCAGTTAAAACAAGAACTATACCATGAAATGAGCAATCCCATAAATCCACTGTTTGGGTTTTTTTTTTGCCCCAGAATACCAAAAGCAGGCCCACATGTGCTGATCTTCATATGTGATGCATTTGCCTGAAGGGAACASGAATGCTGGCACTGGTACCAGTCTCAGGCAAGTCCGAACAGCTCACGTATGTTCAGTAGCTTTACTTTGAAACAGTTGTTCCTTTAAGTGAAGTCTTCCCAAAATGCATTKTCTCACCTGCCTGCTGATACAACTTCATTGTGGTATTGATCATTCTCAGATATAAGTTTGAAGATGAGGCACACCTTGTTTAGTTCTTCTGAAGCCAGCTATTGCCCTGTCTAGCTAAATAAAAACAATATGAAGGTGGGCAGTACTGGAAGGAGTGGATCGATCTAGTGTAGGAGTAAGGATGTCTTGAATACTCATCCTATTCCTGTTCTTGGGGGCATTGCATGAACTTCCTMATCTCAGTTCTGTCAAAAACAAGCAAGGGCTTGCCCAAGATAGCAAGCAAAAAMTATTGTATATTAAAAAGAAATATGTGGGCTAATACCTAACCATAACTTGCAGTTCTAACACTTGAAAAATCATTGATCCATCATTTTCTCTTTAAAGAAAAGCAAAGTTCTGCCTATTATTCACATGACATGGTAGATGAATTGCCTGTGTTTTTAACTTGTCTTCCGAGGAAAACCCCAGTATTTTAGAAATAGCAAATGGGGGTAGAGAAGGAGCCAGTGTGTCTGTCTGTTCTCCACACCACATACTTTTTGCCCATCAGGCCTCTTTCAGATGAGACAAGCTAAAAGGGAAAAAGAGTTCAGTCACAACTCATCACAGTGGCAGCCCCATCTTGCTGTGGGCAGAGGTCAGACAAGGCTCTCTTTGGCATGGGTAACCTCATCTATGTGTCTGTTGGAGATGAAAGAACTGAATTATACACTAGAACTACTTGGGAACGGCACTAATATCTTACACTACTCATCTTTTGTCATAAAAACAGAAGTACTTTAATTAAAACATGGAAGCATCCAGTAATATAAACCATTCATTTAAAYGTAAGCCAAACACACAAGCGAATTGGTGATACAATCTCTTAACAACAGAAGAATACAATTACTACATACTAGCCAAAACTTCAATGGTTTTTCTCAAGTAGATTGAGCATGTATTTTATGCCTGTAGGTCTCAAAGTACTCCAAAAGCAGGGATTTGAAAAAGTTGTATTTTTGCTCCATTTAAGTCTTCCTATTCCTAATAACCTCTTCCTTTCAAATGTGCCTTCTGTACCATCTATAGCTTCCTTCACAATGTTCTCAAGTGAAAAGCACACACAGAACAGTGTGTTTGGGATGGTGGCCTTTAATAAGTGAAAAAAAAACCCACAGAAAAGCAGCATTGAAAATGTAACTCAGCCCAAGATACACTGAAACCCGAGTGTTTTCTTAGCATTTAAAATTTGGCACAGATATTGAAATATGCACAAATAAGTACCACAGCAAAAAGCTGTCAAATTGTATGCTTAAGAATTGCCTGCTTTCATTCGCATAGCCCAATGAATTCATTTGGATTAGTTTGKATAAGTATTTGAAATGAACACATTTGAAAACCATCAAAATATTTTTAAAGCAGTCTTTTCCACCAATAGGATGAACGAAACTGCCACTGTGACTACCTTGTAGGAGCTAGTGACATACTACAAGACCCTGCTTTGATTATTTTTCCTCCTGTTACTGATGGTAACTCCTCTTCATCCTCAAAGAAGACAGACTGGAATAAAAACTGGGAAGTGAAGAGCATGTGCCACAGGAGTGGGACAGCACTCTGCTGTCATCCATTTTAACTCAGTTTGATGGTAAAGGTACCTCACCGGGGWGAACTTGTAGTTTGAACCTAGAAAGGGAAGTATTTCTTTATTCCACTGCACAGTCTGATTGAAACCTGTACAGAAACGACAACATGAATTCCCAAATTTGGTTTGGAAAGTCAACAACAGCTCATAAGGCTGTGATGGGCAACAGCCGATTGGTGGGAAATGACTGTAGAACTACTTCAGTAGGATAGTGAATAATTGTTAACTGATAATGTTTCCTCTCCCAATGAATGGGAGAAATTTAGAATTAGGATATTTAGCTTTGTAACGTAATGCCGGTTGAGCAAAAAAGAAACAAAATCGAAGTTTCAGTGGGTAGGTAGTGAGGCAAATAGCAACGCAGCAATTAATGTAGCAATTAATTGCCCATTGAACTGCTACGTGTTATCCACAGGTAAGGAACAGAAACCCACAAACTTGTACCTCTCACAACAAGAAATTGAAATTTCAAACCTTCCCTTTAACCTTTAATATACAGCTGGCAGCAGCCAGTCTTTCTTCCTTCTACAACTCCAGACTGCGGAGCTGTAACTGGAAAATGAGTAAATTGGAAAAAACAGTAAATTTGTTACTATTTAGGCACTTGGCTACCCCTGCCTTGCCCTTTCATTCAGTTATGGTCCTGTCACATCAGAAGGTGAGACAACACACGGCCCTGCAAAAGCATCTACTGCTAAAGCATGTGACAGCTGCATGAGGAACATCGAACACCGTTACATTTGCCCATACTTAGACTTCTACTGCTGTGCATATTTTCAGTAGATTCTGGGTTACCAAATCTTCTTCAAAAGTCATGCCTGTCCTACACACAGACAGATGTCTCCTCTGCACTTCACACTGGTAAACATCTGAAAGCAGCTCAAAGCTTTCTTGCTTCTGGCTGACTTCCTTCTAAAATGATTAAAATGTCTGTATGAAATAAACCTGAGCTGCTGATGGAGCAGGAAAACAAACTAAAGGATCCTTCCCTAGGGGAGAACCAAGTTTTTTATTTTCAGAACTACTAAGAAAAAGAACACATAAACCTTTTTTTTTYAAATTTATTTTTAGAAAAATCACAATGTTGGTAGAAGGTCTTAGTAAGTAATTTTTAGGCTCACAAAAGCTGAAAAATTATTGAAGAGTCTGGTTAGCTAAAAGCTAGTTTGAGTTCCTCCTGCCACCCCTAACCATACTTATTTCTGTTTTCTCTACACTTGGCATTGGTATATCTTTTATGTAGGCAAACAATACATTTCTTTTCTATGTATTTACATAAGTCAAATGTTTATATAGAAATCACTTTTTCACTCTGAAACACACTTAAAGGTTTTAGCACTTTTATACTAAAAGCAGATGTGGGGAAAAAGAGACTTACAAATTAATTCCGTAAGAAAATACTAAAATTTGTGTAGAGCTTTGTTGCAAGCTAAGAAACACGTACAAGAAATTCTTAAATGAATTATCCTTGGCATAAATTCATATTTGAATGTACAGATATATTTACAGGTTTAATATCCAAATTAATTCATAACTTYTAAGATGTTCCATGAAATGTCACCTTCCTGTAGAACTTTTTCAGGTGGCTGAAGCCCATTAATAAGACACATATGGTAAAACTGCATGAAAATTTAATTAGAATGAAAGCCAACAAAACTGGTCAGACTATTCCTTCTTGACAGAACCAGTTATTATTCCAGATTTAGTCCTTTAGTTGTTATRAGTTGTAGTTTTCCATGTTTCCACAGATCCTTGAAACCTTCCTGTCGCTTTCAAGAGCTGCAGCACAGGTCACAAGTGCTTTCAGAGGAGGATGCAATCACAGGTCATCACCCTGAGGGCAATCCTTCACAGGTCCAAAAGCACTTCTCACATGTTTGTTATTTCTACTCTTCAGTGGATGCCTGTGGAGCGACTCTGGCTTGTTCTGGTCAGTCTTGCTGCTCGTACTTTGGAACTGYAGTACTGTTCCTGTCCATTACAGGTGCATGACAAGCCTTCTGAATTCAAAACTATTTTCTGTTAAGCTTTAAGTCTAAAGATGTTAATCCCCACTTCCAAGTACTTCATCCACAACTGTTTAGACAATGGCAAACATRAATGTCACCAGAAATACAAAAGCCAGTTATGGTTCTGATCTGCAAAACAGGCTTTTCCACAACTGACCAGCTTGTTATTTGCTAAGCAGGAAGAGCCAGAAAGGATGAAGGCTCTGTGTGCACTAACTTTGGGTTTTCTCAATCTGTACCAGACAGATGCAACAAAATAATATYCAAAAACAAAACAGAATTTTTGTCTCCTGAATGCTCAAGAACAAATATGCCTTCCCTGGCAGCTGGCCCTGGCAGCTACACAGGTTGGGTCAGCAGCACCCACCCCCAGATCCACTATCCATACACAGTGAGCCATTTGCTTTCAGGTGTCCACAACATACACCAAAAGTTGGTCGGTTAGTTGGTTCACTCACTGCGTACAGGTTATTTAAAAAAAAAAATCTGTACTGCCTGAAAGGAACAACATAACAAAAAACATTAATAGAGTATTGTTTTTGGAGAGGTAAGGAAAAGTTAAACATACTGAATGCACTTGAGACACACCCATTTGTCAAAGGAGTCAAGGAAAGAATGTAAAGGCACAACATACTTCTACACTCTTGTCATTAAGGCCAKGTATTGGTGTGCAACAGCGCTTCACAGGGCTAACCATACAGAAGTACTCAGGTCTAAGTCACAGTGCCATAGGTGTTTCAAA
>NW_026623434.1:766680-773813 GCF_030028575.1 Malurus melanocephalus
TTTTTTTTTTTTTTTCCTTTTTTTTTTTTCTTCAGGCAGAATTGCAGGTTTTTTATCCAGTTCCAAAGATCTGTTCTTCATCACTCTTTCTTTTATTTAGTTTTCCAGAAGTGTGCGCTGAACTGAAGAGTGAAAAACAATTCAAGATTAGTGCTCTAAGCATACAATGCAAGTCATGCATTACTATGCAACAGTTTATGCAGTCAACAAACTTCGAGTAGACGTCTGACAATGTGTGATAAATTTAGTTAAGCAGAGGCTTGGTTCTGTGAAGCCAATATACCAAATACCGAGGGATATTACATCCCAGGTTTCTCACTCAAATAACCACATCTGACTTGCAGTGTAACCCAACACTCAGTTTAGGCTTGCAGTTCTTGCAGAGGCAGAGGCTGCATAACTCATACATACAAAAAGTAAGTTACTGAAATAAAGTTCCTAGGTTAACTACATTTTCAGGCAGTCAAAGATAAGTCTACATAAAATTTTAAAACTACAGACCTAATYTGCCATGCCATGTGACCCAGCTTAATGCAAAACAGCTTCTAACTGGAAGCTGTGTAGGTRTATCTATTACCAGAAGCAGAGCTAACATCTGCTCACTCCCAGAACTGAGATCAGCAGCAGCACCRTGCTGACCACGGCTGCTCGTCTTTTAGCTCAACACATGATCATGCAAAATATAATAGAGGTACAAAATTTGGGATGTAATATGACATCAATATGTAGGTAGGAGTGATCATATATGGTAATATGCCAAGCATGACTTTAATGGTTAAAATAAAGTACGCATCATCTGACACGTTTCAAATTTGATTTCTGGCGAATCTTGGCTAAAATTTTGGCATATCCCAACTAYAACTCATTTTTTAACTGCCTTTGGTAGAGGTCTTTGATACTACTTGCTTCACTAGCCCACAGCTGAATTGAGGATACCTGACTCTCTTCAGTCCTTAGAGCCAGTCACAAGATGAGAGTTAACAGCTTAACGGCAAAGTGTTTATAAAGAAGATAATGAACCACATGGAAGTTYATAACAAACTCATGCAATAACTGAGAGAAATAAGGTATAATATTTTTTTACTATTTAAATAAACAGAAATACTTTTGCAGGTTTTAGATTAAAATCACAACATAACGTACTGCAAATATATGCTGCTTTGAAATTTTAATACTCAGTATTTCAAAACCATCCACTAATTCAGCATGAGGTTACATGCTTCCTCCTTTGTTGACTGGTCACAAGGGTTAGAAGACCAAGTTTACACCTATACCATTTCCTCTAGTTCTATCCACAGATTCCTGGAGTTGATCACCTGTTCCATCAGCCAAGTTCCCTACACAGCCAAACATGGAAGGGTGACGTTGTCAGTGTTTGTTGCTTCAAAGAGATCTTTCCACATCTCTCACCTTCATAGAAAGATCAATGATGTGATGATTCTTTCATACAAGAATCATTCTCCGTTCACAACAGAGAATGCTTTAATTACAACATGCTATTGAGTTCAGTCCTCCTTGCCTCCCATGTAGTTTCACCTCTGTCCAAACGTCATTAATTTTTAATATACAGTCTTGCAGTGTTCTATATCAGTTTATAATCAGAAAATGTTTCAGATTCCAATCAGAAACATACACTAACAAACTTCCAACTGCAGTTATGTATCACACTGAAAGAGCAGGTTTTCACAGTTGCCTCCAATACTTCTGCAGACAAAAATTCAGTTCTTCACCTTCTCTAATTTTTAACATTTCCACAACTTCTCAAGGCAATAAACCAACCCGTTCAACAAAAAAAGCTAGAGAAGAGTGACCATATTGTCAGAACTGAATGCTTGATTCAATTCTAAGTTTGTCATCATGGTAAAGTCAYAAGATCACAGAATGATTTATGTTGAAAAAGACCTTTTAGATCATCCATTTTAACTATTACCCTGGGATTTCCAGGTCCACCATTAAACCATGTCTCTATGTGCCAGATCTATACATCTTTTAAATACCTCCAGGGATGACAATTCCTCTACTATCCTGAGCAGCCTGTTCCAATGCTTAACAACCCTTTCCATAAGGAAATTTTTCCAAATATCCAATCTAAACCTCCTCTGGCAGAGTTTGAGACCATTTCCACTTGTCCCATCACTTKTTACCTGGGAGAAGTGATGATACATACCTGCTTAGAATCTCCTTTCAGGTGGTTGTAGAGAGTGAAAAGATGACCCTGAGCTTTCTCTTCTCCASGTTAAACACCCCCAGCTCCCCCAGCCACTCCTTATTGCAACGTGTGTTCTGTACTGTTCCCCAGCTCTGCTGCCCTTCTCTGGACATGCTACAGCACCTCAATGTCTTTCCTGAAGTGAGGGGCCCAGAACTGGACACAGCAACTTGAGGTGTGCCCTCACCAGTGTCAAGTATAATGGGACAATGTGGTCCTGCTGGCCACACTTGSTGATATAGGCCAGGATGCCACTGGCCTTCTTGGCCATCTGAGCATACTGTTAGCCCCTRTTCTACCAACACTGGTTGGGTTTTTGTCTGCTTTTTTAAAAAAATAAAACAGCACATTTTCTCCAGTATGTTAGATGTCAATAAAGTGCATTTAATAGGATCTCTACCAAAGAGCTGATCTTCCATTTAGATTTGTGTCTTACCAGGTGGCTCAGATTGTGCTCCCCTGTGGCTGTCCATATTTACATTCTCTTCATCTGCTAGGAAAAAAAACCAAATGTTTAGCATTCAAATTCTCTTATATTTGAGGTTCTTGATAAATAGAGATAATTTGAGAGAATAAATAGCACTGAAGAAGACAGGCTACTGATAGCAATTGACTTGCCCTTGTTTTGTCTGCACACATTAATTTTAATATACATGGTAGAGGTATAACAGGATCAATTTATAGTGCACATATGAACACAAAATTGTCTCTCTTTAGACAGTAGGAAACAAAACTAACTTAGAATTCTTACCGCTTTGCTTGAAACAGAGCTTTTTCTTCTGGTAAGCAATGAAACTAGATACTGCTCCAATTACAGTAGCAGCCACAGCACTTACAATTCCAGCTATTGCTCCCTGAGAAGCTGAAAAAAACAGAGATGTTTGTACACATTTTTCAGAATTGAAAGCCATTTCTAACTTGGATTGTCTCAGAGTAAACCCTGTGAAYACTTCCAAAAGCCRTAAAACTGAAATTACATGAAAATGTAATCATCAACTCTGTGCATAATGAAAAGTGAATCCTCASATTTTATAACCACTGATTTCTTAGCAATGCCAGTTTTAACTTAAGCATGCCTGTTTTAAGTTCCACTAATTAAAAAAGCTATCCTTTCATAGCCATATCTACTTTGTATGCATGCAATCACTGCACCAGCACCTCTGGAACCTTAACACTTAAAAATAATTTGCAACATAGAAATTTTAAAGAGTTATGAAAGGAGAGCTTGAAAGTAAGAATTCCAGATGCCACAACAGATTCTAATTGTAACCCACTCCCAGCAGTGACCATTCTAGCAAAACATTAGCAATACAGAAACCCACAGAAAACATGGTTAATTTATCTAGACACCATCATACACACAAATTCATGCACTTACCCTCATCTTCTTGGCCATTTTTTGGAGTTGGACCCTTTCTTTCTGTAAAAATKAATGAAGAGTTTACATTTTAATATGTCTAAATAACACATCATAATTGACAACCCTTTCATCAATTAATTATGCAAAATTACAAACCATCTATTATATCCATACAGCGCTAAACTGAAACTTTCTGTTTCCAAAGCACAGTTCAGAGTGGTGCCAACTCCAGCCTTGAGTGCTCAGCACTTCTACAAAACGAGCACAGAACATTTGTGCAATCTGGTTTAACAAGCTTGTGCACCACCACAGAGCTCTTGTATAACTTCAGAGTAACATTCAGCTGTATTTCCACGGAACCAACTATCTTTTCCTAAAATCCCAGCCTCATCTACTAAATAGCTTTGCAATTCTCTTCACAAGCAAAGCCAGAAGTTCTACAAATCCTAACTCTATTTGTCACTATGCAACTTGTACCACTGAGGCAGGAACCTGTGCAGATGAAACCGCCGCACAAGTCTCTACAGATGTTTCTTGCCCCTGCCAGTTTTCAAGTACTGTCCCAAAGGAATCTTGGAAGGGAAAAGCTACCCAAAAATGTGACAACAGTAATCTCTGGGACAACTCTTCAAAGAAGTCAGTAACCATTAGCACATCTCAAGATACTTAAACTAACTCTTATCTGGAAATACTAAAGTYGCAATAAAGGACACAGGGATCAGCAGTCCCATCCTAAGGATCATCATTACTCCAGCTTGGTTCCAATGACCATCTCTGTACTGTGCTGCACCATAGCAACTTGACATAACAAATTACCAAAAAAAAGTTAGGCAGGCTATGAAATGGTTTTATATTGCTCAGAGTAGACAGACCCTATACAGAATCATATGAAGGGCCCTTACAGATAAGTGAGTTTGAAACCCTCTGCCATGGGCAGGGATACCTTCCACTAAACCTCAGAGCTCCATCCAACCTGGCCTTGAACACTTCCAGGGATGGGGCATCCACAAGTTCTCTGGGCAGCCTGTTCCTCATCACCACCACCACCACAGTAAAGTGAAAACTAAGGATCACTTAGCAATGTAAAGATCAATTCATCCCGTGGGACAAAGGAAATCTTTCAAAACGTAAGGCAGACCCTCTTCTGACCCACTCCTAGACTTCCTAACTACAAGAATGAAAAGAAACTGACAGTATGTCACAGAAGATCTAAAAATAGCTCTTGGGTGACCTTAAGAACTATATTCATGGTGAATTTTGAAGTAGGCACCGCATTCACATTTYAGTTTTAGAAGCCATCTTTTTTAGTGTAACAGTAAAAATCACTGACAGTTTTTGCTCTAGACCAACCCCTTAAATATTTGAGGKTTTTTTTGGCAGAGAGAACACATTAATTTTTAACTCAGAGGTATGCTCTTAAGATTCAGATACCAGAATCAAAGGCGTAGCAAATTACAGCATGTTTAACCAGCTAATGAGCAAGCTTTTATCAAAAGCTCAGGTAGCTATAGAAACRATATGGAGCACAACCTGCTATCTTACCATTGCTGCCACTGCCATCACCTCCTCCTTTTGGTGAATTGCCATCCAATAGATCTAAGTCATCAAATGTGTCTATAAAAAAAATGGAAATAACATTACCATGTTTTAAGTTCAGTGAAAAAGGCACACCAAGGCACATARTAACATGGAAATTTTCTCAAGACTATTCAGCTGAATTTGTGGTGGTTTTAAGCTCAGCACCAGAGTCAGAACATTTAACCTTTTAAAAGCCCTCGCAATATCAGCTCAGCACTACACAGTTTGACAGCAGTGCTCCTTTCTCTGGACTTCCTGAACAACTGAGAGAAGCCAGTGTCCAAGAGCAGGTAGTACTGCACAAATCAGGTTAAGCAAGCTCTCTAAGCTGCTTAACTCTAATAGCCCAAATCTCACTATCCTGTGAAAGCAAAGAAAGATCATGGACAAAAAAAGGACCATTCATTTTCAAGGCTGCAACTGTGAATGATTCTTCAGAACCGGGTCTCTAAGTCACWAATAGTCCAAATATAATTCCCTTCTCTGTTTTATTACAGGACATTGAAGTAGTCCCTCTCTATTTCCAACAAAATCTACCTCATGGAGCCTTCCTGTCTCTTCATGGCATCTTCTCCTCCTCTCTGCTGCCAAATAAATCTTTAGTTTATGTAAAGGATATGTATTTCAAGCAGAAAAACTAAAATTTTTGCATCAGAAGATATTTTAATTGGGTGGCAAAAGCACTGCACTGATGCATGCAAGACTCAAATTCAAGTATCTGCTACAAATCAGGCAGGTGAAAGAACAAAAACTGAGGCTTGCATTCCAGGGCTCTTTACCACCATGTTCTTGGATGCATGGCTGCATCACAGCTGCAGCCATCTGAATCTGTTTTGTTCTGGGTTAGGCAAAGACATAGAGGACCTCTAAAGCACAACTGGCAGGGAATGACATGAATTTTGAGCCTATCTTTCAAACCCAAATAATTCTATTTCTTAACTGGGCCTTTAAATTAAAAAATAAGCAACCCTTTACCTTGGAACTTTACCTTTCATTTAGATCCTTTAGGAATAAAGATCATAGGCAGTTCCTACTACCTTTTTAGCATGACTAGAAGAGATTCAGTTTGTAAAGAAGAAAGATCTCAATCCAAAACATGGGTGCTCCACCACAGACAGCTGACAACAGCACTGCCCCAAGCACATACACACTGTCTCATCCCGCCTCTTCCCCACACCATCCTGGTTTTAAGTGAAAGTGACTCAACAGGTTTGTAATGGAATTTAAAGACTGGTGCAAAGCTTATTTGCAGGATAACATCTCCTCAATCCTCAATGTTTGATGTATGCCACATCTGACATACATAGCAGGCAATTAACAAGGATCAATTATTACAAGTGTAACAGACAGTAAAACCAAGTCAGGATTCAGAAGTCTGTGCTAGAWGCCTTACCAGAGCCTTTAGGTGGATCTCGCTTGGGGTTATCTAATCACAGAAGAGAGATTTAAAAAAAAAAAAAAAAGAAGATGTTAAGACATTGTACAGCACAGTACAGTAATGTTCAAAGGGACTAGAAGGGACTAACAAATATTCTTCTGTGGTTCAGAAATTCCTGTTTGATCAGTCTTACCAGTGTCTCCAGGATTTGCAGGAGGATGTGGCTTGGAATCATCTGTAGACAAATAAGAATTAGAATAAAGTAGGCAAAATTACTAGTTTGAAGAAATCAAAAGCTGAGCATGAAGTGTCCCTGAAAGATGATCTCACCTAAAAAATTGCATCAAAACTTCTTCATGTAATTTTCCTTTCACTAGCTAATGCTGTATTTTTTTTTTTGTTATTTAACACTGTGTTTTAATGCAACTAAGAGTGTCCCTGCTACATTAACCTGTATGTCAGATCCTAGCTATGATGGAACATAAACAGAAAAACTCATTAAGTGTTATGCAGCATTTCAGTTTGCACATCTGATTTCAAAGGCTGAACTTTAATTTTTTCTACAAGGTACAGATTACTTGTCTGTTTTTTTTTTTTTTTTTTTTTTT
>NW_026623434.1:773841-805677 GCF_030028575.1 Malurus melanocephalus
TTTTTTTTTTTTTATTACCAGATTTTAACCAAATATTTTTTTTTTTTTTTTTTTAATTACCAGATTTTAACCAAATATAAAGCTTGGTACCTCACTTGTAAAATGGACAAAGTACACAGAATAGAACTAGACATATGGTTCCCACAATGACATTTCATTTAGCTTGCCACAAAATAAGAGAATAAGAGACAGTAGAAATTATCTCTGTATTGTTTTGGCACCGTCTGTACACAAGAGTACTTTCCTTCAAATCATTTCTAACAGATTAATGTTTCCTTGCGCAAATCAAATTACTTCCAGTAATGGGAGAGATTACTTCGGATTTAACATTTACTTCCATATGTAATCATTTATGGAATTAGTGCCATCTAGTGAAAACACAGCAATAAAACAAGTAGAAGCTGGCTAAGAAATTACTGAAATTCATACAGCTTTTATGATCCAGAACCCTAAAAATTAAGGTTAAGAAACATAACTAGACTGCAATTATTTTTATCTGCAGTCTGCTACCTTAATCAACTCAGTGCCCTGGTATATTTAGATCATAAAGGATGAACACACATTGCACCAGGTACCTTTGAACAGTATCTAGAAAAACATGATACTTACCAGGACTAAGAGCATGGATCAAGTCAAAATCATCTACAAAGAAAGAGGGGCAGTTTTAAATGTAATGCAAAACCTGAACTAGTCTTAAGACTGTTTTTTACACAAAATGCATCATGTTTTCACGGTGAATGTAATGACATGCTCACTCAACAGTGACTCAGAGAAAAGCCCCACAGAGTTACCAGGCATTACCTGCCAAGTGACTTGCTTCTTCTGGTGATCATGGGACCTGCCAAGGGCCAGCTCACGGTGAGCAAGCTTCAAACATGCAGACTGACAGCCACAGGGCCTTTAAGCTTGTGAAGTAACAGAGTATATTTCTGACAGCACTAGCAGAAGATTCAAAAATGAAGAAATCCTTTTGCTTTTGCTTAGGGAATTGCTTTATTTTATAAATATATCAYAACCCTGTGTATCAGTAAACTGGAAAAATCAGGATCTCAAATTAGTATGTAGACTACACTTGATTTTACAGTAAAAGGCATTACAAACCAAACAGATCTCACCTGGATCTGATGATGGTGTCTTCTGAGTCACAGGAGGCTTCTTTGTACTTTCTGTAAAGTAGGTTATGGAAAAAAAAATTAGATACTATTTAACACACTGTTCAGAAGCCACATGAAGGACAAGGGACAAATGTAAATACATGTCTATACAAAAAAATGCACAGGATCAAATCCATACAGCAAGACAATTTTGCCTCAAAGAGAAATCTTTAAGTGTTCTGAAGACAAATTTGAGTTCTAAGCGGTCAACGTCTTGACAAACACATGGCTGAATTGTTCCACTGAGATTTAAACAAACCATATGTGGTAAAATTGTGATGCTTGGTCATGCAGTGATACTTGGAAATAAAGAAGTCAAAAGAGCAGTCACAATTTTCCTACCTACCTTCAGGAAGTGCATCTCCTAAGGAGAAGTCATCTTGGCCTGTAGAAGAGAAAAGAAATAGTAAGGATACTGCTTGTTCTTACTCACACCCAACATTTAATAAAGTCATAAACATGTCTCTGATCTATCTTGAGGTATGTCTTCTGCTTCCTGAGTCAATCTAGAAGAATATTTTGAGTCCGGGCTGAAGACAGACATTCTTCTCTATTTCTCCAGATCACTGTCCATATGTCTTTTTAGAAAAAAGGGAACCATACTAAAAAATGGCTTTATAGAAATCACCTGAAGGATGCAGTCAATAACACACTTTATCATTYATTCTTGCCACTGCTATTTCATGCTTTCTTAGTACCATCCACAGCATATTCCTTTCCAGCCTTCTTTCCACAGAACCACAAAAGCAGGGGGACAGCTCCAACGCACAAGAACATACAAGATTCAAGTGTGACAAAGAGCCTTGAAGCACAAAGGCCATTATGAAAGYTACATGATCAGGTAATGGATTTCATATGTTGGCATTAAAAATTAATTTTCATGGGTTTATAAGATTTACCTTTCCCCTAACAAACGTTTGCAGAAGGCAGGTGGTTAACGTATTAACATATACAATCTTAAGCAGCCTTTTCAACTCCCTAAAACACAGCTAAATGCAGCTGGCACCACTATGGGACCTCCACTCCAGGGAGATTAAATTCTATTTTCAGGCCTTAGGAAAAGAGCACTGTCTCTTGTATTATGTCAGTTGCTAGAGCTACTGTTTCTTACCCAACCAAGTGCAAACACACCAATTCAATACACACAGGATACAAACTGGTTTCACAGCATGAATACAGTAGTGTGATCTCAGCAGAAGAGGCCTATGAGGTAAGTGGACAACTAAAACAACTGCTTGGGGTGTTTCTGATTTTCCATCCCTACTTTCACTGAAACATGGAATAAGAAAAAGGCATGAAAGTAGATATCAACTATTCAACAATGCATACTCCTCAAAACACTCTACCAGAGTAGCACCCAGAGGAAGGACCATTGCCACCTGTTAACACCATTTGTCTCAAAGTCAAAGGTATATCACTAAACAATGAATGTTACACTGGTGCGTGTATCTCAAGAGCCCTTTTTCTTTTCAGGCAGATGGAAAAACAAGCACATGGCACTCAACATTGTATTTTTGGTGCAGCTAAATTTTACCTGGAGCAGAAACGAGGCTATATGAAATGTTTCCCCACTGCCAGCATGAAACTTAGCCCGGAAACTCAGAATAGCTTCAGCTGCAGCCATATCCCATAGGAGGAGGAAACCTTTGCAAAAGGATGTGCTTTCAGTGACATTGCTATTTCAAGGAATTTTGCACATGATCTTCACAAAAAAATAATTTAGGATGAGATTGCAGACTGTCAAATGTATGTAAAACATGCTTTGACAGAGGAATAAAAAAATTGAGTCAATAAAAGGAAGAAACCATGCTCTATTGACTGGAATTATTCATTATTCTGAAACCAAAATTCTGCCTTCCAAGCAAGCAGCAAGATTGCTTTTTTGAGATAAAAGTAGCAAAAAATGTCAAAAACTAGCTTACAGAACTCATTACAATAATCTGCACTCTAAAGCTCGAAGTGAGCTTTCCCAGCAAAGAAAGCTGTTTCGCCACTSTTCACGACAAAGCTTCCTATGTCTTTAAAACAGCTGCTTTTATAAATGTACTCAGTCCACTTTTGCTGTGGGTGGGTCCAACCAGAGGTTCAGTGACTTAGCCTGAAAGAAGAAAAGCTCAGTAATGAGGATTCTGCTGGTTCCAGGAAAGAAGTAATCAGAAAACAAGAAATACAGATACAGAACTAGAATAAAGGTATTATAAGGGTCCAAGGAGGAAAAGTCAGCAAGAATACACTGCACTCCCTGCAAATTTAAGGAACACCCAGAGCAACTAAGCTTATGAGCATTTTCTTAGTCTAAACAAAGATATTTACAAATAAAGTAGATATTATATTGCTTATAGAGCACAGTGCAGCAGGTATTTCTAGCTCCTAGGGGTATCAGCAGAGTCAAGAATACTTCAGAAGTGTCTACACTATTTTCATTTCATGTCTGTTGCTCAAACACCTGAATCTCAAGAGCCAGATCTTCAGCAGGCCRTGTCTAGTAACCAACGTAATTTGTATTGGCTGGGGGGAAAGCAGTGGGTAAAACGAAAGAGCAAACATAGGTTTCGAACAGCTGAAGAGCTAGAGGGTATTCAAGAGATCCAARTAAGCATGCAAATAAGAGTGCAAATGATCTTTTGCAAAGACCTCTCTGCTGCTGTCAGATACTTCCTGCTACAGTATTAGATTAGTCATATTCACATTCCACAGCAGGCCCACAGGAGCTTTGGAATGGCCTCCATTAGTCACATGTATGGTGACACACCAAGAAAGGAGACCCGTGATGAATCACCACAAAYGTCACTTTTCTGACTTGAGCAATAGACTGCTTTGATTTTGTTTTCCTAAACATGCCAGTGCTCCCCTGCTTCCTTCCCTCCACAGGGCCGTGCACAGCGTGCCCACAGAGCCTGCATGTCGCAAAGGGCCTTCCAGTTGTAGGCTTATGAACCAGGTGACAGTGGTCAYCTTGTCTCTGTCCCAGAGCTGGACATTACCGGCTATTCCAGGAGCGGCTGACGGACTTAAAATCAYAGAATATCTCCAGCTGGAAGGGACCGGTAAGAATTACCAATTTCAACACCTTGCTCCTCACAGAACTAACTATAAATGAACTATATGAATCAGACACTCCTGTACGGTCAGGTTTTGTTCCATGCCACATTCCTTCCTGTCTGCTCCAGCGAACAACCACCCTCTCAGAGAAGAACTCTCTCCTAATGWCTAAACTTCCCCTGATGCAGCTTCATTCCATTTCCTTGTGTACTTTTGAAGGTAATCTGAGAGAGAACAGCACTGGCCCCTCTGCCCCACCCTGAAGAAGATGTAGGCTGTTGTGTGGCCACCCTCAGCTTTCTCTTCTCCAGGCTGAGCAAACCAAGTCAACTYAGATACTCCTGGTAGGTTTTGTCCTTGAGGCCTTTCACCATCTTGGTCACTCTCCTCTGGACACACTCTACTAGTCTGATCTCTTTATTGCATTAAGGAACCTAAAACTGCACACAAGGACTTGAGCAAAACAGAGTGAGATAATCACCTCCCTTGAGCAGCCAYCACTGCTGTTCTTGATGCACCCCATAAAACAACTGGCCCTTTTKGCTGCCAGACTGTTGTTTCATGTTCAACYTGCCATCAACYCAAACCCCTAGCTCTCTTTCTGCATGTTGCTTTCCAGCTTCTTGTCCTCCAGTTTGTACACAGAACCAGGATTATCCCATCCCAGGCACAGAACCTGGCACTCACTCTTGTTAAATTTCATACGGTCTGTGACTACCCAACTTGSATCTACTCTGCTCCTTAGCCCCTTATTTTCGTGACCTACGTAAGAATCTGAGCTCAAAGAGGTCTCTCACCTCCATAGAGTTTACACAAGGTCTGGCAGCCCTCTTGCAGGACAAGGTTACTGGTAACCACAAACTAAATTCAGGCAACCAGGCAAAAAGCAGCCTCTCCAACTTCCACAATGAAAACTGGATTTTATATTCCTGTTCTTGTACTCCTTCTTCTCAGGGGACTGAAAATACAAGGAGTAGAAATATTCAACACCTAACCAYAGCAGAACCTGTAGAAAATACAGAAAGGCCAACTTTCCAACAATTGGAACTTGTTCAAGAAACACTTTAAATAAGAGAACATAGGCAATCACATCCTATCCAATTGTTTTTTAAGCTTACCAGCACTTGATTKCAAAWCAGGTTTYGCACCACAAGAATTAGTTATCTACAATAAAAGACWTCTACTKTTCAGATYACATTCAGACASTTATTTTCTTGAATGTCCTATGCARGTAAAACCAAGAGAGGTAGTTTAATTCTAAAAAATCTGGGTAAAGGATGACTTGGTTGTCCATGTCTTACAATATCTCCAAGGTTTTAAATGGAGAACCTGGAACATGAAAAGAACACAGAGGTAGAAAGCCAGTGGAAGTACTTAAAACCGTACTCTTTCCTCTCAGCCAGTGCAGAGGCTTGCAGACAAGATCTCTACATCAGGCAATGCTGATGTTTACTCCCACTGCTAAGCAGCAGTTTATAATTAGCCCTGCCCAATGTCTCATGAAATTAAATCCCACTGTTTGTTTCAAACCCTGTACCCACCTATTGATGCTACTTTTCAAGTTTGATTTCTCTGCAGAGCAAGAGAAAACAAAGARCTTTGCATAAAATTCTGTTTAGCAAATGAAGCCCCTTCCTACCTAAAATAAGTATGCCCTAAACACGAGTAACAACTGTAAAACAGCCAAAAAAAGCAAAGATAATTTTTCACATCTGGAGGAGTGTCTGCTTTCTGCACATCTGGAGCATTTCACTAATGTAACCAAATGGAATAAAGTCAGCTAGAGTTCTGCTGTAACCAATAAAAAGATTTATTTCTTCTTCAAAGCGTAAGACTAGCCTAATAATGATCACATTTTTGGACAATATTCAAAAGCTGCTTCCCCGAAGTTACTTTTTTTGCACCTATGTTGAAAACACAGTACATAAAAAGTTAAGCAATTRTGCGGCCTAATCTTTTCCTGATCTGACTGCTAGAAAAGTTTTCAGACTTGTTTATGATTTATTTTAATATTTTAATTGGTTTCCTCTTTTCAAAAATGTAAATCTAGTGTTTTTAAAAAGCCTACAAGGCCATATTTTGACTCAAAATGATTTACTTAAATAGCTTTCAATGTGAGGGCTTTTTAACAAAACGTGGTAAAATAAGACATTTGGAGAAGAAAAAAACTTTGTACTTTGAAGCAAAGTTTAGGGAATTTTGTTTGCTTAAAGGTTTCACATGGACTGGGCAACTTTCGTTGCCACCTTAAGCTGTAGAAAGTAGAAAAATACAATGCAGCTCTCAGAGCTCTTACTAACTATAAGCAGAGTTTTCCAGGGGATGATTGTCTTGACACAGGAATAAAAGAACAGAATGCATAGCTCTAAATTAACAGAAAGCACACAGAAGAACCGAGTCAGTTGCAAAGCTAGAGAATTGACATGATGGCAACAGTCCTGCCAAATGCTAAGCTGCTTATACAGAAATGAGAAGTTTTATGCGAAATAAGAACTCCTGTGAGTCCCTTCAATCAGGTAGTAAGAACAAAAGAATATTTGACATGTTAATCACAACCCAATCAGGGATGAGTTGTCTATTGCAGTCTGGTTTATTTTTTACAGTTTGTAATTCTTCACACCCATAATGGAAGTGACTGCTTCCCCTCCAAAMTAAAGCTGGGATCTCTGATCATAGCACTCAGTGGCAAAACAACATCAAATAGAAAAGCCCCAGACTCAGACCTCCTTAACATTAAAAGAGCTTCCAAGACACTGCCACTAACAGGAGCTTGGAAAGAGATGAAGCATATTCCATGCCTTGGGGAAAGTTGTTTCTTGCAGAAAGCACCACCTCCACATGTTCAAAATAAATAAAACCCAGCTGACCACAGTCCTGGGCAACCTTCGGTGGCTGACACTGCTGAAGCAGGGGGTAGGACTAAAAGGGCCTCAGAGATGTTCCCCAGCCTCAGCAGCCTGTGGTTCTATGACATGGGCCAGTCCCATCCACTGGACTATACTCGTGCTACAAAATTCACAGAACTACAAATAAAATAAGTCACTCTGTCCATCTGCAATTCTTTTTACAAATGCGAACTGAAAGACATTGCTCTGTCTCCTGAACTCTGTATGCAGAAACCTAAGCTACACTAACAAAAGCTATTAGAAGAACATTTGGGTGATGGATGCACGACACTTTTACCAAGAAATGACAAGTTTTGGGGGCAATGATATAGGAAGCAGCAAGAGAGAAAAAGGGTTTTGCAAATATAACAAAAGTGCTGAATCCACATGGCAAGAAATCAAAAGTTATTGGATGTATTTATTTTATTTGTAATTTCAGGAGGGCGTGACCTAAGTTCAAGACTGCAAGTGTTGTTCACTGTTTATCGCTATTTCACCTGTGCACTTCACCATGCCAAGCATAAATGGATTACTAAAATTCGTGAGCATTTAAATTAACACTAAATTACATTTTGTGTCAATTCAGGGACCAAGGCAAAATACAACTGGCAGACAGAAGCATAGGCTTCTCTGCATCCATGTGCAGCATACCCTTAACAAAGGCCACAGATGTTTGTTTACATTGCCTTGCCTCAGTTATTTAAAGCTTGTTTAGTCCTTGCACCTGCACTGAAATTTTCACCCGTCTAGATAACTGAACTTGAGTTCGTGGCACCTTCCTCATARCAACCCCAAACCACACTGACATCATTCTGTGCAGTAAACACGAAGTTACTTGATGTCATCAAGGCCAGCTCCAGGGCCACTGCTGCCACTCCCTTATGTTGCCAGCCCTGCCCATCACCCCGTGGAGCAGGCAAGGGGTAGCCCTGCTCCTCCTCCCAGGTCTCAGTGTAATCACTGTTCCCCTAGGAAGGCTCCAGACCCCTCTGATCTCCAGCACTGCCTCTGTGGTCATGGGGATAGATCAGGAGCTCTGAAGTAGCCTCAGGAAAACCTGTTCTCAAATCTCACCAAGATCAAGCAGGCACTGTGCACCCTTTTTGCATTCAGATACTTTTGAAGTTCTGTCTTGGCATAAGAAATGTCAGTAGCTCACTTCTTTTATAAACATAAGATACCAAGATTCTTTAATTATGTGTTGCTCACAGTCTACAGCTTTAAAGTTTAAGCTGCTCAACAGACAGGAGTCTGAGCTTTCACAAATCTGACAAGTCTTGCAGCTACTACTCACATAGCCTAAATTTCCATAATCAGGGGCATTCTGACCACAAGGCTCGCATTTACTCATTATGTAAGTTCCCTTCCCTACCTACTATATCAGTCAGTTTTGTAGCATGAAAGTATATTCTCTTCATTAATGTGTATTAGTTCACATTTTACACTACAATGCAGTGTGGTAGTGGAATTTTACTGGACACTTTGGTATTGATCATGATTAACTAAWAGAAACCAAAGGACAACTCAGCCCTGTAAATACTGTCTTTATTTCTAKGAAGCTTAGAGATAATAAAATATATGCCTGGGCAACCAACATAATGTCAGCATCCTAACCCCTCTAACACCTCTTTGAAATCCCCCCAGTATTGGCTGGCATCATAGATGAATTAACTGAACTGAATCTGACTCCAAGAATGTCTGGATTAGTTGAAAAGCAGCAAGAAATACAGGTGCTTTCCAGTTTTACTATGATTAGTATTCAGCACTGTGGGATGTCAGTGACTAGTGAAGTTGTAATATTTRAAAGCTACAAGAACCSTGTGTAAAACCACATTYGGATGTCCCAATTTGGCTAGGATACCTCWCACACACAAATATTTAGTCTTGTAATTCTGCATTTTGCACCCCAGCTCCCGTCAGTCAGCAAGGGCCTGTTGCAAATGTTCATATCCTCCTCCGAAGTTCAAAGCCAGTATGCCAGCACCTCTCCCCTCTTCTAGCGTTGAAGAATATTGTTACTTCCTGAGGATTTCTGCACTTACATCTAACAACACCTTCAGCAGTTTCTGGCAAGAACCTTTCTGACTGACATCCACAAAGCCTCTMGGTCTGAACTGTGTACTTCAAAATAGTGGCCACATTAAAAGCAGTCAAACCTCTACATGCATTTCTACAGCTCAGTACCCTGCCCAGTCCAGTGCAGAGAAAGGGAGAAGCGTTTTCAGGGCAAGTGTGTGATATCTTGAGCCATGACTCCAAGAGCTGTGGAGTCTCAGCTCCATACTCTGCTCATCCCAAATCAGTGAAACACTTGACACAGTGATAAAGTGTGCAAGATGACAGATTAAAGGCCTCCCTCCAACCACATATTCAGGAAATACCAGCATTTTGTTTTGTCTGCATCCTCACTCTGTCTCTGGTGGTCTCTTGGATTGGGGCAGGGAGGAATGGAAGAAGGCGTAATCCCATTGCGGTGGGGGGCTCAGAGGAAAAACTATGTGAAGCAGCAAGGTTCAGGAGCCAAAAGACTGGGAAAATCTGCACCAGATGAAACATGGTCAAATTTTAGCACAAGGAATGAGGAGGTAATAAGAAACCAAAATTTGTGATCTGGCAGACACTGGGTAATAATTGGTACAGGCATTGAGCCCAAAACCTCAACAGTTGGAATGGTAAATAATTMTCACTCTGCTTAAGGAAAAAAAGTTAAATTATAATTTATGTTAMACAAATTAATGGAATTTGGATCTTTATTTATAAATACCTTCTTTAAAATAAAATTTATTTGAAATATACACTTGCAATGCATACGGAACCAGCTCAATAATTCTGTTGTTCTTATAGCAGCACACTGAAATGAGGATTCACAGTAAGCAGAACTCTTCTATATCTGCTGATACTTCAGCTTCTTTTACCTTCCTCACCAGAAGTCTTACCAATTCAATAGTTTCCAGACTAATAGTAAAATAGAAACAAAACCAGTAATCTAACCAGAAACATTAACTGAACAGTAATAAACAGTAAAATTGACTTTGTTTTTCTCGACTATCTTTCATTGTGGCTGGTTCAGTTATGGCTGACTCCTTAGGCTTTTTAATCTGTGTACTTGAAATGAGCTACAATACTTTGTGCTAAAAGAAAAGGAAGACTTTGGGTTTTAAGACAAGTGTTTCCTGTGAGGAAGGCRTGGGTTGAGGAAACCAGACTCATTAAAGTATTTGCAATTATTTGAATCACAGGAGTAGGCACAAATATATGGAAAWCTAGAAACATGGCTAAGTTTAGTCTTTCATTTAAAAGAAGTTCTGAGGTTTTTTTTTTAAATTTCCTATCCTTCAGTACTTGCGGRAAAAGGCAAATCTTCCCTTTTGTACCAAGGTTATGTTCTTAGTAGTTTCAATATGTTCATGAGCTCAGGAAAGCAGCTGGAATGTGTTCACAGTAGAACTGTAAGCATTTCCAGTTCAAATGCATCTTGTTAAAGTACTACTGTTATATTTAAACAAAACCTTTAACAAGAATTCTCCATGTGTACTCTAAAATTAATTTAACCATCTTCACTTGGATTCTGTAACATCTCGTAAAACCAGGTTAAATTTCATGTCCCAGTCTTATCACTTGCAGGCTGCCATTACACATGCCAGACTTCAGTTTGCACTATAAATGTACTGATTTATTTAAAGTTTACTTGTTTCATAGAACACCACAGGAGAGCAATAGGAATGAATGCAGGACAGGTAAGAATTGGAAGCTGAAGGAGCTGTGCTAGGTTAGAGGACTGGCAATAGAGCCAGTGACAAAGAGACARTGGCAATACCAAAGGATAGTGGAAGCCACAGTGGGCAGGGAAGAGGAAGGAGGAGAGGGAGGGAGAAGTCCAGATGCAGAGGAGTTGTCAGCTTATTACAGCCACAAGTGTCARAATCACAAGTTTTGCCAGAACTTTTGGGAAAAAATGGTCCACATCTCTGCTTAGTATATACAGAAGAGAGCTGATCTTTATAGAAGGCCAAATAAGAAAAAAGGAGAGCTGAAAGTATTTGTGAGAATGGTGGGGGAGAAAAATACTGTAAATCAGATTGCAAACTTGCTGGCCAAGACAAGCAGCGACAGCTCTGATGTGAAGAAGAGATGTTTCTAGAACTTTTTGCAGCATCTGGGGAGGGAGGGAGCAGGGCAGGACAGTGAAATAACTACTGAATTTGGGATCCAATCACCAGATGCCTGGCATCCAGGATGGACTGGATGTGAAACATCCAGGATATGAAACACAGAGGCAGGCAGGCATTTCTGCTGTTTAGGAGAAAAAAAATACAGACAGGTATGGATACCTGGAGGAGAGGGATGAATCAGCAGATTGAAAGGTAATAATATAAAATGTAAAATAAGATAGCCTTACCTAAAAGCTTTCTGCACAGGCTTCCCCAAACCTCTTCCCCAAAGGAGGAGAAACTTCTTTCTAAATTATCCTGAAACTTCTTTCTAAATTTAACAAGGACTTGTGTGACTTCAGAGCTGTCTGGTTTGTCCCACAATAGCATCAACTCTTAACACTGTATACTACCCAACACATTTGCCTCACTTTTTATTCACATCTCACTTCTACTACTACTACTATTACCACCAGCTCCTTTCCTCTTCACATAGGTTCAATCTTTTCCTCCAAATCACATGGAACAAGCAAGTGGTAGTAAAATAAGTCTAAACACTCTAACTCCACTTTTCCCAGACATAAAACATTTATACTGTAGTATTTTTGTGTCAGATATAAAAACAATAATCCCATTCATATTGCTTGGATTTGCCTTCCTGGAAATACCAGTTTAAAAATTTTTCACTTTATATTTTTCCTCAGAATAGTGGGCTTCTTCACAAACAGAAAATATACAAGCAACATTTTTCCATGGTTAAGCAAAAAAGCATAGAGTTTTATAATTAAAATCAGATTTTTGCCAATTAAATTTACGGGTGTTTAATCAAAACTTCTRTTTCATGGAAAGATTACTTTGCATACTGAGTTATAATATTGAACCAGTGAAAGAATGACTGCTATCCTAAAAACAAAGTTTAATTTTACCACAATTAAAACTCTTTGGCTCAGAGTGAAATGAGCTTCACACACATCAAGAAATGGATATGATTTCCTGTGAAAAATCTGGAAGCAAGAGATCCAGTGGGAGTTTTACAGGATGCAAGCTATGAGAAAAGTAGAGTAGAATTAACATCTGCACTTAACTAACAGCTGCCCCAATCAAGAGGCCTTCCTGTTACAATTATTATTGAAGATGCCATTTCTTAGATGTTTATAGTATGTGGATCCTTCACTAGGGACTGAAATCTGCACAAAGAAAACCAAATGCATTTGTTCTGCAGCCAATGATGTTGCGTCATCAGACCTGACTTAAAATGTATAAATTTTCTTTCAAAATGATCTATTTCCCAAAACATGTTTGAATGACTCCTGCATTTGACATATCAACTATGTATTTTAAAGGAACTGTTCTATATTTTAAGACTGTTCAATATTTAGAAAAACTATTGTAAACAGGCCTTACACCATGAAGAAGTAAGTTCTTGGACTTCCACAGGAATTTGCCTTATGACTTTCTGGAATTCTTTGTAAAAAAAAAATCTTCTGGATCTTATTATTCTGAGCTTCACGGTCACATGAAATGCAGAGACTAAACCAGTTTAAAAGGAATTTGTGATGAGTATCACCGTATTATATTTTTTTTTCGTTTTCAACAGGTGAAAACTGTACCTGTGGAAGGAGTAACAAATTTTCAGCAGCAAGCTGGGAAATCATTCCCAGACTAAAATTCACAAACATACAGAAAAACGTGYTTTTTAAATGAAAAAGCAAACTGAAACTACCTTTTATGATACCAAGCAACCTTCCAAACACTAGCTTTTGCAATATTTGTCCTGACTGCAGAAAAGCTGTCTCAGTGCTGTTGCTGCTCCCATATGCTTTGGCAAGGTGGCACAGACCTCCTGCAGCAGCTGATAAAATACAAACAGGGAAAGGGCGAGACACACAAGCTGGAACACTGTTTTGCTGCRTTGGGAATAACTTGAAGGGTGCATGCTGTAGGATTAAAAGCAAGGCCAGAGATGATACCAAGAYTCTATCAGGATAGTGGGAAATGGGAATTCTGTACACCTGAATCATAGATGCTGGGACTTAGAGATGCTCCTGAATGGAAAAAGAGAGGGTATGACCAAATTGAATGGAAGGTCCTCCAGAGATGCTGCATGGCTGGCTGGAGCTGTGAGCAGAGGGCTGAGCTGGAGCTCAGTTCAACACTGCCTTCAACCTCCTGCCCCAGCCTCTGGGCCACATATTGTTCTGACAATCCATCTGAATTCACTGCATTAGCAGCAGGTGCAGATGGCCAAATTTACTGAACTCTTTGGGTAAGGTGGCCATCTACACCATGTCCTAATGGATACTGATGCTCAATGCACCTAATTGCAGCAGTGATGAGTAGTTACTCACAGAACAAGTGGAGAAGACTCTTGTCTACCTCTAGTGCCTCAGGGAGCCTCAGTTTGAACAGACAAGATTGGTAGAGAGAACATGTCTTAGATTTGTATCAGGAAGCCATAGTGCAAGCAATCAGGCAGTGTGAGAGCACTGCAATAACAGGACATGCATGAAAAGCACAAATGATATAATGATACACGTGATGGGAGAAAGGGAAGTTTGAACAAGCCTGGCAAGTAGATCAGCTCACCTTATCTTCACAACACCAGCAGGAGCTGTGTCCATGCAGCAGAAAAGTCAGACAGCAGTTACTAGAAAGCTTTTCTACTTGGAAAGATAATGTAGGCAGCACCCTAGGTGGAATGAGTGTGTGTGTTGGCATGATGGAATGCAGCCTTGGATGGTCTCAGCAGTAATCATTCCAAAACCACAGCTATCAAACAATGGGGGGAAGACTGTGGAGCAGAGTGGGTGTATCATATTCCTTCTAGCCCCCTGGCACTTGGAAAGGTAGAACTGCAGAGTGTCTCACTTGAAACTCTACTCCAGGAAGAGGGAATCTCAACTCCATGAAGCTGGGGTGAGCCAGTTAACACATATGTAGGAACGCATCATAGCAGTCGTGCAGAAAGCCATATATCCCAATTTCAACTGGGTGACAAAGTACCAGCCAGCCCCTAGGACACCAGAATTGAGACACAAGGTTGTGTCTCTCCTCCTGCAGCAATTGAAATCCCTAAGGAAGAAGGCCTTATCACTTGAGGATCAGGAATTACCTACCAGATGGCCTTTGAAAAAATTACAGAGAAATTAGATATGTGCTGTTATATACCATAAATAATCTTAATTTACTTCATAAACTATGTCATGTGTTTTGGAGACACAAGATGTAGGTATCTGAAGACAAGATTTATGTCCAAACAATTCCTAGTACATGTTGCTCAAGAAGTTGTTGCATGGATGCTCTGTCCCTGGAAGTATTCAGGGCCAGGTTGGATGGGGCTGTGAGCAACCTGGTATAGTGGGAGGTGTCCAGGCCCACGGCAGAGAACTGGAACTACATGATCTCTAAGGTTCCTTCCAATCCAAACCATCCTGTGATTCTATTCTATGGTTCAAAGAAAGTACAGGACGTGAACTTGGCCAGGTTTCAGCAGCAGGCTGCCCTGTCTGGGAAGAGGCCATGAACTGCTCTGTGCCACTTACAATCATGTCATGGTGACACCAACACTGCCAGTGCACACCAAACCTTCAGCTGGCCAAAGGAGCACAGAGTATTCCTGCTTGAGCACACACRAAGAGTCCGCCAGCAGAGAGAGGAGACACACAAGGACACCAGTAAGCTCATTTAAGGTAAAGTTCCACGAGTTGAGACTGTTTTGCTCATAACATTCTCTCAAAACGTTTTKACTAGACTCTAAAGAGCAGGATCCTGTGCCAGAGCACACAAAAGCAGTTTGCAAAAGGCTAGAAGAAAGAGGAATGCTCCTGGCAAAATGATCTTAACCAATGACTACTATTATTATTGCATTTTACTAACACAGCTGACACCTGATGAAATGCAAGGTGATTGCAGAGAGAAGTTCAAGACAGCAAGAGTTAAAGCAGGGTTCTTTCTCAAGCACAGGCGGCCCAATCATATGAACCAGAGTAACGTCAGGAAAATATTGAAATTGGTCCTGGCTGGATGGCAGCAGGCTGAGTCACACTTAACTCTTGCCAAGTTAAATCACTGTAACTACGGAAAGCTTAAGAATTATTGGAGTGACATCATTTTGATATAACAGTGCAGTGGCCATTTTATGTAACACTACATGAAATAAATTATTAGCCATTTCACATCAGAGAAAATAGAAAGATGGAGGAACACATGCTGCACTTTTAAAGTTCATGCTGCCRTATATGCACTCTAGCACTGCTACTAAAATTGTTCAGCTGAAAGCTGTGTGGTGGTTTGCTAGCTTATTTTTGGTTTTAATTGGATTTTTAAAATCAGATTTAAAAGGCAAACAACTTCAGAGTACACACTGCAGAGCTCAGTCTCCAGGAGTCCCTGCAAAACCTCCCTGTCCYAGCTGAAAGCTCCAACTAATGGATTACAGACAGGATCATTTCACCATCTTTCATCCAGCCAGTCATTTCTCTCAACACTCACTTGCCTCAGCAAGAAGTCAGGAGCACAAATGTTTCCTTCCCTTTGCTCAGAGCCCTCTAATTACAGCAGTCTTAGGAAGAGGGAATCTCCAACCGCAATCCACCCCAGGCTACTGATCTTACGACATGCGTACCTCATTTTTCAGCCTGCATTTTGCTCACCTCCAGGCGTTTCTTTTGGCAACTGCGTCTCAATCAACAAATTCTATTCAATTCTTGTAACAGACACTTAAACCATATATCCTGGAGTCCAAACTCCAGCTCCTCAGTAAGCAGACAGCTTTTCATGCCTTGTTATTTCTGCAGTAGATAAGGGAGGCTTTTGAGCCTTGTGTTTGAATGCAGAATTTTTTTGCTGCTCATCATACACAGAATCATTTAGGTCGGTTTGGACCTCTAAGGTCATCAAGTCCATGTATGGAGTATCAAGTATGGCTTTTTTTTTTTGTTGGTTTTCTTCTTGTTTTGTTTTTTGGTTTTTTGGTTTTTGTTTTTTTTTCTGTTGGCTTCTTTGGGGGTTTTGGGGTTTTTTTTTGTTTTATTGTTTTGTTTTTTGTTTGGTTTTCGGTTTTGGTTTTTTTTCTGTTTAATTCTTCTGCTGTGGTCTTTACATGGTACAGAAGTCATGCTGCCTAATATGTTTYATTGCACTGTATTTTGAAAACCACATGCCTCAAATCAGACACTGGCTAACCTGATGATTTTGYGGGTGTAAGGTGGCTGAGACAGTCTCACACCTCATAGCCAGCCATAGCAGGAAGCCTCCTGCCCTCTCCTTGCTTGTCCCTACCTCATTTCCACTCTCCCATGCTAGGCYCTGCCACTCCCTTGTCTTGGCAGGGACACCAATCAAACAGTCCGCAGAGCAAACTCAATGCACCAGATGATTCAGCTTGATAAGTCAGCAGATGACTAATCGCAGTGCAGGCCTCGATGGGCATCGGATCAAACAAAGGAGGAAGAGAAACAGAAGATCCCACCCCTCAGCACGGGCAAGCTATCAGACTGCCTATAGGAACTCGTGGTATAAAAATTTGTATTCAACCTTCCTGTGSATATAGACCCAACGGTTTATAAATTCCAGCTTTGCCAGACTGGCAGAGTTCACACGTGGCACGTGAGACCACACCTGAATACCAGCTCTGAGGTTAAAATCGGGACTCTTTCTCAAAACTGCTCAAATAACACAGTTCAACCTTGCTTAATAATACATTCAAATCCTTGTGATACCTTGAATATAGATTTAACACTAATAACTTCCCCATGCCTAACATAGATGATCCCATAAGAAGTTATCAGTCTGAAGCACAGATTCTTCTGCTTGAATCATGAAAGCAGGCAGTCCTAGTGCAACCAATCACCTCTACAAAGCCACAACAGTTGAACTGCTGGTAAAGCAGGATACTTAACTTTCTACAGCAATTCTGCAAATTCAGACTATAGACAGCCCACCAACAGTGAAATTAAGTTTTTCAAAAGCATGTAATTCAGGTTTTGSCTTTGTCATTTAAGATTGCACCAACACAGATCTGAAACTCCCCTGGAGGGCCCCACCCTCCTCAGGCTGACATTCTCAGCAGTTCTCAAATTCTAACACAATTTTTTAAAGAAAAAGTGTCCAAACTAATTATAATCTATCTACTCATTTTGCATTATTGACATCGACCTGTACCCATATAAATTATCTAGCTTTCTAAAAGCAGCYTGCTTAAAATGTAGTATCATTTTCCTCAAAATTTAAAAAAAACAAAAACCCTAGAGGCAATTGTTGTGCACCTTCCCTCCAGTAAAGCAGAATTCAGTCTCTTTTCATCGACACACTTCTTGATAAAAAGTTTAGGAAGACTATTTCTCAGTGACCCCAAATACTTCCACGTGTTAAGAGCACCACAGCAAATATTTTGATACCCACGAGTGTGAGGACTGCTTGCAGAAGTAGAGTAGGAAGTTTTCCACACAASTAGTAAAACGATAAATATGAGCAGCCATAATCATCTGTCAGTTTTAAAGGTGGTTTCTGTAAAACTGTACTGTTTTTCCAAGAGCTCAGCTTTGCTAACCTACAAGTCAAGACCAAAACAGGGCCACAGCAGAATTGAATTCAAACAGGCTTGCTGTCAAATTGCTTATCTGGCATCCTGTGTACACTATCTAGAGCTTCCAATCAAAGTTAGGAACATGTATTTTCTCTTCCCTTTTACAGTGAAGAGGTAAATATTTAAGATTTGAAGTGCTGCTTTTACGAAGTACCTGAAAGAAAACACCTAGGCATAGCAGCAAGTATGCTTATTAACGTAGTAAAAGAAATGAATGTCTGAGAAACAAATAATATAAATGGGAAATAATACTTTGGACTGCATATTCCAGTTCAGCAGTCCTCTGCCTGGAAAAAAAACTCGGTATCTGGGACTTTGCTACTTGCCTCCCCCCAAATGTCTCCTTTTACCAAATACCCAAGTGCTATTACATACACTTTTTTTTATCAGCGTTCGGGAAAATCGTCCCTGATACATACTAAAGCAACGAGAAGCTTCTCAGAAAACATACCAGTGTGTTTTGTTACCCTGCGGTAACATACCCTGCAGTTTTGCCATAAGAATTATTTTAAAGGCTGTCGTGTGACGGCAGACTTTCTGGTGAGTAACTCTCCGTTGCCCTGGGATTGCTGTAACTCTGCTTTCTTTCCTAAAATGGAAGCYGCGCTCCAGCCGAGCTCCCCACGACCCGAAACCCACTCCGAGTCCCCTTCGAGGACCCCTGTGCATTCCAGGCTACTGGGACGAGTACCACATATTCACCGCAGATAATAAACCAGTCAGAGTTTCCAGCGCGGAAGGGGGGCAGAAACCTCAGGAGTACTTTTCCAGAGAGTTAAATGAAAGAGAAAAAAAAAAAAAGAGCGAGAAAAGAAAAATAGCTGGAGAGAGAGAACGCCGTTTCCCTGCTCCGGACAGACACGGCCAGGMGGGACCCGCCCGGCTCCGTGAGGAGCGGCAGCGCTCGGCCGSCGCCTCAGGGACCCGGGGCAGGACAGCGCTCCCTCCCCGAGCTGCGGCAGGACCGCTCCGCGCCTCCCGCCCGTCCTCACCTCTGACGGAGACCAGGCCGGCGAGGAGCACCGGGAAGAGAAGGAGCCTCCAGCGCCGCATGGCTGCCCGCCCCACAAACACACACGCACACGCCGCTCGACAGCCGCTCGGGGTAGAGCYGCAGCTGCTCCAGCGGCGCCAAGAGCGGCAACGCCCCGGGGCCGGGACACCGCCCAGCCCGCTCCGGCCGCCGCGCCCCGGGGCCCCTCCTTCCAGCCGCGGCTGTGCCACAGCTCCCGTGCCCGTCGAGGCCGGCAGCTGGGTTTAGCTGTGGGCCCAGATGGTGAAGGAGCGGGGCTYGGTGGTGCTGCTCAGTCCTTACCGCTGCTTTGCAGCCTGCCTGCGAACGGAGCGGGGCTCGAAAAGAGGCTGCGGGGCTTAAACTCTGGCCACAGGTTTTAATAACAGAGGTGAATGAAAGGTACTCAGGCACTGCTGCCCTCTCTTAACCCGGGCACTCCTTTTCATTGCTTTTCCTCTGGAGAAGTTGCTCAACACTAAACATACCAGGACCCCTAATAATCCTGCCCATGGCAGGCTTGCTTTTTCTTTAGTCACAGAAAACCAGTTTTGAGTTTTGTATTGGCAAGCAATGTGACACTGACCCTGGCTGACACCTGTGCACACCACAGTGCTGTGGGAATATGAATGTTAAAGATCCTATTTTCCTGTAAATCCCTTTCCAATGGCCATTTTGTGCCATGTATTGAATGYCTTCAGTTGAGGACTGGTCTGTCCAAGTGTTGTGGCACCAGTCTGAGGCGCTGCTGCAGCTCATGGTCAGAACCATATTGGCACTTTTGCTCAGCTCCGTCAGGGCCATGTATGACAATAACACTCCCCCCAAATCCTGGATTTTGCCAGGACTGCACTGGTTATTGACTGGATAATAAATAGGCAAACAGTATGGTTTAGAAGATAGCTGCTGATGTGCAGCTGAGTTGGATCCAGTGGTCACAGGCCTGTACTTTCCTCAGAGAGGTCCATACCTKTTACTTAGCATTTTTAGGATCTTGCCAGCCGGAAAAGTGGATTGTCATAGAGTCAGCAAATCACTATCACCAGTTCATAAATTCATGGGTGTTTCTTCTTTTCTTTGACAGTGTCTAGTCAGGTAATTTTWAAATTTACCCTAAGGCATAGAAGATTTTGACCGTAGTAATAAAAACACTTACAATTATGCTGTGTTTTAAATTAAGGGTGAGCTTTTCAATTAAAGTATCTGAGTTTTGAAGGAGTAGTGTTGAAGTCAACATTACCTTGTGGTTAGAAGCTTCCTTTTTTGCCAGCCTTCAAGCCTAGAAGGTAAGACTGAACTTGTGAATTKGTGCATATACATTGTGTAATCCATCCCATTGGCTATTAATGCTATGTGCACATACACAGGAAATTATTAATGTTGCTCAAAGGATGTCCTTTAACAGAGTGTTTATGGTTKTTGTTAAGAATCACCTAAGAAGTTGGTCCCTTGCCAAAAGAAAGAAGAATTGGTACTTCTCAGACTACTGCACCCTTCTTTAATCACATCGGAACAAAACATACCTCCTGTCCAAGAGCTACAGAGCTAACAGAGAAACTTAGCTATCTCYCTGACATTACCATGTCAGATCAGGGCCCTGTAGCTTTCTGTTGTCAAAATGGCTGTTCATCAAAGTTGCCATATTCAAATGAAAAAAAAGCAATGGCGTGTTAGACATGAAATAACTCTGCTTTGTTCTAAATCTTGTGTTTTCCACTTTGTTCAGTCCTTGAGGCAGGGACACAACTAGCTGGCACTAGCCACTTTGTGGCTAATAAATTTTCCAGATTTATAAGTATCTGGTATTTTCAATCTTACTGATCTTGTGATCTGAAAATTTCACTGGTGACATTTTGTGAAAATGTTTGTTGTTACCAGCTCTTCTATCTGTGGACTTTGATTGCAAAAAAAAAAAAAATCTAGGGTTTGTTGTTTCACATGTAAAGCCAACTCATCTGCAAAAATTGAAATTATGTAATATAAGGCTGGTTTTCGGATTTTGTGAGTAACAGCCATAATCTGAGACCTACTTCTTTCAATAGCCCCTATTTTTGTCTTGCCCAGCCTGCAATGGTTGTCCTAGCAGGTCTGTCTTTCACTGTCTCTGTCTGGCCATAGCCTTTTCCAGGAAGTCTCTGCAGACAGGTTGGGCATTTGCCTGATCCGAAGATGCCTTGGAAGGAGAAAAGGTTGCCTTAAGGCTTATTTCTAAATAAGGAAACTTTCAAAGATGTGCATGGTCTGTGGTTTTACCKGAAGAAAAGTGTGACTTATACCGCATCACAATGAAGGTGGAAGTTGTAAATCCAGGTGAAACTGTTCAAATTTTAACAAAATCAGTGATGTGCACAGATGATGAGCTGTCTCTGAGCTATGAATGTAAATGCTCTTTCTTCTMTGTTTCCCCCAATTCCTCTGCTGAAATAAGATCCTTGTAGCCCTTTTACAGCCTCACCCTAACTTTTTTCCCTTTTTATCTGTGAGTTTTCAACCTTGACAGAAACATCATAGCTCTCCAGAGGTCCAAAGAAGCAAAAGAAAGACGAATTGATYTTTATTTGCTAAAAAAATAGATCTTCCTGGGCAGTATAAAATCTTACTCTCTGTCCCCCAAGGACACCTTTAGGAAGCAGAGGGCCACAGCCACTCTCAGTGGATGGACAAAGACAGCACTAAAGAAAAAAGAAAGGAGATGGCTAGGATTGGCAAGCTGTTCTTKGATGCACACTTGTATTTAGTTACTCCTACAAAGTTGGTATGAGTACAAAAACAACCCTGGAAATTGTGTTGCCTTTTTTTTTTTGTTTTAAAATTTACTAGAATCTGGCAATACCCTGTAATGACTGTATTTCAGGTGCAATGTTTCTGGAACAACAAATATCYAAGAAGTGTGTTTGGATGTGTTGATGATGTGGCTCCATCTAATAGCGTGTATAGGAAGAGTATTTGCCATAAGTATCTCATGTTTTTTTTGCTCATTTGAGAATCAAACTGAAGGGCAGGGTTTCATCTGTTTTCTGTCATGGTATCTACTGAAGSAGGAGCTCTGATCTTTAGGTTTCTTCTTGCTGTGAGGATATAAATGTTTACATTTATGTATGCATATTTGTATGCATTTTTAACTAAAAGTCATGTAAAAACATGTAACATCTTACTTTCTCCCAATGTTTTCATCTTGMTCTGTGAGAGGGGGCTTTGTTCTACCAGCAAAGTTTCCTGTAATATTTTATAAGCAAGCAAAGTTTTAGGGCCACAAACTTATATGGTATAGTCATATACAATCATGATTTTTTTTAAAAAAGTATTAAGTTGGAAGAACATGTTAAAAACATAGTTAAMCCCCATTTGGTCTTTGGTTACAAATTATAAAAAACTATCAGTTTTTTTCAGGTTTTGTTTGGTTAGGTTATTRATTTTCTGGKTTTTTTTTGGTTTTTCTTAAGTGACAGTAGTGTTTCCAGTTCYAAGGATATATTCAGAAAGGAAGGGGTCCAAAGAAGCTCCAGAATCTCTACTGGTTCCCTTCTTGGGTGCTATTTTCTGATGCTCTCTGCCTTACAGGACAGGAGAAACATTAAGACACTGCAACCTAAGTGTTTGTTCCCAAGGAAGTAAACCAGATTCCTCTACAACCAGCTGCTTGATAACAAATGTTTCTTCAGAAAGRGACTTCTGCAGGGGAACCTGAACGACTTCTGCAAAAGCCAATTACCTTGTCTTTGTCACCTTCAGCTTTTCCTGCAGTTAATGTTACCTCTTTCTGTTGTTATCTCATATTCCCTCCAGTGGCAGCATTTTTTTTTGCAGTGTGCTTACATGACTTTCAGCAAAGACTTTCACAGCATGACACCTAGGTCTGTGGCAACTTAGAGCCCACCTCCTTTAAAGCTCTGCCCACTTGTACTACTGTAGAGATTCTCCTACTATAAATATCTGCTGGGTATTGTTTCCTTTTCAAATTCTCCCCACTTATTTTTGTACTTTGTTTTGTTGATTTTTATCTTTTTTTATCTTCTRTGTCCAAAGTCTATTGCATCTTTTCTTCACAGCAGTTCATATAAAGAAACTATTTTATAGATCCTTTTTCTGCMTACTGATCTGCATTTGAAGAGATATTAGGCAAACATTTCTTTATAAAGTAACTGTAATTTTATGACCTGGATGCCATCAAAGATTATTTCCATAAAGAAAATGCAATTTATTGATTAATGAAATAACTTATATCCCTTAAGAGGATTTCTTAGSAACGTTGTATTTTATCAGAAACAGAGAGCAATGGTTTTCATGCACARCCCCTTTAAAAAAATCCTATGACAACAGCTCTTAACGTTCTTTTCTTTAACTCATGCTTTTTTTAGGCTATAGTATCTTCACTGAATTCTAGTGAGTTGAGGTTTTTGTTCTCTGGAGAGACATTTATGGCAGTTTTTCTTCATAATATGATGAGCTTGAAATATCAGTCTAATATAAGTGCTGAAAGCAGTCTGGTTGTAGCAGTATATAGTATAGTATATAKGGCATAGATCTCTACATAGACTTATAAATTACAGTGAAAAGATTTTTTGAGGGTTTTTTTTTAAGATAAAGCCTTTCCAAGGAAAGTAAAGTAGGTCTTCTGCTGATAGGAGCTCTTGATTCCTCCAATAATATTTCAATTTTATGTTAATTGTGTGAACTTGTCTCTGTAATTTTAGTGAGATTCAGGTTTCATGGTTCACTACATATCTTTTGAAACCTGTTTCTTCTATCTCTGCATTTTACAATGAAACTTTGTTTTGAATATTTTAAGTCACTTTTATTTCAATGTAAATATTTGACTTCCTGAAAAGAAAATTCAGAATACCTTTCCTCTCTTTTTGGCAAAGTGACATCTTTAGTAATGAAATGTTTGTTCCTTTTGAAAAACGTCTTATGTTCAATTTTTTTTTTCTTTTTGGTTTAAGAACAAAATAATTAAATTTTAAGAAGATAACTTTATGCTGGGTGCTAAGTTCTGCTTGTCTTCGCTCTTCAGAGAGAAAGGAAAGAGAAARCTGAGTGAAGCAGTTCTTAAACATGTAAGTGCCACATTGAGTTGATACTGTTTGATTGAGCTGCATCCTTCCAAATCTGAATGAATGTGATTTTGGCACTCCTGACATACATTACAGGTGTTTTATTCTATAAAACAGAAACACATGAGTATATGTTTTAGTTGTTCARGTACTGCTGCCACTTGCCACATTATCTAAACTTTTCCTATTTAAGACTTTTGTTCCTATATTAATTTTCTCCTCAARGGAAAAATAGCTCACTGTCATAGACTGTTACGTTCACAAAAAGCAAAAAACAATTGGAATGCTTTCGTATTCAGTAATAGAACACTGTTTGTGGTGTTCCCAATACTGACATTGTCTAGACAGCAAAGTAAAGGGGAGAAGGTTCCTTTTTAATTGAAAATCTTCCTTTCAAGCTCAAGTCYACATATCTCATTGTTTCAGAATCAAGTTCCCTAAAATATCTTTCCTGTGAGAATGGAAGGAAGCAGTCATACATGTCAYTGCCTGTGTTCCACTTTTTCTCCTTGCCTCAGAGATGCAGCCCTGTGTAACCAGGCCTTGTTAGGGCTTCCTTTCCTGCATGGCCTCTGGTCCATTGAGCTAGAGCCTCCTGCAGTGTGGGCCACAAGGCCACCTGCACCAGGGACGTGAGCTGGACCAGTTGCCTTTGAGGMGCTGTTATTTTGATACCAAACTGCATGAACTCTAACATGATGAGGCTTTAGGAATTTCCAATGAGATAATTCCAGGTTATGTGCTGTGCAGATGGCTCAGGTTAGAAAAAGCTGATTTCAAACAGGGAAGAAAGTTAAGGTGTAATGAAAACTAATTATTCTTCTATGTTTTGTTGTCTTCTGTATCTCCACCTGTTATATAGGATGGGTTATGTGACTGCTCAGTTTCATAAACACGGTGAGGGTGTAGCTGGATTCTTGAAAGAGGCCAGCAGATCTCACAAACACGGCAAGAATTTAGCAGTCATTTGTGAAGGCATTTTGTTCATAATGACTTCTGTATATGCACGCAAGATGCATCACATCAGGGCAAAATCTTTTGAGCTCCACTAATAAAACAAAAACATCTCTGTATTCCTTGCTTAGACGGGCTTCATTAAGATGCTGTGGCAAATGCTTTTGGCAACTCCAGCCATCTACAGCCTGACAGGAATAAACTATTTTAGTCCTGTGTTGCAGCTGCTCCAGTATGTYATGTGTACTGATGTCGCCCTTAGCYTTAAAGGGACTGTAGGAAAGAGGGGGAGGAACTCTTTGTCAGGGAGCGTAGTGAGAGAACAATGCGTTCTAGGGGAGCCTGATCTAGTGGAAGGTGTCCCTGCCCATGGCAAGGGCTGGAACTGGATGGGATCTTTAAGATCCCTTCCAATCTAAACTATTCTGTGATTAAAGCTTTTGTATTTATGCTTCAAGCCTTAGCATTGTTTGAAAGACAGTGATCTCTGTCATTGCATAACCTGGCTATGGACTCAGTGACCAAAAGAAACTCAAGTCATGATTGTGTTAGGAAAGATGCTCAATTTGGTGTCTGTTCACAAAGATAGGTGGACACTGTTGTCTTGGTTTGAAAGACAGGTGTTTGCCAATGAAGGCAGGGACCCCCCTTGGAGTGGTGGATATGACCTCCCTTCCCTCCGAATTATTATAGCTTTGAAAAATCACGGGCTTTCAGGCAAGAATATGGGTAAAAGGGAATAACAGTTTTTACTAATATGTATTACAAGGTGAAACAAGTAACAATAACRATAGCAACAATGAGCCCAGTCCCAAACTCAGTGACAGCCTTACAGAGACACACCCTCCATTTTGGTGCRGTTACAGTCACAGTCRGCAGGGACGCTGTTGGCTCCTGGCCGGGCAGGGCRGGTGYGACGATTTTCYGGAGGCTGCAGGGGACGTGGTGGCRCGGGTCCCGCTGGTTCAGATCTCCTGCGTCACCAATGATGGACACACAATGGCAGGGATGGATGGAGAAAAGTTCCTCTGCAAATTCACAGCAGAAACGCTGATCTTGGTGCTCCTCTGGACAGCAAGAAACCCCTGAATGGCCGGATGARCAAAAAAGACGAACAGAATCCCGTGGCTGTGAGATGGGATGGAGCAGAACTCAACCACTGCAGCTGGAATCTCAGGAGTCCCCGGCAAGGCACAGGGACAGAAGATCACAGTGCAGCAAACAGGATCCAACGAGCAGTGGTGCTGGGCTCCGCAGAAAGGAGCAGTCGAGCTCTCCCCCACAGGTAGCAGGTCGACCTTCCTCCTCCAAGCCAAGCAGGGCAGGAAGTGAAGCTACCCCCCACCACAAACACACATACTCTCCCTGAGCCCAAAACTCCCGCGAGAACTTCCCTCTCTCCAAAGCGAAGGACAGAAAAAAAAAAAAAAAAAAAAAAAAAAAGTTGCCAGGCCAGAGTGCTCAGGGAGATCCTTCGGGTGGGGCGTAGGTTTTTTTTTGTCTTCCCCAATTGCCCAACCATCAAAAGGATGACCTGGCAATCAGTGTATCCCAGCAACAAAATGGGAAAGAAAAATTCCCAAAGAAAGGAAACAAAAGGAGAAACCTTAATCTACAGCAACTGTTCTTGAAAACACAGTTATAAAAAGGAATGCAAAATCATGGCTGTCATGAACCATGACATGAACATGTTTCTTGTCATGTCAAGAAACTTGCAGTGCTTTAAATTTGGGAATACCCAGAATCTATTTGATCTCATGCATGATAGAACTGAACCCATTGCTAATCATGCATGAATAAATAAATCTAATTAGTCAAATATCCCCCTAATAGGGTGGATGCCTGAGAAGATGGCTAGGAAGCTATAATTCTTATTTCCCYTTGAAAACTTTAAAATTCTTGTTAAAGAAATAATTTTCAACATTAGAGTGGATTTCCTGCTTCAGGATCTTTCTTGTGGTTTGTCTCATCATCTGTTCAGGAGCAGATGAGAGTCTCTGTGTTTGTGCTGGATGATGTCARTCAGCCAGCTCACAATGTCCCTTCCTCAGCCCAGAGAGCTTTTTTTTGGATCATGACAGAAATACATGGTTATTCTTGTGCACTTTGTTGGTAAAAAAATGTTAATTTCCTGAGTTTGGCTCACAGAGGATGGCTGTTAGTGTCCTTTCCCTTGCAGTCTGTACCACAGTAGTAGAAACAAGGGTGTAATGATAGGGAAGTGATATTTTGGTCCAGCTGAGAAGAAATCAAAAGCAGTTCAAATTATTACATGATTCAGTTTGCAAGRAGCAATAATAAATTTCAAAAATTATATGGTAGATTCATATTTGGACCTTTTGTTGTTGTGGGGTTTTTTTTGTTTGTTTGTTTTGTTGTTTTTTGGGGTTTTTTTTTTTAAACAAGTGATTTAAATTTACTTAAAGGTCAAGAGTAACACTGTAAGTTGGGTATTACAGTGGGCAATAATTTTGTTCCTATTCTCTACTAAGTATTTGCTTCCATTTACTTCTGCCTTTCTCCYTTTGCATTTAGAAAAAAAGCATGTATAACAGAAAGGAACTTAGTGAGCCTAAATAATTCAAGTTCTCTTTTATTTTTCTCTTAAAGGATATCTTATGAATAAAAATATACATATTTATGTGTGGTTTTGTTGCTAATGCTGGGATATGTGGACCCAGATCTATACTGTAATTCAGATCAAGAACATACACAATTGTATTTTTATAATATTTTCCTTTTATTAGCTAAAGAAAAARAGGAAGTGCAGTTTTCTAAAGTAAATTTTACTGCATTGCAAAATTAAGTTAAAAAAAAGAAGATAAATGCAAGGCAAAATGGTATGTATGTGAAATAAAACCACATAGCTGGAACACATTTTCCTTCCTGTGTAATGTAGGAAAAGCCTTTAAGTCAAACAATACAGCATTTTCAATTTGAACACATAAAATTTGAGTTCATAAAACAAGCTATCATAACTGCTCCTGTCTTGGGAACACTAGCYGTGAATAACTTCTCCACAGAATTTAAGAAATGTGGAAAGCAAGTATCACTTGAGAAAAATAGCTCATGCATTTGTCATTCCCACATCCATTTTTCTGACTCATTTATTTTCACACTGCTGTTTTCCTAATGTGCCTAGAGTGCTATCAGAAAGCTTAAACAAATGACAGCAAATCCTCTTGCCTTTTTTTTTGCCAGCGGTGGTGTGGAAAATTGCAGTGAGGCCTTACTGGTCCTGATGGAGCCAGATTTTCATTTATGAGCCTTGTTGCTACCAAGTTCAAAATTCTCAGTTATAACTCTTTGCCTGTCTTATCATTGCTTTATCTCMTTTTCCCCATATGCTGATTGTTTTTGTTGTCTTGTCTCCTGCATCTGGGTGATTGGAAAAGTCAATTAAGCTTGCCCTTGCTGTCAGCTGAAAGCACTAGACAGGAGCAAAGGACTTCACCACAGCTTTAATGTTAAGCACCCCCAGCTATGTCTGGTGCTATGAAATCAGAGGAGAACATATTGAGAGAGAGAATAACTGCAGACCTTTCCCCTGCAGCCTCCTAATGTAAAATCTGAAGTTGTATGCTTGCCAAGATTTGAAAGAAGTTAAAACTACTTAATGGTATCAGATGTGGAGGAGGGATCAAAAGCACAAATGGGTATTGATGAGGTCTTGCATTGCTACTGACTGTGTTGCATCTCATTCATTTCTTGCCAAACCCTAATGACTAGGGTGGTTTGTTATGCTTCAGTCTGCACCGTGTTGAGTGCAGTGACAGATTTCAGTACTTCAAAACTAGATGAGAAAGTGCAACACATCAGTTTATCATATCTTATATCTCAGAAGGGCAGTWAAGTTTATGGATCTGTAAAAGGCATTTCTACCATGATTATATATTAATTATAGAAGGTCCCCAATTCTAGTTAACATCTGCTGATACATGTGCCAGGTAGAATCTTTTTAAAGGTACAAAATACTCCAGAAGTCTAAAATTACTTTCTTCCTGCTCATTAGTAAGAACTGGTTGAGTGTTCACATCTGTGCTTTTTGTGCCAAATACATRTTTTTACCATCTCAGTTCCTTCCCTCCACATGCATCCTGTTAGCATGGGTTCCTATAGGGGACTACCATGTAATGGGACATGGGGAGAGCTGTGGCCTGTGGTTCAGATGAACATTACAGAAAGGTAAAGAAAGGTCCTTAGCCTCTCTCTGTGAATATTCTGTGAGGCAATGTGATTATGGGGAACGATCTGTCCTTTTTTAATTAAAAAAAACCAGTCCTACAGACCTCCACTGCCTTTATATTAAAGAATGTACAAAATTATTTTTGTTTTGTGTAAAGGTTCAAAAGAGGACTTTCCACATTTTAGGCAAARACAGTGATTGTTTAGTGATGCAAATAGGGAGATTGCAATTTGAGATTTCTATTCCTGATTTGAGGTCTTGAAACACCAGAATCTCTGCTTCTAATTTCTTTCCATAGCTCTACAAGTGTACTGACACCCTTGAAACATACAAAATTTWCCTCTGTGTTTTTTTAGCAGGATAAAATGTGCCTGGTGCAATCCTTGGATACAGCCAATTCAGATGCGTTGGATGACGTGAACAAGCCACAGGTAGCACAAACATAATTTCTCTCTTCCTGGATACAGAACCAGGAAGGATATGTTTCAGCCCCAGCAGCTGAAATTAGCACAGCTAAAAAACTGACCAAAGCTTTACTGCATCATCTTTGCAGAGGCTGTGTGAGCAGCACTCTGGGCCTCAGCTGTGTTACTTTGTGGTGCTGGGGGATCTGGCATGGCAAAACTGATACCGCCAGAAAAAGCAGATGTTTACAGTGTTTTGTTTCTCTGACATAGCAACAACAAGCCATTGATTCCCAGAGGCTTAKCTTTGTACAAAGGTCTCCTTCCTGCTCTGCCAGCCATTCTCTACAATGCTACCTCACTCACTTCTTTTTTCTGAAGACAGCACAGAGAATGAGGTAGAAGAATCTCTACTGTCTTATGCACAGATGAGAGTGTTTTGAAACACCTTCAGATTCTCAGCGTTTTTCTCTGCCGCATTAACTCTGCTCACTGGCCTTAGTGTCCACATCCTAAAATTGGCTAATGAGAGGGGAAATCAAGCTTTGCTTGCCTATTTGTCTCATGGTAATGACTTTTCTGCTTCAGAAGTAATGCTGGGCAGGAGAGGATGCATTACGAGGGTGAAGCAATGGACAAACATACATCTGACCTGACAAGTTCTGTTCTCACCCAGTGCATTTGCAGTGAACTTTTTAAACTCAACACAATGGGATTTAAGAAAAGCATCAGCTCAGCACACCAGTTTTGGCAACAGCTGAATGTCAAGTTTATGCTGTTCTTGCACATGCCTCTTYGCCTTTATTTACAAATAATAATTTATATAACTTTTAAATTTTTATGCAACTCTTTAAGTTTCCTGTGAGTTTCCAAAAGTATTTAATTACCAATGTAATTCACAGTAGACCATAAATTGACTTCTTCCCTGCTATCATAATTTTTTCAGTGAGGCATTTGTCCAACGATATAAAGGATTTTACAAGTATAATAGGTGAGATTGATACACACAACTAATCTCATATATAAACAATATCTAATACTGGTTAAATTTACTTAAGTTTACATCACTTAAGTCTTTGCATCCTTTTTCAAGTGTTCTAGTTTATCACATGGGAAGGAAAAAAACAACACTTGATCACTTGATCAAATTGTCAGGCATCTGGCTTGCAGACCCTTCATTACTTCAACAGCATTCATTTTGTGTGGAACTACTTTAGRGCTCAGAAAAATTCCTTGGTAGAGAATGGAAGAGTAAAAGGAAATAATTAACAATGCATCCTCAGAAGTATGTTCCTTCAGAAGCTTAAGTTGGATGTTTTTGTTTTTTTTTCACTGAGAGAAGGATGCATTTTCCTGGGGCTATGTGTGCTTTACTGATTGTGGTTTTGAGCCTATTTTCAAGAGAAAAAGGATCATTCATTTGTGCTGCCATTCTCAAACATTATTTGGGGAATGTCTCAGAAATGCCTGCTCTTGCTGGAAAAGTCAAGAAGAGTAGCCATGAACTGAAACCTGATCTCCAAACTATGCAGAAAARGTTGCTGTTGTTTTTCCACAGAGAGGTGCTTTCTCTGAATAAAAACCCACAACTTATTTCCCAACCTCAGTCACTGTATTGGTGATCCAACAAGACAAAATTGACGCTCGATTTAGTGACTTTCTTTGTTAGATACAGCTGCCTACACTGTATTTAAAAAGCAAGTAACCAAAGGCCTGCTCAGTTATTTCCGTTTCTTTGCCAAAACTGGAAAAAGGGGAAAAAGAGTTTCAGTTAGCACAATGAATGAGCAATAGGATCTATAGGAAGCACAACTTCGTTGTTCACGTTAAGGGATTTCCTGCTTGAGATTTTTCAGCTGATCTCAGCTGTAGCAGAATGTGGTAAAGGAAAACGGTGTTTTGGGTTGGGTGCATGCACTCTGCCAGAGAGAACTTACACACAAGATGAAACTTTATACAAAGCACATTCTCCACCCTCAGATAGAGGAAACAGTCAGCAAAGCGCAAAGAACAAAGATGCTTATGACTCATGAAACAGATGAATGGGGTTTTACTGGCATGCCTAGTTTGAGTTGAGTATAAAGGATAAAAAATGCTTTAGACCATCCCTGGTGAATTAAGCAAATGCTGGATTCAGCTGTGATTATGCTTGTTCATATTTGGAAGTTGATTTCTGTTGGAATTCGTTATATTTGTTGTTTTTCTTCATAAAGTCTTCTTTTGTGTAGCCAGTAACCATGGGTCAAAAAGAAGGCATGCACACATACAAAAGCTGTGGGTTGTATTTTAATAGGGATCCCTACTGCTTATCATTGCTGGTTTATGTAATTGTCTGGAAAAGGTCAGCGTAGTTTGTGCTGTGAGCAACTGAAGCTGAAAATTTTTGTGGGTTTTTTTTTTTTTTTTTT
>NW_026623434.1:806028-842709 GCF_030028575.1 Malurus melanocephalus
TTTTAATGTTGTGCAGTTGTTCAAAGCAGCTGACTGGTTACTTAAATACATCTCAGATGAGGACAGGGCTGAGGGAGTGTTCCTGCTATTGGCTGACTGAAGCTAGCCTCTGCTGTCAAGGGRAAGATCAAGGAAGAAAAAATCAATATCCGCATTTATTTGGATTACAGAGCACTCTGGGAGAAGGCTCTGAGAGGTTTGGGCATAGCTCAGTCCTTGCACTTCTGGAGAAGGAAGCCAGCCCTTTTGTTGTGTTGAGAAGAAAAGCTGACAYGTCACCTGCAAAGCCAAGGCAACCTTTTGTTCTTCAGAAATGGGGAGCTGGAGGAGATCACTGGCAGAGGTGCTGCATTATGGAGCTGCAATCTGAGGAAATTTAGGTCACCAGCAACAGGATTAAACTGAAAATAATCCAGAGAAGGCACCGGYAGAGGGCCTTGAGGTTCTTCAGCATGTTTTTCCCTTACTGTTTAATATGTAAGAGATGGAGTGCAAAAGATTTTATTCCAACGTTCCTGGAAAAAGCAGTATTAATTCCTCAATTTCAGCTTGCAAGGCTGTATGTTGTTAGTCTTGCTGCCTGTCTTTGGGAAAGCAGGGGGATAGAAAGATACAGAAAGATAGCTGAATTGCCATGAAACATGACCTTTCTTCTCAAGCAGATGAAAAAATTCCATCAATAGATGCACAAACTGTGTTTCTACGAGGGGAACTTGGGAGTGATTCCCAGCCCTTGGCTTCAGACGTATCACTTTTTACCATTTCTGTATGAAGAAAATGAAGACTCAGATATACATCTTTCCTGAAAAGTTAATCATGGGAGATAGTTGCAGGGTTTTTCAGGAGGTCCCATAATCAGGGTGACTGGGAATCAGAATATATTATGGTCCTGCTGTGGAGTATGTCTGTGCTTTGAGGTAAATATAGTCACAGACGCTCAGAAATTGACGGCATGTTTATTACATAAGGAGTTCATCTACCCAAGTAAAGAGAAAATAGTGTCTAGGAACCTTACTTTTTTAATTGCAGAAGAAACCATAAGGAGTGCCTTTTGACACATTTGATGTCATTTACATAAAATATTTAAAGAAACATGTGAATAATGAGATGTAACCAAAATAAGTTTTACTTCTGAGAGCAGTACTCTGTCAGTGAAGAAATCTTCCGGATTTACTCTGAGCAGCAGAAAATGCAAGACAGCTTTCCCATCAGAATTAAACTAGAAGTGAAGTCTCTGTTTCAGTAGGGACTGCATATTTGCTTGGCTATTATTTTCTCTTTGTAGACTGACTTGTTTTGTCCCAAATTTGACACAATAAAGTAGGTTAATTATTTATATTTGAATTGTGTTTCATCAKGAGCACAGCTTCCTGGGAAGAGGACACCTGTGTGTACATTAATTTCATTTAGAGAATAAGTAAACCTATAAATAGGGCAGGCAATCATACTTTCCCTTTACCTCCTCTTATATTTTTCTTACCACTATCAGGCATTTGCCTGTATGAGGCCAGATAAAATTTTGTAACAGCACCTGCTGCACTTGTGAGGAGGAATATCCTCCAGCAGATCTAGTCAAGACTGYTGTAGGTAACAGATCTGTAGAGATAGGCACTCATCTGGCATAGGTGTGGCTTCTCCTGCTAAAGTCAGAGCCTGCAGGAAAACAACACATAAAGTTAAAATTTCAGCGTGGGCAGAAGAGTGCAGTCTAGAGTTTTTCCTAGCAGGATACTTTCCRTGGGAAAGGAAAAAAATAAAGGGCCATTGACCTATGGTGCAGTTATAGGAAGAAGATTGGCTCCTGTAGTCCTACAGTGCCAGGGATACTCATGCACTGAAATGCAAAAGAATCCTGCAGGGTGGGCAGCAAGTGCTGYTGGTGATGCTTTCTATTGCCTCCTGAGCTTGTCTGATTGTTCTGAATAAGCCTGTGTCCCAGAGGAAAAGCCAGAAGGAAATGCAGGCACAGAATTTAATTCTCTATGTATGAGGGAACAAGGCTGGAATCTGCATAAGAAACAGGGAGGATCTGAAATTAGTCATGACACAAAAAGGCTTTTGTGTGATATAACCAGCTCATCTGTGATTGCTAAGACAGCACTTCAGCTGTCCTTAAACTGCCTGCTGGGGACCAAATGCTGACTTTTTTCAGAAGAMCAAATGCTAAATAACAGAAACCAACATGTCAGATGCATTACCCTCTGGAAGTGACTGAGAGTATGGCAAGACAAAATATCAGAAAAGGGCAGTCTTGTCTAAGTCAAGCTGGAAGTAATGCAAGGGTGTGAGTGGCAAGTGTTAGTCATCGGTATTTTCTGCGCTCCTGCTACACGCCCTGGCAGATGCTGGCTGSCTGCTTAGGCCAGATGCAGCTGCAYGGGGCAGTGTACAGCCCCTCTGCATCTGTGGAGGACTCTCAGCTTTCTGGCTGAACAAAGATTGAACTTTCTTCCCTTCCTCCAGAGAGCTTCACTCAGCAACCGAGCAGCTTTGCTGACAGGGTGGAGGATCTAACCTCTCACAAGAATTCCTCATCTCTAGATTTGGTAAAGTACATCAGAGCAAAACCTCAAAACCTCAGTCAAGAGTGAGTATTTTCTGAGTCCTAGCTGGTACTGACTAAATATCTGCTGAATGGTACTATACCAAGCACTACAGTTTATCTTATTACTCCCTCAGAAGATTTTCTCCCTTGTGAAACTATGAGRCTTTAAATTTGTATCAGTTGTCTCTTTGGAAGCCTTCTAACCAGTAGAAAACTGGACTACTACACTGGTTGACTAGATTCTGACTTATCAGCAGTGAGAAAATACTGCTAATCTTTTCACAGATTATGATTTATTTATTTCATAGACACTAACAAAACAGGTAACAGGAATTMATGGGCCATCCATTTAAGACTGCACACTCAGCAAAGTCCATATGAATAAGCCTAGCCCAGAAAGTCTTGCCACAGTGCAAGTACTCTTTCTTTCTCTTCTGCAGTATTTATGTATGGCAAAGTTCTAGCTCCTACAGCACCTGTGGTTTGTGAAGAATCTTGACTGTTTAAGTCTCTAGCCCTGCTGCAATAAATGGTCTTTGAAGAGAGCTGAAGGTCAGCACAGCTGCAGTCCAGAGGCTTCCTATTTTCATTGTTTCCAGACATTACCCAGATAACAAAATGAATTTATTACCACCTGATAGCTTGGAAAAATCATAGATGGTTTGGCTTAGTTGGTTTTTTTTTTGTTATTTTCATCCTAAATAACATGTTTAGAAGAAAATTTTAAACATCTGTGTCTAGATGTGGATCTGCAAACAGAGGAAGGGGATCTGCTGCCCAGTAGACATTTGATTGTATGACACAGGCTTTCTTCTCTCAAACTGGAGCTAAGCTAGTTTGTTTCTGGGAGGAGCATGCAGCATGCTGAGCAAAACACAAAAATGCTGCTCTTAGATAATAGGATATTAAATAACAGCCTGGGTCTTGGGAGCACTTGCAAGCCAAAACCTTGGTGCTTGGGGCAGGGCTGGGCAATAGCAACCTATTTCCACTGCAGTTGAACTAGTCAGACCCTTTCAGCTCATGGAAATCATAATATTTTAATCTTATTCCTGGGCTCCAGCTCTTCCATGCACACATAGCTTTCTGGTGGGTTGATACTGTTGAGGCTAGTGAAATACAGTACTAAAAATGTATTTTTAAGCTGCAATGACAGGGTTTTAGCAGATTTTTAGTACTAAAGGTACTGAGGCCAAGCTTTTCTAGTCCCCTTTTCATTGTAATGTTTTGTAAATGTGATTCATAGAAATGGGTCCTAGGCATGGGTTTATCTGCTCCAAACCTCCGGAATCCTGAAATATTAGTCTTTTACAGTTGCACAAATCAGGGCAAATCCAAGTCAAACATCCCTGTTACTCTTCTCAGCTCATGTCAAGGTAATTAAGGAAAAAGCTAAGAGAATAGTTACACTGAATTATAAAAAAGTTCTGCTGAGTAAGTATGCCCATCTGTCTTCTGTTTGCATGCTATGATTCACAGATGTCTGGAAACCATCCCGCTTCCTGCCTGCCCTGAAAAAGACATTTTTACAATTAGAATGTAGCTACCTTCTTTTAGAATTTTCTTGTGCAGAAAATTTATTCTAGAGAAAATAACTTGCTAACTAGTTAAAGAAGAAAGCAGAGTAAAAAATTATATTTACTTTCTTTTATCTTTTTTGCGATGCTGTCTGTGATGCTTCCATAGTAATTCTGGAGTAGAAAGATATATCTGCTGTTCCTCATTGTCTGTGTGACAATGTGTGGAGCTGGTGCAAGAGCTCACTGAGCCMCTTTCCATCATGTACCTGCAKTCCTGACCCACCASGGATGTCYCAGCTGAATGGACATTGGCAAGTGTGACCCCCATCTAAAAGAAGGGTCAGAGGAAGATTCAGGGACCTACAGACCTGTCAGTCTGACCTCGATGCAGGTCATGGGGGAGGTCACGGAGCAGATCAGCTTGAGTGCCATCSTGAGCACACACAGGACAACCAGGGATCAGGCCCAGCCAGCAGGGATTTAGGAAAGGCAGGTCCTGTTCAACCAATCTGATCTCCTGCTATGACAGAGTGACCCACTTTGTGGATGAAGGAAAGGCTGAGTGTATGTTGTCTGCCTGGAATTTAGTAAAACTTTTCACATCATTTCSCACAATATTCTCCCGGATAAATTGGCAGCCCATGGCTTGGACAGGTGCATTCTTCACTGGGCAAAATCTGGCTGGAAGGCTGGACCTAGAGAGTGGTGGTGAATGGAGTCACATCCAGCTGGCAGTCTGTCACCAGGGGTGTTGCCCAGGACTCACTGGTGGGGCCAGTGATGTTCAGTATCTTTRTCAATGATCTGGATGAGGGGATGGAATGCAYTCTCACTCAGTTTGCAGATGACAYCAAATTGGACTGGAGTGTTGATCTGCAGGAGGGAAGGAAGGMTCTGCAGAGGGATCTGGTCAGACTGGRTTGATGGGCTGAGGCCAGCAGTGTGAGGTTCAACAAGGCCAAATGCTGGGTCCTTCGCTTGGGTCACAACAACCCCAGGCAGTGCTACAGGCTGGGGACAGAGTGCCCGGAAAGCTGCCCAGAAGAAAAGGAGCTGTGTGTATATGCTGACAGCTGGCTGGATATGAGCCAGCAGTGTGCTCCAGTGACCAAGAAGGCCGGTGACATCCTTCCTGGCTTGTATCAGCAATTACAATGTGTTCCCACAACACMAGAGAAAGCATTCTGTAAATATTTACTACAAGTGCATTATTTGCACTTGATTAATACRACTGAACAAGAGACAAACGTTATTGTCATTCTGTTTAATGTTATGGTCCTTGTTCATTTACACTACCTTGTTTTCCCAAGGCAAAAGGACACTCAAAAAGAGTTTAAGCAGTTTAGAGAACAAGATTATCCTTACAACTAGAATAACTGCTCTGTTTTTCAGTAAAATGATAACATGTGAACACTTCGGCTAGATGAGCAGCAAATTAGGAAGATGTCATTGTGCAAAACTTTGCACGCAGTTGTATTGAATGTGTCAAGTAAAACATAAATTATCATTTGATAATGATGTTTTTCAACGAGATCACTGCATTCACTTGGCTGGATTTCTATTGGAAGAGCCAGATGAAGCTGATGCTGTTCCAGATGCTAAATATGAAAAGTTTATTGGAAGGCTCAGAGCAGTAGCATTTCCAGCCACAGACTTGCTGCTGAGGTACCAGCTGAGCCAGTTTTGTATGCTCTCCATGTAGAAGCATTTCAATGCACAGTGTAATACATCAGGGAAATGCTAGTCTTGATGTCTCAAATGCACATTTATTTGCAAACATTCCATAAACTAAGGGCTGTTTGTTTAGTCACAGACATATGGTTTTTGTGGCCAACTTCAATAAACATTTAAATGTACATAGCAAGGAAATAAGTAATTATTAATGCAAGCAGCTGTGTGGAACTGTTTGAGTAGCTTTTCAGATAAAGAGAACAGCTAGTGAAAATGCTGATAGATGCTGACATTTGTTCTCAGATTGTGACCTTTCCTTCTGTGGTGTTATTTAGTTGAACTTGAGAATTTGAAATAATGTCCTTCATTTTGAATGGGAGAAGGGGTAAAATACATCCATTAAAGATGACCAGCAAGTGCAAAATAATCTTCACAGCTTCGTGACTACTGCTTCCCCCTCCCTGCAAGCCATCCATTCCTGAGGTTTGTGGTTCTGGCAGAGTGATGATTCATTAGTGTGCCCTTGACAGTCAGCTATTTTACAAATAGGACTAGTTTTGTAATAGCCTAGGATATCTGTATAAAGAGTGTGAAAACAACTTCAATTAATGTATTCAATTCTCTCATAGTACTGTTTTGGAACTTGGCATTTAGTATKATACCTATGGAATCTGAACCCCGAAGTTTTGGTAATTGGATTTAGTATTCTCTCTACTGTAGGATTTCTTTGCTGGGCAGTTAGTGTATTGAATATATTGTTATAGATTTTAATTTTTTTTTTAAATTGTCTATGAATAAGATTTTTCTTCTACTATCCTCCAAAAGTACATTGCAATCTCAAGTGTGCTTAAGAGAGGTATTTGCATTTAAAACAATTTCCTATACTTTTATAATTTAAAAAAAATATTGAGACTTCCTGGTAAAATACATTAAATCTGACTAATAAAAGGCAAGTAGACTATTCTTGTCAGTCCTRTGAGAGTCTTCTGAAATTCTCTGACTCTCAGATCCACAGACAGGCACAGACAGGCATGATCACTGTAGGAGATGGTGGGCTGCATATGAAGGCTTGTTTCTCAGATCTCCCTACCTCCTTGGTGGAGATATGACAAATCAGAGGTGCATAATAAAATATTTTGAGAGWATTATGATATTGGCATATTCATACTTTTCGCCTTTGTCACTGAATTAACACAGTTAACAAAATGTCATCTTCATRTTGGCTCACATGATCATTCTGAATTATAAAAAAAAATCCAGTTGTGCTTTTTATCATTATTCATACAGAGTCGTTGTTCATACAGAGTAGGTAAAAACAAGGACCATCTCTTTGTGTGTTTGTAKGTGAGGGAGAGAGAGTGTGTGTTGTGTGTGTGCACTCACACACTGCTACAGGGGAAACACTTGGGAAATGACTGGCACACAGCAACAGAAAACAATAGGTTTTYTCACTGTTTGTAAGAGAAACCATTTTACAATCACAGTAAGTCTGRCATTGCAAACACAGAATCACAGAATCACGCAAGTCAGAAGGCATCTCTTGAAATCATCTTGTTCAATCCCCACCTGAGGCAAGGTCAGCCAGAACAAGTTGCTCAGGACAAGCCTCATACTGATCATCAAGAAATACTGGACTATTAAAACCTACAGTAGTCACTTAAAATCATGTACTTTGTGTTTCCAGATTCTGTACTTAGCATTCATGGTTCCTGTTTTTAGCTATTTCTCGGAAATCATGACAATGAAGAGTTGTAGTTGAGAAAGAGAAAAAAAAAAAATTGAGGTCTTCCCTTAACCACACGATTCACAGAGCAGAAATTTAGGACAAAAAAAATATACAGAGATTTTTAAATTATGCAAACAGCATGCCATATCTGTTCTAGTCTCCACGCAAAGTTGCATGGAATCTAGAACTAACACCCAGCCTTTGAGCAGAGCAGGGGACATGTGTTAACTATTATCACTGTGAAAATCATGTATTTTATAATCAAGAACTTCCTCAGGCTTTGCTCAGGGATGAAACTAGGAAATGTTTTAGGAGGAAGCCATAGCCGATCTCAGCTATCATTATGACTTTTTAAGGAGAGGGCCACACCACTTGTTCTTGGCATGGATTGAGTGCTTGAAAAGAAGTAGAGGACAGGGAAATGATTATTAATTACTTAGAAATCTTAAAATGCTGATATGCATTCTTTGCTTTCCTCTTCTGGAAGCTTCAAATTCTTTCTTATGCCATCTGCATTTCCATCATGTGACTTTCAGTGATTCATCCCCATCTCCTRTGTGTCGTAACTGTCATTTCACCTGCCTTGTTTACATTTACCCCACCCTGAGACTGTTTATTTGTTTTTTAAAATACCACATGTTCTTRCTCATTTAAGTACTCCGCAAAGATCCTTGAGACAGGAGATTTTTTTCCTATACATATGAGTAATGTCACAAGCAGRATGCATCTAGGATTTTCAAAAGAGCCAAACAGGGTTGTTTCTTAGAATTAAATGAACAGGCAAAGCCAGAAGATTCATTGGTTGATGGTTTGGTTTTTTTTTCCAAGATCTTCTGATGGRCTTGGTTTGGCTGCAGGGGTCAGTAGGGGTAATTGATTTAGAGGTTTGCTCCTCTAACTTTTCTACAAGCATACTGCCATTTTTGAGAAAGCTAACACTGTTTTAAAATTTCCCATGGKTACTATAAATTCCTTCATCGAATTGCCAACTCATATTGCCAGCTACCAATAGGCATCAGTCAAGRCTCCTAGTAGTTCCTGTTCAACAAGATGCTATTGACTTTGAAAATGGCTTTTTACTCCTTATTAAAGCAAACCTGATCTAATTTTATGAGATGCCGTAGAAGAGGTCTATCACCAAGAATGGGTTTACTTCTGATAGGTTATTTTCTACTCCCAATTATTTGTAGATGCAGAGCATCTTATCTTGGGCTTTGTTTAGAGAAATTTATCTTCTTKTAAAAACTTCATTKTTAAAACCTGTTTTTCTGTGGTTTTTTTCAGACCTCAGTGTTTTAAAMYACAACCATTGCAGGTTCCCACTTCTCTAATGCATGACTCCACAATACTGAAAACAGAGAGTTGTGAGAGATCTGCAAATATTTTTTMTTTTCTCTGTGGCTCTGGTACAGCACTACTGCTCTGCTGAGTGTTCTCTTTGCACTGGTATTTGCAGCCCTCCCACCCATAACTGCACTGCAGAGCTACAGGACCTCAAGAAGCTTCTAGGCTGAGCAAAAGCACATGGGGCAGAGGTAAAGTCCAGATAAAAATGAGAATAATGGCCACTAAGTAATTAATATTTYATGATGATCAGAATTGCTGAGATTWATTTTGATTTGGTTTTGGAGTGTTTAGTTTTGCATTATTAATATTTGWWRWRMTGYYRTYMTTYTTTTTTTTTTTTCCTTGAAARTAAACATATTAAAACCTAATGATAAAATCTGAACTTTGCAAGTAGAAGTTGATTAGCTACTAGAAAATGGATATTGACCAAAATACGCAGCTTGGAGTTTAATGAACAGGGGAAAATTATAATCTATAAACAGTAAAAAAAAAAAAAAGAAACTTTCAATTTTAACAGACAAATTTTATAACAAAGTTTGTGATCCACCAAGTGAAATTAAAATACTTTCCAGTGTTTCTGAAGATGTTAAGATACTTAATCACAAGAGCAAGCATCCTTGGTTTGGCTGGGATAAAATTAAGTTACAGTACTGTGCTTTGGTTGTTTGTTGCCCAGCAGTGCTTACTAATTCAAAGACTTTTCAGGCTCCCATACTCTGCTAGTGTGCAGGTATAGAAGAAGCAAAGAGGGAGCATGGCTAGGACAGCTGATCCAAACTGGCCAAAGGGATATTTCATACCATAAACTGAAGGAGTTGGGCAAAAAGGGCTGATCACTTCTTGTGGATGGTCTGGGCATCAGTTAGTGGGTGYTGAGCAACTGTATTKTGCATCATTTGTCTTTCTTTGGTTTTATTCCTCTTTCTCTCTCCTTTTCATTTTGACTGCTATGATTATTATTATTAATCATATTTTACTTAGTTTTTAAACTCTTCTCATTTAAACTGATGGGTTCCAGWTTTYTCCWGTTCTCCTCCCCATCCCACTTGGGGTGGGGACTGAGCCAGTTGTTGTKTTGTACTTTGTTAGTGACTAGGGGGGCTTAAGCCATGACAGCAGGGCAGTAGAAAAAATAAGTTGGACTTCCTGACTTTAAGGAAGAAAACACACCTTTGTGTTGACCAACACCTTTACTCAGATCCTTTTCCGTTATTTATTGCCAGGAAGCTGGAATGTGTGACTTAATTCCTGGAGTGGACCCTTTACTTTTCCTGTTAAGAATAATATGTAAATAATTTGTAAATCTTGAGGAATGTTCTTGAAACCTCTCAGAAAGGAGAAAGGAAGCTAAGCAAAGTTCTTTTTCTTCATCTCCCTGTTCCAGGGCACCTTCCATGTACTTATGGCCAACTCTGAAGCGTAACTTGGATAAATCACGAGTAGCATTTAATAAGTAATTATATATTAATAAAAGGTGTTGCCAAAAGCAGTATAGACATGAATTTTATTAGCAAGCTGTGGCTATGTAAAATGTGCATGTGACCCATTCAGTGACCCCAGAGCATGCTGAGGTTMTCAGGAAGATACAGCTGCCAAAGCTAGATTTCTTATCAGGAAAARCTCTTAAGAATGTGGAAGATAACAGAGGCATTCTTTTGGGCAAAAAAGCAACCGACCATTACACAGAGGTCACGTAGCCATTTGCAGAGTAGTTTGTAACAACCTGAACAGGCAGAGACAGTATTTAAGATTCTAATGAAAACCAGTAGTTGTACACACGCTCTTAATTCAGTACTGGATATGCAGAAATGTTCACCTGTTACTTTGTTTTACATGTGCATAAGAGTTAGAACATCATTAGGAGGAACAAAAAGCCCAGGTCTATATGCGTCCAAAGGCTCTGTTTTACTTCARCTACAATTGTCTGTCCTGTGTATAAAATGAAAAATCCTTCTATTTACAGCCAGGTAGTTTTTCTTTGAGCTAAAGAGGTAAATGTGCCTCAGAATTAGGTGATGACTTYATTGTCTTTGCATTTGTCATCAGCGGTGATTGTAGGACTTACATGATAAATACTGATGGCTTGTGTGATGAGTGAGGATGCATTGAAAAATAATCATGATTCATTTGCTTTTCTCTTACAGAAAGTGATTTCACTCAATAGCCACAAGGGGAAAGTCATAGGAAGGGAATAGCTGTGAACATGCCTTTAACAGATCMCTTCAGAGGCCTTTTAGGTAAGACTTTAGAAGAGTGATGGAGGGAGGAAGCAAGTTAGAATTTTGTACAGYAAAATCTTGTTAAGAGAGAACTCCAGGACAAGATAATTTGTTCTTTGTTTTATAAATACAAAAATTATGACTTTCCTAGCATACATCACAAGGCCAATACTTAATAAGACATGCAGTCTCATCTCAGATGCAGAGTAGAACCTGTAATGAGGGACTAGCTGCCGAGCTAGCTGGGATGTCATGTTAACACTAATCCCAGCTCCTTGGAGAACAAGCAGAGAGCAAAAGGACACACAGTCAGAGTGCTGTGCAATCACTGTAATGAATGCATATTCCCAAGGAAAGCATTGCCAGATTTTTTTATAAGAGCCTTTTTTTTTTTTATAGTATGCAGCTGTAGCAGAGATGCAGTGAGACTGAGCTTAAGATAGGTGAATCCCTCTGTTGGTTGGGGAAACAAAAGATCTGCTCTACTTACATTTGTTATGGATGGGCTCARCTTACAATTATCCAAATTCTTCTGCATCAGCTTTTGAATCTGGCATTTTCATCTAACTGGCTTTATAAAGAAAACTTGGCCCTAGGTAGCAGTTGATATTCAACAACTTCATAAGTTTCTTTCATAACTAGACTCTAAGGAAATCATATTAGCAACTGGTGTTTCTAACAATAAGGAGTGACAAAAATATCTCTTTGGACAACTGCAGTTACAAAGAATAGCTCTGTAAAGACATTAAAAAAAGCAAATGTCCTCTGCTGATAGKATTTCCTTTTCTCCTTTTTTATCTACCCCAGTTTTTCAAGCAGCTTCTGGTTATCACATTGTTGAATCTTCCTCTTCATTAATTCCTGGCTCATCTTCTTGTGAATCATGCCAAAATTTAACCCAGTGTGAAATTTTATGATGAAGTTGCAAAGTAGAAACTTAGYAGGGGGGAGCTGATGTCAACATGCAAAAGAGTGCCTATAGTCACCTTTTAAGGGAGATTTTTCAATGGTAGCTGCTCTGATCTAGCTCTACATATTGGAGATTAAATTTTAAAAAAACCAAACAAAAACTAACCAAAACCAGCAGAAAAATCACTATCTCCATAATTCAGCCTCTGCTTTCCAAACTGTAACTGGCTTTATGCCAAAGACTCACAGTTCTTCCAAAATTAACATTTCCGGTGTCATAAATCCCWCCTGCTTCTGACTGGAGTAATGATGAATTCTAAAAAATTGTTCTAGTTAGGKCAGAAAGAAGAAAATATATCTAGGCCAGTGCAAGTGATACAACTTAATTCTCTAAGTATTATATCAGCAGTGCTTTCCTTCCCCATCCCTTCTTTGTCATTGTTAATAATAATAATTRTGATACCTCTCTCCCTGGCCTTACAGTATATTTATATTTATATTCCATATAAATAAAACCTCCCTTTTTCCTGAGTATGCCTTTGGGCTACCAGTAAGTTGTATAAACTGACAAGTTTTTTTTTAATAATGATTCAAAATWAAATTTCCAGAAATACAATTCTGCCAGCTCTCCAAACTTCCTTCATCATCATTCTTTTCTTCATACTTTTCAGCTAATGATACCTCAAGACAGAAAATCTTGTTGATATTCGGAGGCACAGAAAATCTGCAGATATTTGATGAAATCAGTGACACTGATTTCAGGTACTGAAGTAGAAGGGCAGTCCTGGCCTTTCAGCATAGGCCAGGAAAGCAAATAAAGTATGGGCCAAAGAAAAAGAAAAAGAGAAAAATGCTTTCTATCAGAAATGAGGCATTTGTCATACACTAAAATCCTGACAGAAAAAACAATGGGTATTAAGTCCCGCTCTAGCTTTCCATATGAGGCAGTTTGAAAAAGACCAAAGGAAGATGATCCAGTGTTTAAAACTTGCATAGCAAAACTTTCATCAGTATGCAGGAGGTTATCCTCTCATAGTAACACTCTCATTGCCATCTTTTGAGTTTTGTTGTASGTTTTTACTTCATATAAAATGATTAAAGTTCCTTGTCTTTAGAAAAGGGAGCATGCCTCCTGCAGATGCAGTGTGCAGCCTTCTGCATTACTCTACCTCTGAACCTTCATTTTATCCAGTGAAATTTTAAATAAACTTTAGAAAAAGAGTTTGGAGAACCTCACAGRAGTGTATCTCACTGGCCATGATGCACTCCTGGGATAGCAGTGCTGTGAGGAGGACATTTGGATTTGCACTCTCTCTATATCAAGCAAATGACTCCATGAAGAAAGGGTGTRCACTTCTTTGAAAGATAAGTAAAGCCTGTCTAGCTAAAGCAAAAAATATCTGCAGRTTCCACACAGAGTTAGGAACATGCCTGCATCTCGGTGCATACAAAGCTTATTTTATGTTTGTACTTTGAACACTGGCATCCGTGGCACCACAAAGTGCCTTATTCTCTCTGAAGCTTGTTGGGACTTGCTGGGAGAGCTGCACAGGCAGCACTGAGCATTGTGCTAAGTTCTCTGCATGAATGTTTCCCTCCCTACAGTTCAATAGAGCCATTTAATAGAGCCATTTGTAAGAATATCTAATCAGGATACTCCTTTGCATACCATTAGTCGACAAAAGCAATAAAAGAAATGGTGTGGTTTGTGTGCTTCTAATACTGAGTACCTTGTCAATGAAAACMAGATGAAGGTGTTCAGGATCTCTAAGGTCACAAACAACAGGACAGAGCTATATGTAACACATGTCTCCTGTTGTAGTGACATTTACAGTTGTGATTCTTCTTCTTTGTGAAATGTAATTTCCATTGGTCCTTGATACAAGATAGGAAAGGGACCCGAAGTCACTCACTGTGGGAAAGCACATGATAAGGGCTGGGAGCTGGCTAAATGAATTTTCAATGTGTTTTATTGCATTTTCCTTCAGAAATATTCCAAGTYTTCATAACTTTATATTAATACTGACAGAGCAGCACAAGGCAGTGCACAGTTTTTCCAGTGCAAAGCTTTGAGCATTTTTCCAGCAGGGGAAAATGTATGGTTTTGGATTTGCAGGATAAACACAGCTGAAAAGTTCTTTTTAATCAGGGTAATCTTTGCAGTGMAAGAAGACTCCAGTTTTCACTTTTTCATAGCTGTGTGAACAGTTTTTCAGTAACATCGAACAAATTGTTAATGGTACTTTGGCAAAGTTATAAAATTGCTGTCTCAGAAGTAAGGATATACTGGGGGTGTGCATTTTACAGCTGTTAAATGCTGTCTTGTACTATTTGGGAATCTGTAGTGTGATGTAAGTCTTAAAAAGATTGAGGTTTATCCCAGTGGTCCAGGTATATCATTCTGTACCCAAGAGGGAAGGAATTATTTTCTGAGCAGATATTTAGGTCTTTATCAGTGTTCTCCTCTGTGGGAGGCCTCTTGCCTTGTCCGCTGGTCATTACTCCAGCCCAGATTGTGTGATGTATCTGTTCTCCAGGACTTTTTCTGTGTTCTATGATATAGGTGCTTCAAGAAGCTGAATGAAGTCACCACCACATTGCTCCTATGGGAGAGGGARATTGTATCCTTCTCATTTGAGCAAGAAGCAATTGGGATGCAGAAGAACTCAGGGAAAATCTTCTCACTGTTTTGGAAAGTCCAGCCTGAATTCACTGCTGCYTGATTTTTTGAGAGCACCTGACATTAGCCCTTGGGTTTGGGCTGCAGTTTGAAAGAAGCAGGATGCTAATAATCACAAATTTGGATGATARAATAATTAGACACATACATAATTTTAGATTCTGTGGGAATACTTCTTTTAAAAAGCACTGTAACAAAGCATTGATACTTCAATGATTCAGTTGRCTCCACTGGAGCATACGACAGGTATTATATGAAGAACAAATTGGACCCTTCGTACCACATATTTATAGAAATTTGTTCTGATGTTAGCACAGACAATATGAGATTCTAAATTTGCAATCAGACTGTGATCATGAAGCTCCATTACTCTGATGTATCACTCTATCACTGATGATTGCTCTTAGGTCGCACCTCTCCTAGGCACAGTCKAAATTATTTGTCTCTCAAGAGACAGCAGTCAGGCTTTCTGCAAGTGATAAAGAGGAAAAAAATATGCTAATCTAGTGCAATGCACAAGATGCTTTTAAACACATCACTGCACTAGTCTTTGTTTTCAGTGGCTTGATCTTGAGAGCCTGTTTACTGACTCAAACAGCTGAGGGCAAACCTTTATATCTGGCAGGGATTATAGAATGACAGTATTATTCATGTGGCTTTTTTTCATCTCTTTGACTTTAAGGGCTTTGCTTGTGTAACTATGTGTACCTTAAACCCATTTGTCTTTTGTTGTGTTCCTTCTCCTTTTTGGCAAAAGCTTGGATGATTACCAGTGGTTCTCAGTGTCAGGAGCTCCAAGTGGAGAAGTTCCTTGGGAAATTAGAAAGACTTGTCCTTGTTTTATGCAAACAACTATGAAAGATCCATCCCAGAATAGCGCACAATAGCTTACTGTCACCTGGGCAATGAAGAGCTCTGATCAGAGGACCAGGAGTGAGGCACCTTGTAATTATGAACCCARTCTCAGATATGTGGGTCTGCTCTCTGGACTCCTAGAGATTCTGCTAAGGCCTTGACACAGCATTTTTTGGTTTTTGGTAAAATTGTTGACAGTGACTTCAAAATTAAAATTTTCCTTCAACTTTCACTCTTTCATAATGGGATTCTCCTCTAGCACCTTTATTTTCATGATTACAGAATGTGCTAATGAAAATAAGCCTAAAAAATTTACATGCTGTCTGGCTACGTATCTTTAATAAAGAACAAGCTACATTTTATAAGCTGTGAAGGGATTTTGCAGACTACACTTTTACAAGGAAGGTTTTAGAGGGCAGCATTTCACCTGCAGCCCACCTGTCCCCCAACAGCCTGCACATTCAAGGTATGTTCTAGGGCACCAGGAGGTGCAGCCACATGGAATGAGGATGCATTTGGAGTCCCACACATATTCCTCTAAGTTATGCTCAAAATTCAGACTGAGCAGAAAAATACACTTCTTTTAATCCTTTAGGCTGGAAGTATGCTGCTTTGGCATGCCACTTGCAAGGGATTCAGATGATGACAGAAAAATGAAGAGGGGATTTGTAGAAATCTAGCACCTTCCCTGTGGAGGAAAATAAACCCTCCTGGAGCTGGCAAAGTGTCAGAAACGAGAAGTCAAGCATCCCTCTCTGTTAATGTTATCTTTCCAAACAAAAGAAGCCATACAATTGTGCCATGAAACTTCTGTCAGTGAGTTGTTTTCTTCCTGCTTATGAGATTGATGCAAAAAAAGAAGAGATTAATACACATTGTGGTTATGCTTATGCCAGTGGCAAGACACTATTCAGAAGGGATCATCTGTAAATAAAAATCATAATGATGTGATGGTGACCTTAGAAGCAGAACTTTCCAACCCCATTTGGCGTGCAAAGCACTGTGAATATTACTTTTTCCCACTTGGCTTTATCTCTTATCGCTTCTGAAGATGGAAATTGTATTTTCATCCTCACTTWACAATGACTCTSGAGTRATTGGTTAGCAAAACACATAAAGCTGAGGTGGAGAAAGATTCACTGCAGCAGTTTTAGTGATATCTATACAGACTGCCATCTAGGGGAGCTCAGTGAAACCTCATCCATATTGAAAGCTTTGTATGTCCTTAGAAATCCAAATGGAAAATGCTTCACCTGTAGGATAATGTTCTAGGATCTTGCTACAGCCACTGAGCACGCWGCTTGGAGTACATAGGGTGGTATCAAAATTATAGGAAATGAGCTGGCAAAAGATTACAACAGGATACAAACTAGGTCCATAAAATCAACAATCCCTTGTCCAGTTTGTGAGAAAAATTATGAGCTTTAAAATCTTAAAAAAGGTAGTGATGAAAACAACTAAGACAATTATTTTTCTTTGTTTCTATGATAGAACAGAAAGGAAATCTTTAACTCTTAGAAAGATACTAGTAAAATAGCAAAATTTTGTTTTATTGTGTTGCCCTGGTTTGATCTTCTGTTCTAACTTTATATGTTTTTAATCAATATATATTTGGAGTAATATGATCAAGTTCATAATTGCACTTCTGCCTAACATTTCCTTTACTTCCCATTGCTTGAGTCAGCCTGGAGAAGTCTGTTTTTTCTCCTATCTTTCTGGAAATTGTGATAGGCAAGGAAATAAATTCTTAAGGTCTCAAGGCAGCTAATTATGCTGGGCTACTTTGATGACAATGGAATTTCCACCATTATTTAATTTCCTAAAATAAACTTGCTAATGAAAATGTGCTTTATTTTTATTCTTTTAGAAAGGCTCCTAAAATTCCTTTAAGAAACACTCAGAATGGCCTGTGCATTTAGGACCAGCTCTTCAGTCYTTGGGCATGAAGCCATATGCAGATGAGGACCCTTCCTCCTGCAAGAAGCAGCATCTGTTCTTTACACCATCCCTATCTTTCTCAGACTTGCATGTTCATTTGTCACCTCTTTTTAGCCTAACATGGTCAAAAAACTGTATTTTACGTGTGCCTTGTCTTACAAGGCATTCCAAGTCTAATAGCCTTGCTATATCTCCTCTACTATAAGGATTTCCTGAATTCTTTGGGTCAGGAACAGTCTTCAAACCCCTGCAATAGACTGGTGCTATGTTAAACCAACCAATTCTCATTTTTCCTTTGAGTTGCACGGTGTTTTTTCTCTACCAGATCGACTTAGCAATTTATACATATTTGACATTTACAAGTATCAATGGAAATAAAAACTGAGTTGGCAAACATAAAAATGTCATTCTGTCATTTTGTTGTCCTTGTCATGAATTCCTAGCACCCCTTTTATAAGCAATCTCCACTCACATAAATTGAAGAAGAAGATAACAGTAAGTAAGTTCCTTTTTTTATAAGCATGATTTATAGAAGAGATGAAAATCAATTCYAATTATGGCTAACACACTAAAAAAATTGTAGAGCTGTTGTACCTGGAAGCAAAGTAATTGGTAGAAATTGTATATATGGTTAATAAGCATGCAGTGTTTTCTTGCTCTAACATTTTTCACATTGCTAAACTGTAAAACTCAAAGAGTTGATGGTACCAATGGGAAAAATTCCTCCCACTTTCACCCTTTCCAATTCAGTATCTATTGATTTTTATAGATCTCATTCTCAGGCGGTGGGACATAACACATGCTTCAGTTTTGTGTGTACTTAGGAAAGCATACATATTACTGAARCCCAGAAATGGTAAAGGATCATAATTTTATTTCACACTGAATAACAGTGGGTGAAACTGTGCTGTGATTTATTTTTGCCTCAGTAACCAGGCCTCTAACACAAGCTCTCCTTCCTCCCATTTCCTGCTTTTAGGAGAGAGAGGTGGTGTTGTTTAGCAAGTGGCTTTGGCTGCTCTAATACATGATAAAATAACAAATGCAGAATAGTAAAAAAAGCCAAAAATTGCAATGACAGCACAGCCATTTTCTACCTTTTTAAAGAACAAGTATGAATAAATCATCCATAATAGCATATTATTATCTTTTACACTATCTACATTATAAGAAGAAAAAATCATAATTAGTTTCAGAAAGGTAACAATGAGTTTTGTAGTTCTTTTTATTTTGTTATTACTACACAATATGGAACAGAATTAATGTTAATTAATTACTTAAGAAATGCATACAATAAAGTAGGGAAACATAATTCTCCATACTGGATACAGCTGACAAAAATTATTTAATTTTGTTGTTAATATTCTTTAATTTTTACTTGGCCAACAAGTTTTTGCTTTGTGTTTTGTTTGTCTTAGAAGCATTTGAGCTTTAGCATGCCTACGTAGAATTGCAGGACAATTCTCATTCGTCTGGCACTAAACTGCAGTAAATCAGTGTTTTAAACTGAATAATCTGTCATGGAAGAATACTGCAAGTAGTTAATCCCTTGTCTCCTTGAAGTATTGTACATTAAAATGCCAAGATGGGAAATTGCATTAGCCAARCATCTCCCTGCCTGCCAGTAGCTGTTTTGAGGGAAAATCAAGGGATGCAAAGAAGCTGAACTGGGGCAAATCCCTTCCTGAGTGAGGGACTGGTACACAGACATCCCTGTCCCTTTCTAATTAGCTCCAGCAGTCACTGTGCCCRTGATTCAATTAGCACTTTGTAATTGTAATTTCATTCTAACCCTATTTTTGATTTTATATAATGCCTCAAGCCGGCTGAAGTTCTTTTCCTCCTGTCAGGAGGGAGTTACTAGCAGGGAGCTGGAATGGCCCTGCCAGACCTCCCCTGGCAGACACTGTGCCTGCTATGTGAAAATGTACATTTCACCCTTCAGCTAGATCTAATTTAGAAATCTTTGAGCTCTTAATGATTTCCTATAGTTTGGCCTAATTGAATCTAAGTGCTTTTGCATTAAAACTAGCATGCCCAGCTGGGCTGAAGCTGAAGAACTCGTGACCCTGAAACACGGTCCCAGAAACACAAACTCTGCTCCACACTGGCAGCTGCCATCTGCTGCAGCAAAGCCACAGCCATCTCCCATTTGAGCCCAGTGCATAGATTGCAAAAATAGTTTGGTTAAGACCAGGGTCTTCTGCAGACCTGCATTACCACCAACACGCGCAGCAGCTGCTCTATGCAGTGATCTATTAATAATCATAAAACTTTAACAACTTTCCAGCAAAAATACAGAACATGAACCCGTAATCTTATCCCCAAGCTAAGAATGGTTCAAATGATGGTATGTATAATATYTAATAATTGTCTGGCTACAAAACAAAATCCCTACAAAACTTTTTTATTTTTAGAAATTTATTTWTTTATTTTTATTTTTTATTTTAGACAGATTATTTTATTSTAAAGACTAAGTTTTAGTAAAAACACTGCTGGTGTGTCAAGGCAGCTGGAAGAATTTAGCCAATTGTTGGCTAAATACATTCAAATACATTCAAACTAAGTCAGACTGTTARGCTCTCATAGTTACATTTCACAATTTCTGACCTACTAAATTATATTACCAAAGTAAATATCATTGCAGTAGAGCAAATTATTTGCAAGAGATGAGCTAGGGAAAGCAATTTCATCATTTCTATCTTCATCGAGGTGAAAATCAAAATCATCTTAATCCTATGCTCCATTAGCAGGAAGATTTTCCATTGAAATCAGCACAGATCTTGGTTTCATAGGAAAATATTTTATCCTGTAGCAAAACCCCATCTTGCTATAAGTGAAGTCAGGGGAAGGCATGCTTCTGAAAGCAATGATGGTAAAATGACATCTTCAGTGGTGTTTTATAACATGTTATACTGGCAAAAAAAGAAACATTGATTTTGGGACTCATGGAAGTTCATCTCAAAGACTGATTTGCTTTTGGTAAAGAAATACATGGGAATGGGCCTGAAAATTAAGAAACTTCAAAGCAACCTGCACTGCAGCATGGAACAAATGCTAGACCTCATGCATTTTAATAATCCCCACAAGGACAAATAACCTGACTCATTCAATGGTTTCAAGGTTCCAGTTAATGTCAATATGCATGCAATATAGCACCTTGAATTGCGGAGTTTGAAGTTTACTTCTCTTTTTAAAAAACCTTCTGTGTTTCCCCCAGAAATGTCACAGAAACTAATGAAAATTTTACTTCTAAAGGAAAGATGTTTTGTTTGACCAGACGGCAGTAATTCTTTCAACTTTTAATTTTGTGGGAAGCAGGATAATCCTGAGTTTTATACAAATTGATTTGKTTTTGACTGTGATTTGTTTACATTTTCCTACTTTGGACTCTTCCATGGATGACCTTCTGAAATGTACTGTAAGCCAAATTTGGCAGTTAGCACGTAGCTCCAAAATCAGCCCTTCAGTGCTCATGGGATAGCATGTAGGGCTATCCTCTCCCCATTTTCACATGCAAAAACCTTTGGGCCTCTCCCTAGAGATGTTCACAGTRTTGCAGCTAAAGAGGGGTGGTGCACACATCTCACCAATTTCCCTGCATATTTCAAACAGAAYAATATTGTCTTTGGACTTCAGCCAGGGAAATAATTTAACTTCTCAGAGCAGACAATTTTTGTCTTTGGCAYAGTTGATACTCCCTAAAGAAATAAAAAGATCAGCCTACAAGCTATTGACTTAGAAAAAACAAATTATTTGAACAGAAGTGTGCTGCAGTAATGCTACTTTTAATGAGTTTAATCACAAAAATCCTTCCAATTCTTAGTTTATGCAAAAAATATTAATCTGAGCAGATATATAATACCAAACATACAGCTTTTCCATGAATAATTGGCAGAACAATCTACCRGTTGTTCATAATTCATCACGGATAYTCTYATACCCTTATAAATTTTATTACAAGACTTTTACAGATTTTTTAAGATTCAAGATTTTATAGAATTGATGAATACAAAAGAAATTTTCACAATTCATTCTTCARTTTGAAGTGTCACTTGTTTGTATAGTTTCAACCTTCATAAATATTGAATTCATGAAAACTCGGGAGCTGAATACCAAAATTAAAATATTTACAGTAACAGCCACTTTCAGCATTGAGTGTAGTTTCTACACAATTGTTTTTTGCCAAGCACCCCTTTACCACCTGACCCTGCAGCAGAGCACTGGGGTGACAGTCACACTGGGCTGGACATTGAGGTCACATGTGGGCTGCTCCCACTAAACAAACCTTGGGAATGTGTTGTTGGGCTTTTTGAATGTTTCAGGTCACCGTTTCAGCCTGACAGATGGCCAAAGAATTTGCAGGAATGGCTCAGGGGTCAGCACGGGCCACTGATGGGTCCAAACACACCCTGTGAGGTAACAATGCTGCTGTCAGTGTCTGCAAGCTCGAAAGGTGCAGGGTTTCAATTTCAGCTGGCCCCTGCCAGAGAAAAAATCCTCTGCATGTTTAACTCACTACCAGAGCTTTAGAGGCAGCAGTACAGCTAAACTAATTTTCATGTCAATTAACAGTGGATGAACAATTTTTGCAGAGATGAAAGAATGAGTCTGATCTTTACAACTCAGTCAACTTCACACCTGTATTAATTTCCTCTCTCTTAAGTAACGGTTGCAGCATTTACTGATCTTAGAKCCTTGGCAGAATAAAAGCAGGTAAAAAGATCAGTGCATCTTACAGAATCTTTTCTTTGAGGTCCATGAARGGTGTATCTTTTCATTGCTGCTGATCCCCATTTTTCAGACACTGTCTCTCTAATGCAGCACTACCCCAAAAGACACGGCTATCACATAAGGGATGCAAAAACCAGGCAGTGATACAGTACAGCGAAGAAAATCAAACATTGAGACAAGGAGGAGTTGGGACAGGGAGAAGGAGGGAAGCAGGAAAATGCATGAAAAGCCAGACATGCAACAAAGCTATTTTGAAGTATTAGCTTTGACAGGAATCACATGAAATGAGTTCTGCATCATCTGCCACTTCTAACATATGCCCCATGGGATTTCAGCTGGAGCACTGAATCAGCATCTTACTGCAGTCAACCACACTGTCTTTCCCACAAAAACTTCTCTCCACATTCCACTTGAAAGGAACCCACAGGGCTGACAGGATAAGAGCTCCACTGCATCCTGGGGAACTTCTGAGATGGGACAAAAAGATCAGCCTGACYGTGGTACCTCAGGAAGCAGCTGTTGTTGACAGTGCAAGTCATGGGATTGGGCAGTGGAACAACTGAGAAGTAAATCTCAGCCAGTTTTTCTCACCAGACCTCTCGCAGGTTCTTTCCTCCCAAGCAGAGACCGCTTTATCCCATGGCCTCTCAGTAATTCCCATTGGAAATCAGCCTCCTGAAAGAGCCATACTGCTCTTCCAAATGTGTATGGCAGTCTAGGGCAGGCATCAGGAGCAGGATTCATCACAGCAAGGCTGGACATAAGCATCTGAATTAGCTGTCTAGACTCCATTTATCATATAATGAAAAGAATATTTYTACTAAGTAACAGACCTCATGCTAAAGATGCTTTCTGAAATGAATGGGGCACCAGAAGGTGGTGATTTCCCTCCATCAATAGCAAAGGGAGTTCAGGTGTGCTTCAGACATGATCCCAATACTGCAAACACATTAATGAGGCGAAGTTCAACCATGSTTGCTCTATATAAAGAATAACATAATCCAGAAATTAGACTATCACAGTTCAAGATGAGTTGTAGCTGAATTAATACAATCAAAGTTTCATTTTAAAAAGCATTGTTGCATTTCCCACACATGTTTCAGTTTTCATTTAATATAGAAAACACTGTTGAATGAAATACTATTATTTGTATTATTTGGATTGCTCTTGACTGTCCACTTGAAAAATCAGGGTGTACCACAACCAGAACATGAGATGTTACACAGACTTCATATACAGGACCACTTAAAATTTGTCTATTGCTAGAAGTAGGTGTCAGCTTACTCATTTCTAGGAATTGGCTGTGTCTCCTGGCCAAGAAGAAAGCTTGTAGTCCCTTCAGCCTTTTGCTTCCTCACAGCTTTTCAGGAGCAGTCTCTCCAGCTTCAGCCCGAGGGAAGAAGTGATCATGAGCAGYGGTGTTCTGGGAGACTACACAGCCYTGTTCTTTTCTTCAGCACATTACAAGTGTCAGCACGGCCATATGTGACATTTCTGAGCTTCCCAGAGCAGTATAAATTCACAGAGACACATGAGGAAGGCCTTCAGAACAAAGCCTTAATTCTGCACTTATCCCCAGTACAAACCACACATTTAAGAAAATCCATCTGGATCACCCCAGTGCTCCCTCCAAGCAGTATTCTGACTCCAACAGCGGCAGCATGATATATTCTTTAGGGCAAATATGTGAATGTCACATGGAAGGGGAGTTTCCTTGAACCCTTTTTGTTCATTTGGTCTGTGGGTACCCAGGAAAGCTGAAACTCTTGTGCCTGCCCCATCTGCTGGTGTCCCCATTTTGGGGACTCCACTGATCAGTGTGGTGTATTGGAGGGCAGTTCGACTGACCTGCCCAGGGACATGCACTGACAATGTATCAGAGCTGAATCCTCTAAAAAATTTAGGAATAAGACCACTCACTCCCCCCTTTTATCCAGTATTATTGCACCCTTGAAAGACACACATTAATAGTTTATGGAATACACACTTTATTAACATTCTGACAGTAGAAAATTGTGAAAAGTGAACATTAGAAGATTGCAGTTGACAGTGAAGACCAAATTTAAAGTAATGGGCAAAAAAACTCTAATCACCAATGAAAGCTATTTTGAGATAATCRTTCAGCACATRTAGAGTAAAGTTATTCTCATYCAATAGSWGTCCCATGGAAGGGAACRCAGGTTCAGCCTTGTCAGCTGATCTCRAAAGTTATGATGGAGTCTTCCCTAACTTCTTTCCATTCTTAGCTTTCACACTACTTCTTTACACTTTGGGTGGAGCTTGAATGACTCTACTTGTATATACTTTTGTTACTGATTGGTGTAAAATTCTCCAGCTTTCCTCTTAAATCCCAGCACCAGAGAATATTCTGAGTTGTAAGTGACCCAGACGGATCATCGAGTCCAGCTGCTATCATATGGGGCTCAAACCCATGACTCTGGAGTTACACCATGCTCCATGGCCAGTAAAATATCCAGCACATGCCCAGTGAGGGGTGTTTGCACCTTGGAGGTGTGTGTTAATATTACAATTAGATTATGATGAACCAAGATCACCCAAAGAGAGTGATTTTCCCACAGTTGTTGGTTCAGCAGCTCCTGTCTCCCCTGGCTGGCAGGTGCTGTGCACTTCACTGATATCACTACAGGATACCAAAGGGTTCCCCTCCCTGCAAGGACTCCAACAGAGCCTGGCTGAGGTGTCTCCACATGCTCCACCCTCCTTTTCACCCCTGCAGGTTGAGTGTGTGGGGAGCCATTGCGGGCTATATTTTGTGTATGCCAACCACAGTCCATCCTGGTAGTAGCAATTGTATTTCACTCTATAATTTCTGTGCTTTTATAACTTCTATTAGAATTTAAATACAACTTCCAAGTTTCCTCTGATTTTAGCCCAGTCATCTTCCCATAGTGAGTTTACCATTTTCCACAGTCTGTTCCCTCTCATACATTCTCAGAATCAAGTMATTTCATTCATAAGTTAAAACTTGCAAGAGTGTGACCTCCATACCTTTTCTATCAAGTCATGCAGGGATTTTATTGGAGCGCTGCTTTTCTTGTCGAATTGGGGCAGTTTACCATCGCTTATAATAAAAAATCTGTAACAAATTTGTAACAATACAATACTACTGKCTGAGTCCTGGCATACTGATATGATATTTAAAGCATCAGAAGTGTCTGGACATGTTTCCCATTACCTGACCTCCAGCCACTCACTGCAGCCTTGAATACAGAGCATCTGACTCAGCTGCCCTGTCTCTGCTCCAGGAGAAGCTCCCTGTCTGCTGATGGCATTTTCTCCCTATTCCCTTGGACACCTGTCAGCATCCACAGCCCTCTTTCTGTTGTGGCATCTTTTGGCTTATATTTGGACTTTGAAGAGAAAAATGTTCTTAGTCTGAGAGGTATCAAGACACCATGTTCCTCAACAAACAGCATCCTCATTGCATTTTCAAGGATTTATGTTATTTTGCTTTTTTTTTCTGGCCCTGTCACACCTTACATTTGATTTAACTCTCTGTGCTGAGGCAAAATTGCAACCTGTCAGTAATGGGATTAAGATATTTCAATATAACACACAATTGTCTTGGTTTTCATATGTTGCAGGTTTRTTGKTRTTCTACATCATGTCCTTCATGTCTYGAATACTAAAGGATCTTGGTTACTGTGAGGATCTCAGCTTTTACTGCAAAAAGGGGRAAAATCTACCCCTCTCTATTGCAAAGAAAGCTTGAAAACCTTATTGCAGAAAAAAAAAATTGGAATCAATATAATATAAAAGGTAGGTTCATGATTTTTGTGATTGTACATGACAGGTGCGGGCTGAGGGAAGAGACACATTAATTATTTCTGAATGTTTGCAGGGATAATACTGATGGTGGAAATTTCATCTTCGGGAGTGCTTTGCCACCCATGTCTTCAGAGCAGTAACAACACCATTCTCCCCTCAGTTTTTGTGAATATGAGTAGTCCTGTGGTCTCATTTATTCTCTCTGCACATTCGAACCTTGATCTTGCAAGTTATTTATTCTGTACCCCTGAAAAGTGCTGCAGTGGTATGCAGTAGTGGAAATCACAGGTAAGAAGTCCTGACTGTGCAAGATAACAGATCTTGCAGCTAAGCAAACAGTGCAAAAATTCAGAGACATTTTGTTTATCTATATTAAATTTGCCTTTATAGGAATTGCAGTATGTTCAAATCCCGTATTACTAAAAACGGAGATTATGTAATACAAAATTTCTGCTCACTAATTGTCCTTTACTCCAAAAGTCAAAGCATGCACCTCCTCCCACACTCCATCYCGGCGACACACTAACACCAGCATGGAAATAAAGAGAAGGATTTTATTGGAAAATCTGAAAGGTTGATGCCTTCCTTTCGACTCCGTTAGGTGGTGCTCTCAGACAAGAAGAAATGAAAGAAAAACAACCCAGCAGGCACCCTACGGAATTATTAGTACGGTACTATGCGGGTATTTTTCCCTGCCGAGAACACTCTATTCTTGATAGAATTCATTTGTATCCAACTAGAAATCTTATTACATGCTTTCACAACTACTATTACTCAGCAACCTTCCTCAACAATTAGGWTTTCATTACCTTAACGCATTACTGAGATCGAGCTGCAAACTCTGGAGGTAGCTGAGTGCTGCATCACTGGTCTCAACCATAAATAACCAGACTGACAGAGAAAAAGCTAAGGAACAGAGAAGAGAGTAGATAAAGAATTTAAGAGYAATGTACAAAACTCAGAACATTCTAGCAAGTGCTTGACCATTAATGATAAAARTTCAATGAATGGTGCAGGATTTGGCTGAAAAAGTTGTCAAATGCAAGGGAATTAATCAAACAAAATTGTCAAAATATTTGCAACTCAATTTTCTGCCTCTTTCCCGTTCTAGTTTCTACTCTTGTTTTGATCTCATACTTAATGTGTACATTCTTGCAAAGTTTTGGAGTAGCTCTCCCAATTTCAAGGGAAAGGACAAAAATAACTCTGTGTAAAGTACTGTATGAACAAAAACCAGAATGCTGGGTATGTATTTTCCATGCTATGGACTCTTTATACCAGTTGTTTGTATGTACCACATATGCAGTAAATTAGAAATRTTGCCAAATAAATTCCTGCTTTTGGAAAGATGGGAAAAACGTAAACAATGTTACATAGAATATTGCCTGAATTAACAGAAATTAGCAGAGATTGTCCAGAGATATACGGAAGGAAAGAGTCTGAACTATTTCCTGTTAAGACTCTACACTTTAGTTAAGAGAAATTATTAACTTAATTTAATCAATTATACTGTGATTAAATCTTGCTAGTTTTACCTTTCATGAAGGCACACATGACATATTTGTAACCAACAATTTCAGTAAAGCTAAGCCTATCTCCTAAATTTATCCTTGTTATAAAAATATGATCGTTTAATGACTTCTGAAGTATGATGCTGGAAGGTGGTTTGTATTTTGTRTTTGAATATCATGTCTAGTTCCACATTTTGCAATGGAGTCTTTAGCAGATACTTGATCTGTCTGAAAGTCTGTTCCATATTCAGACTTTTTAAAACCTGTACTCTACTGCACCAAAACCACTATTTAGCACATTTTGCTAAAATAAACAATATTCGGTGCCCATGAGACATGAGACCTAGCAACTTTGTTTCCGTGTTGAAATCAGTTGGCCTCAATATTTGCCAGACTTTAATTTTATACACAACTCTAGATTTGCTTCACCAATATAAAAACAAATCTTCTCCTAGTATTGCAGATCACTGCAATATAGGAAGGGTGTTTTTTTCCCAACACTGATGCTTTCTCCCTCCCTTCCATATTCTGCTCTGCACAATTACTCAGAGGAATGTTTTGTGACAAGAAATATCTTTTAAGCTTTTAATTTCTTCCACAGACACCTGCCACTAACATTAGAAAGGTGTCACAGGTCARATCTGACCTTTCCTTCTTGGCACAGACCCCACGGAGCAGGATTGTTCTGGTTGTAGTGGGCAAAGGCCACTGCTTCTGCTGTCTGCAGCTGTAGCTCCCACAATTGTTTCAAATGCAGAAGGCACAAAAAGCCAAAGCCTCAGGAGCACATCTTATTTTTAACTTTCCCTTGTCTGCCTTCAGGATGGTCTTAATTAATACAGCACAGGTAGGCAGTTTTCAAGCTTTTTTCTCTGCATCTGTTCCTCTTTCTGATGACAATCCATATCTGTGCTTTGATATGCTCCATTCTTGGTCATATATGGCTACTCACAGCCTCTACTGTACTTATCCTGAGACCCTYACCTCTAATGGAAGGAGTTATCCCTATTTTCTGTCTTCAGGATATGTGACTTCCTTGGCATTATCTGTGGAGCCCAGGRCAGAGCAGGAAACTGAACCCAGTTCTGATGCATTCCAGTGCTGCCCATTGAGCTACACTTCAAGGTAAGGTGACATTATACAAAGACAGGAGTGAAGGTCAGATTTAAACTTCAAGAGTGAGAATGTAGGTTATTACAGCCTTCCCCTGCTTGCCTAGATTCCAGAGGGAAGTAAGCAGGGGAGGGTCAAGATGGTGGAGAACTGAAGCACTTTGTGCCCCACAGCCTCTGATAGAGTCCTGTAAGCAAAGAGCACAGCTGATAGGATTCATGGCAGAACCAATATGCCCATTTTCCCAGTGTAAACCAAAAAGCTCTTTCCAAATCTGAAATTTTTCCACCGAGAGCTTGTTTTTAGATGAATATTATTCCTTGGAAATTTTTCCAGCAGAAAATTCTCAACAAGCCACTATATGCCCCCTTAATTCCCCTCCTGCTTTCCAGCATCCGTGCCCTTGAAGGGGCAAGAATGTTCTTTTTTCCATGATTCAGTATTTCCCTAAAGTACAGCATGGTTAAAAGACAGACAGGCAAACTTAACCACTGAGATTTCCATAAAGTTCAATTAAAAGTGCCAAGCTATTGTGACTAGCTTTGTCAAARTCTGGCTGATAAGCTCTGCCGTGCAGCAAACTGTGCTTCTTTCACAGAGCGCTGGTGGGGAATGGCAGGATGTTTCTTCTYAGGAGGCTGCAGACATGGAAACCTTCTGGATGCATCTCCTCAGCTTGCACTGACMCAAACCCCTGGAGCTGAGCTGCCCCTTTGAAAGGGAGAGCCTGAGAAGACAGCCAGAGCACATGCTCTGGGTTCAGAAGGGAGACAGTGTGATCTTGATAGGAAAACAGCATTTACACAGCCAAAATCCTCATCTGTTACTGATCATGCTGCACCATTATCTTTCTTTTCTTCACCTGATATTCAGGCATGGTGCTTTGAAGTGAACATAAATCCACTTTTTTGATTTTTTTTGCCTATCTATTTGGAAAAGTGCTCGTACTGTGTATCCCAATATGATTTCTTTTTGAATGTCTCTTTCAGAAAACACACCCCTACTGCAGCACAGTGCAGCCTATAGCAATGAAGAGGAATAATAATAAAATCCTTAAAGACAGACCTGGCATTCTGAGTGTTATACTTGGGTCAAACTTGAATCTGAGAGGCTTCTTTAGTCCATAAATTATTTTTTCTCACGGTCTCACAATAGGTTACTGGATGTTAGAAATTTCTGATAGTAATTATGTGGGAATAAATTGAATTAGCTGAATTCATTATTCTACTTAAAACCAAACTCCTATTTGCTCTGAATAAATTCAGTCTCCTATTTAGTGACAGTCTCCTCCCCCTCCTCCTAGACTTCATTAAAGCCTCATCCTGTCAATGGCTGGGCATCCACTAGCAAACAGAGGTGCTTTGAGAGGATCCTGAGATGCCGTGATAAACAAAGCTTCCCAGCCGAGTTACATGTTTCACTCAGGACTGATCTGTTCAAAACCTGGTAATCCTGCACATTTGTTTAAACAAGTGGTTCTGTCATGACCAGCCCTGACCTACTTTTCCCAATGCTTTATTTGTTGCACACACGKTTCCTCTGTACTACAAACACAGGCTGCCTTTTGCTGTCTCTGAGAAAAAATGCTCAAAACAACGGGAGCCCTGATGAGGAGACACCAACACCACTCTGCTACACAGAGAAGGAAGCACAGAACCTTGTCAGCACCCATCAAACCAGAGATAATATCTTGCTCCTCAAGAAAGCTTGGGATTAATTTCTCTTAGTTGGCCATTTTGACGTCTTACAGCATGGAAACAGAGGGGCAAGTTGAATACAAACATGTGACTTTGGCAAAAACAAAAATCGATAGAAGAGAATGTAAATGCCATTAAAGGGTACCAGCATTTAACAGTGACCATGTCTAATCTCTCTTTACTCCTAGCAAGAGACGGATACAAGAAAAAAAACAGTTCACTCCCTGCAGAAGACATTGTTCCTCATCTTTCAAACAKACCCAGGATAGAGCCTTTTGTTAGGCATATCGATCTCTTTCACACTGCACATGAGCTATCATTTYTTTTCGGGACATCTTTCTGCACTTTAAATGACAGCTTGATTGCTGGAGCCAAACTCCATCACAGCAAAACTGTGTATGTAGTGGTTGGGTGAGTGGAGCCATTAGTCCAAAAGTTCAGTTCTGTGATCACTGGCTAAAGAAAATGATTTAAAGTTGAAAGGATTCTGTTTTGATGCCTGATACCCAAATCGTTCGGGATTCTCTACAGGTGCATTAGAAAACAACAGAAAGTTTCTCCCCCAGCTCTTCCACTGAAGTCAGTATGATGTTGGGCAGCTCCTAGATGTTTTCTAAATAGTTCACCTTGGATTTGGTTTTCAGCAGAGATTTTTCATTCCAAAGGTGTGATGTAAAAGGACAGCTTTTATTTCAGTGCAAATAAAAGATCCATAACCCAAGGTATTTGTAAAATGTTTGTCATGTTTGCACACACAAAAAGAGTGTGTAGGGGAAGGGAAGGGAAGGGAAGGGAAGGGTTTAATTAATTGGTTCACTTCTCTCTCTCTGCACTAAATGAAAAGAAAAAGGCTAGGTTAGCATATGAAAAGAGAAAAAAAAATTATTATACTTCCCCACCACTGTTCCAGGTAGGAAGGACAAGGCATTAAAAATTCATCAAGTTTCTCTTGAAATCTGGTGGAAACATATCTGAGCCCTATTAGCCCCCTTTAGGATGGACATGCGCCTAACATAAGCTGTCTTCTGTCCTCTGATCCAAAAGACATATATCAAAAGTGTTCATGGACAATTAGGCCAGAGATAACTCCTTTATCCCTCTTTTTTTTTTAACTTGCTTGCTGAGTTTATTCCAGGTTTTCAAATTCCTGTTGATAAAATTGAAGAACAAAAGTGCAGCTGGGGTTCGTGCGAGTGGCAATTTTTGGAGTACCTTTGTTCTCTAAACAGCTTGGCTTTTCTCGTCAGGGAAACGTGTCTGTCAAATCACATGTTCCTCTCCCTAAGATCCAGTAACAGTTGGCTGATATCTGAAAAAGGATGGCATTTCAGAACACACAGTATTTTGCAAAGTTACATTCACAACAATACAGTGATGCGATCACATTCATTTTCTGTTCCTCCTGGACAGAAGAATTAAGTAAATCACCCAATTCTGGACAGCAAAGCAGTGCCACAGGAAGGAGTAGGACGGAGCATTCCCAAGTTCCAACCACACTGCATAACCACAGGGACATATAACTTGCTCTCGTGGTCTCTTTGAAACCCCAAGCCACTGTGGCAGACAATGACATCAAGAATAAATCCAGCTGGCATCAAGCACAGCYTCAGCTAGGCACAGGACAAAATTCAGCCTGGGGAGTACAGCAAGTATGGTCCCTATGGCCAGGCCATGCCAGTTCCTGCAGCATCACACAAACCTTTTTTTCTGGGATGAGGTGCCAGGTTTGGATCAGGGGCAGCACAAGAGCAGCCCCAGCAGTGTGGGGGGAATAGCATAAGCACTGCCCCAAATGTRATTGCCTGTGCCATAAACCAGATGCTTGGAGAGCCTGGGGGCCTCTAAGTAAACCCAAAGGCAAACTGATCTGTCCATCCCCTGCTGTTTTCTCCTCTGAAAAGGTGGGAGGGCTTGTGTCAGTGGCTTCAAGAGAGTCTGGGAAAGTAGAACTATCTGGTTCTCTGCCCCAATTTGAAGCTTTGATTTGACAAAAATTCCATTCTTGCAGCCTTGAGTAATTTTAGCTGCTTTTTCTTGCTGTTCTTTTGCCAAACACTCTAACCTGGAAAGTGGAACTCCAGTACCCCAGGAGGGTATTACTGACGTGATGCAGCCTGACAATATGTAACTCCTGTCTCTATCCTGCATTTCTACTCTCAAATATTCTATAAAGAACATTTTTTTTTCCCAAAGCTGCATTGTGCTGAAGACTCGCTTAATCTGCGGCCAGTAAGTGCTTTTTCTTCTCCCCACAAATGACCATTATTTTATACCTCTTCTTGCTATGAATTTCTCCAAACTGCAAAGTCTTAACACCCCCTTCACATTAAACTACATCTTCTGAATAATGCATATGGATTATGAGCTCTTATGATTTTTCTCATTACTTTGGTTCATCAAAATAGCTGGCCAATTAATTAAGGTGTCTGATAACTCAAATCTTGTTTTCTGGCTCACTCTCATGAGAGGGAGGTTTGTTCTCTTTGTTTGATTGCTCTTCATGCTGTGTGTTCATGTCTACCCAGACTTTTAAGTTGTGTCCATCATCATGAAAAGTGAGATGGTTGATAATTCTCTTCTAATTCTCAGAACAGATATTGTCTCGGCAACAACACCTTTTGGCCTAAAAAGCAGTGCTTGAAGCTTGACACATAATCTATGGATTTGTCCAATCTAATTACTGCCACTTGCATCAGTGTTTTTACAATACAGACATATATCTACTCAGTAAAATCACTAAAGCTACAGAGGCAGCTGCCAGGCAGTCATTCCGTTACTTCTGACTTGAAAATTATTTGAAAGATGCTATAGAGGTGGAAGGCTCTGAAAAACATCATCAATCCCTCAAACAATGTGTTTTCCTTTGATTCTGCTCATAGCCAAGTAATATTTTAGTGGATTAGACTCAATTTTTCACTAATTTAACTGTACTTTCTTGTAATTAAGAAATAAATCTARGTTTGTTGAAATCAGTCAGTAATAAAACTTCTACAGCAAAAACTACTGAGTATATMCATTTTAAAGACAATAGACTGAGAGTTGGGCTAAATTAACATGTGTTGACCACTGTGCAGCTGACAAACTGCTCATAATTGCCTTTAGTGTTTCTAACATGTGTGACCCTCTTCAATGKAGACACATTCCAGGACCAGTTGGCCACGTGCATTCACTGGGCATCTTGAATATGTTTCTGACACACATTCTCCAAGGAATTGCTCTGGAAGYCTGAAAATCATTATCATAAACCAGAAAATGTCTCCTTATATTTTTCTTGCATTTAAAATTCCTGTGAAGCCATTGGAAACCGGGCATACAAGGAGAGATCATATTTAGAAATGACCACTCTGTGTTTGTCTGCACCAGAGTTGCCTCCAGCTAACACCAGTGTAAATCACAAGCCTTTCACTGACATCTCTAAAATTAGATGCAAAATCAACTGCACTAAAAAAAAAAAATCAAAGGAATTAGGCTGGTTAGATGCTTTCATTGATTAAGGAATTCAAAAATATTATTTATTTCAACCTYAACTCATCAGTCTTCTGCCCAGTTTGCCCTGTCTTCACTGAAATAGGGAAACATTGGTTTTGCATTGCTGCCAATTTTGGGGTTACGGTGAGAGAAGATTGATAGTTACARCTTCTCCAAGCAGAGATCTCTGTCTGTACAAGCCTTATTCTCCACCACAACCCCTGGCTGTTTCCTTCTCAAGCACTGCAGCCCAATCCCAGGGATCCGATGGCTTCAGATCCCCTCCCAGGCCAGGGATGTAGCACGAGTGGTCAGGATTTGCTCCTATTAGTGAAATCCAGGGTGACACAGACTGTCCAAGCCTGGGGATATAAAACTGACCCTGCCTTTCCAATGGGTTTTAGCAGGTCTGAATGAACATCCTGGCAGGAGGACTGCAGAGCCAACAGGGAGCAAGGATAACTTCATTTTGGCTAAGGTTGCCAGTGAAATTAAGGAGAAAACAGCCCTGTCTCCTTGTGCCATCTATGTCTCATAAGCATCCCATACATTAATGTGGGATTTAATTTGAACGTTTAAAGCAGCCTGCATTAGGTTGTGACTGGGGGTCTTTTTATTCATCTTTTGTGCATGTTCTTCCTTGCAAATGTGTATTTGCTGCAGCACATTTKCAAAGGGAATCGAGAAAGAGAAAACTAAAAGCTTCATGTATTATTATTCCTGTTTAATTTAATATCAGCTTACCAGGTGGAAATTAAAATYATTTTTCTGTCACTGTTATCTCTCTTCACTTGGCAAAGATTGATTTCCTTCTTYCCTGCTGCTTACTAATAAGACATCTGAAAACTAAGATGGTTTTTATGTTTACTTCCTTGTTTAAATCAGCTTTCTTAACTAAGGACAGCTTTGGCAATATATTTGCTGTTTAACGTGTGATTTCTGCGTTGGCTCAGGCTCCACCAGTGACAGAACATCAAACAGAGTGAGGCTATATATTTTTAATTACTCAGGGATGCCCTCATGCATAAGTACATGCAAATTAMACAAACGGATTTCAAACCGGTTTTAGAACAGATTGCATGTTACACAATCAATCACATTTTGGGTTCAGAAATTTTGCATTATTTTGCTTCACATGCTGATGAGTACAGAGGTTATCATCTATCCCTTGACACTGCTACCATTGTGTCTGGCACTGCCAGGTTTGGTACCACTTTATGGAGAGCTGACAAACCAGGGAAGGCTGACAGCAATGCACAAATGCTTGAGTGTGAGAATCAGCTGAACAACTAGACTACATGGAATGACACCTTCCTGCAAAGGAAATACTAATGTCCAGAGAGTGGATTAGAAAACATTTGTCTCAAAGAATCGGACATAAGCACCCAGACATCTGCCTCCAGAATCTAGCACTCCTTAGAACTGGAAACAATAAACTAATGAACACAGTCGCTGTTTGGAGYTCGAACTGCATTGTGAGCAGTTGGTACTTGCACCCCGGTGGCATTACAGCTCTAAACAAGATGTAACTTTTTTTCAAAAGACAAAAAATCTTCARTGAAAGTCTTGCAGGACAAGGTGGYCRTATCAAAAGAAAAARGAGGGAAATAYGRCCATCTACATACTGCAGAYGAGGAACTAAGGCATTAGAGACAGGGACGGTGTGATGGGTATCCCTAAAGAGCTAATCATTCCTCCTGCACAAAAAAAAGCAGACTTTTTTGAAAAGTTGAGTGATGTGTCCTGCAACATATTCTCTTGAGATRTTATCTTATACCCTTTAGATATTTCACTGTATTGGAGGCCTCCTTATTTAAGAGCCTATTATTTCTCTCTTCTACTTTCTTTCCACTCCATCTTAAATCCCCATGCTCGGCTTTAACAGTTTTTCCTCTAGGCTGTTTATGCCTGGAATACCTATATAGCAGTATCTTACCTTCTTCCTCTCAAATTTGATTAATTTTCACTTATCCACTTTATATATACATATATATTGAAATTTTGGTCTTTCCTTCTCCCTCTTAATAAAGTTGCTGTTGTCCTTTTTGGGGGTGATGTCTCAAGGTTTTTTTCAGCCCTTTCTTACATTGTTCAATGACTTTCTTCTGTGTTTCTGTCTTTTTGATCCAACTGCACCCAGAACTGAAACTCAGYAAGCACCTTCCGTGAAGATGCGCCTGGTCTGTCCCCACTAGAGATCAAAGGCGACAAATCCTTGCATTGTACCAGAGRCTGCTCACATGGTGGGAGCTGCCCTATGTCCCACCGGGGTCTGTGTGCCTCCTTGGACCTGAGGGAAGGGTGGCTGCATCTCTGGTTGCCTCCCAGGGCAGGACTGCTCTTGAGGCATGTGTTTCCTGGCCTGGAGCCTGGTCCTGGTCACTGTGCCGGGCAGGCAGGTGTGTCTGGACGCGCTTCGGGCGCTGAGTGCCAAGCTTGGTGTGCACCTGATGTGCAGCTAAACGGAAACTTCTGGCGCTGCACAACTCGGGGTGATTTGAAAACTAAACCCGAGCTGCTGCTGGGGGTGACAGTGCAAGCCATAGGCTTTCATCCAATTTCCATCTTCCCGTCCTATTTTCGCGCTATCTGTCCTGATGCTCCTTTGATGCCAAAGGCCACAGAGCCGCTGGGAGAAACTTGGCAGGTTGTGACCCATGCTGACCTGCCTGAATTAAAAAAAACTCTTTATTTTATAGAGGAGGGGAGAAGTGACCTTTCTGCTTAGAAAACAGAGACGAGCCTCAGCGGTCCTCCCCGCCGCTGGCCCCCGCTCCAGGTAGATCTCTGATGGGAAATGTGGGTGGCGGAGATGCCAAGCGCGGGCGGAGGGGGTGGGCGGGAAAGGAAATCCCGKTCCCTCGCACCCCGCTACAGTTACAAGCACAGCACTCACCGGCCGGCGGGGCTCCCCCGCGACGCGGCGGCGGCGGGAGGCGGGGGGACCGCAGGAGGCGGC